>NC_137261.1:35154037-35754037 GCF_053477335.1 Acartia tonsa
TTGTTTCAACTGAATAGAATTTACTTCTGATTATGCTATGTGCATGTTGTCATTCTTGTTCATTACACATATATTAAAAATGTTACAGTAGTTTAGATAGTAATGTTCCAACAAAAAAAATAAAATTATGCAAAAAGTAAGACAAAAATACTTTTAAGAAAAAAAAAATTTTAAAATATAAATATGATAATACAAAATTAAATATGAATTGCTTAGGAATACTGGAGTTAAACAATAAAATTACAAAGTTACAGACGTTTGGATGAAGACTCCAGTTTATTTCCTTACCTACGCAAAGTGTAATCATCGAAAATGTGATGTGTTTTTCTTTTCTCAAAATTGTCATTTATTGCTTTGCACTTTTATCATTCTTTGGCCTGCCGGATATTATCACAGAAAAATAGCAACGACAGCTTATTAATTGCAGCTTATTCAGATTAAAAAGGGTAAAGATGACAAATAAGGAAATTTACCATTCTAAGGCTTTAAAAAAATAATTGATCATTTATATTATTTAAGGCTAGTATTTATTATATCAGATTAAGTATAATATCTGATACTATGTAAATTAGCTACCTTACTGCTAATCTATGTTTCTTTGTGGACATATATTATTTCATGCATTTATTGAATAGCCCTGCTGTAATAAAAAGATAACTTAAACTTGACCTTGTCAAACCTAGAATTTTCCTCCTTATATGGAAATTTCATTTCAGATGTATTGAATACTTTAGTCAAATTAAATTTTTGCTATAACAAGTTACTTGCAATATTGCTTATATTTATTGTTTTGCTTACTTGAAAGGTGAAACCATCCTGCCAATAATAAGGAAAGATATTTAGGGTCAATTATTTTAAGGGGTTGAAAAAACCTAAATTTAGCTGTTTTTTGGATTTTCTATTGACAAATCAATCTTCAATTGTTTTTAGAGTTTTGTCAATTGCTTTGCTAAGATCTGCATATAATTCATTAACAACCTTACTGCGTAATAGCATATTACTTAAAATGGGTTGAAATATCATAAACTTCATTTGGCTGACCAAGCTAAGGCTAAGATCATAGGCGTCCAAGGGGGGGGGTAATGGGCCATTTGGCACCCCCAAAATTTTGTGAACAATACCCCCCCCAAAAAAAAATTACCCCTACCTTGGGGGTGCCGTAGGCACCCCCAACGATTTTGGGGGGGTATTTACCCCCCCCAAACCATTTTGGGGGGGGTAATTACCCCCCCAAAATAAATGTTCTTTAAAAAAAATTTTTTTTGGGGGGGAGGATGTCAGGGTGTCTCAAAACTAGTTATAAAACTTACCAGGACCTATAAGACGCTTCACTTTAAAGTATAATCATATTGGTTCATTGGTTAGTGAGTTAATTATTGTATTTTTATGTTCTAAAGAATGAGATACTACTATATATTTGAATAGTAGTGGCGCCCTTAGCATCTAAGAACTCGTGTTTTCTAAAGGGTAAAAAGGGAGGAGAAAAATAGCCTAAAACCACTCAAAGGATTTACCTATAATAGTGTGGAACCATCATGGGATCTATGTGAAGCTTTCCTAAAAAGGAGAACTCAGTATTAAAAGTAATGAAATCTGAAGCTATAGTCAAATAAACCTTACTTACTACTTTATGTTATAGGATAGTACTTATTAACTTAATAGATTAGGTAGGTGCTTTTTTTACATAATTAAATTACCCCCCCCAAAAATTTTACCCCCGGGGTAAATTAGTTTGGGGGGGGTAATTCCCCCCCCCCCAACAGATTTGGGGGGAGTATTTACCCCCCCCAACAGACTTTAGAGGGGGTAATTACCCCCCCCAATCAAATTTTACCCCCGGGGTAA
This sequence comes from Acartia tonsa, assembly GCF_053477335.1. Taxonomy (NCBI): domain Eukaryota; kingdom Metazoa; phylum Arthropoda; class Copepoda; order Calanoida; family Acartiidae; genus Acartia; species Acartia tonsa. Next base: position 35,155,883 of record NC_137261.1, read on the forward strand.
AAATTTTGGGGGGGGTAAAAAAAAATTTCGGCGCTTCGCGCGCCATTTTACCCCCCCCAAACACGAATTACCCCCCCCCCTAAAATTTTTTACCCCCCCCCAAAAAAAAAGCTTGGACGCCCCTGGCTAAGATTTCTCTAAAAGCACTCAGTTTTATCGTTTACTTAGTTATAAAAACATTTATGTCAGAACATCATAGATTTGAGCTGTTTTTAGGTATTTTCCATGAATAGATATCTGATTTCTTTTTTTCAAGTTTTAACCTTTCCAATTTTTTTGATCAAATAGATGGAAGCAGCAAAATAGGTTTTCTTAGTAAAGTATAGTCAACAATAATTTTGTTTCAATAAACAAATAATAATTACACCTATTTTCTTTTTGGCGCAACGTCAAATATATTTACATATTAACTTCCCTTTTATTTCTCTCAATACTTTACCCCACCTTCTATAATTAACCACCCGGCACGAATCTTCGAACCAAGGTTCCCCAATCTTTGGGCCTTTGTAGCCCAATCTACGGAGGCTTTTAGAGAGGTATGCGGAGCAAATTTTCGGATATTGCAAGACGGAGGGACCTCTTGGAATCACGGTTTATTCTTGTGCGCACATCACAGATTGTTACATAGTAGTCGGTGACTATAACTATACCAAAAAAATTTTACACATTTATTGTGCTTTGCCTAATTATTAAACGGTAAAGATCTGAAATATGATTCGGGTAATAATGATAGAAAACATCTTTTTATAATAAAAACTTTTTAAAGCCCGAAATTCAAATAACTGTTTTATTAAAAAGTGTAGGTATTTTTAAAATAAACTGTTAAAACATGTTATTTTTTACATTCTGAGATATAGATAGATAGACATATTTAGATAGATGTATTTCAACATAAGCATACAAAATGATAATAATATTTCTTACACATATTTACATAATTTTATGCATAGTTTGGTACTTTCATAACCTGGGTTGGCCGTTGCAAAAGCTGGAAGTATAGATTTAAGACAAACATATTTAAATGATTTTTTAATGTTTCTAGCTACATAGAAATTTTAATCAGATAATTATATTGGATATATACATATAACATATAAATAGGTTTAAATAGAATGAATAAATAGTAAGTTATTAATGATGCTATTTACACTATGATACAGTGGGGTTAGAGAAATTTAAATTTTTAGAGTAAATTAAGGCAAATTTTAATTATTTTTACACACAAAACATTTTTGCTTATTACAATTAAAACTCTTATATTTATCTAAAGCTTTCTTTTTGATGAGATTTTTAGTGGAACTTTTAGTTTCAGCACACCTTATAGCAGTGTCTAGGTTGTTCCATATTTTAACAAAGCAAACATTAGGAAAAGTTTCTAGAGCTTTATGTTTAGGTAAAGGTACTTTTAATTTAATTACTCTGTTGGATAACATTGGTTTAATAATATTATTGAATGAGTCTGGCATTTGTCCTGCAAGGAAACTTTTCACAAAGCTACCTATATTAACAGTCATAATATCTTCAAGTTTAAGAAAATCAAGTTTTTCAAGTAATGGATCTACATGAGCATTGTACTTTGCATTAGCGACATATCTCACAGATTGCTTTTGTTTTAATAATAATCTATTCATTCCCTCACATTTAGCATTACCCCATGTTATAATAGAAAATTCCAAGTGCGATTTTACAAGAGAATTATATATAGATTTACGAATTTTAGTTGGCGCAAACTTTTTCAATTGATTTAATACAAAATTAGCACTAGATACTTTGTTAATATCTGAGTTTATATGGTGTTCCCACGTTATAAACTCATCTAGATGAACACCTACAAATTTTTAATCAAGAATTATGGCTTTTAAAGCCATACATATTGAAGAATTAATAGGCATGATAATAGTGTTGATATCAGGATATTAAAAATATAATTTTTTATTTGCCTTAAAAAGTATCTTATAAAGCAAACTTTTGAAATAATTCTTAATACGTCCTAATATCAAGTTACTTATTTTGCTTTAGGCATAAACATAAACAATGGAATAAAAATTTCATAAGACTATTATTTTTTTTTTGTGTGTGGGTATGTATTGTATATATTTGCATAGAAGTATTATATACACTTTAGTTTTTATATTTCTCATTCAGGCCTTCAAAATCTTTTCATAAAAAGGTTATAAACCTCCCTAACTCAATGAATAAAAGAGAAAGATATATACAGAGAAACACAAGTGTAAAAACTAATGGATTAAAATGTTCAATTTCAAAGTTGAAAGATCAAAAGCTAAAATAACAAAAAAAGGAATTAATGAAAGTGTTAAAAGGAATAAAAATGAAATTAAAGAAATGTTAAAACGAAAATTCTTATTAAAATAATTTAGCTGTTTATTATAAAAAAAAAAACTTCTACCTTCAAGCAGCAAATTTACTTTAATTTGACCTTCACATAATGGATATTTATGTTTAGATAAGGGGTTGGCATTCGGCTGTTAAAAAATAGTTTAAAACGTCGATGCAAATTGATTGAAAATTGTTCAAAATTAAAGAAAGAAGCAGCGTATAATGTCTCTAAAAAATGGGGACATACGTTCCAACGTTTGGCCGAACTATTCTAAGAGAATATGACGTCAATCGGCATAGTTCGGCCAATCGTTGTAACATTTGTCTTCCTTTTTGGAGACATTTTCTTCAAACTTAAAACAAAGTAAACAAGATAACCAAACAGTTTATAATAACTAGAAATATTAATTTGCTAATGCGAAAAAAAGATTGTAAAACAAATATTTTATTCATTGAGATGCAAGGAAATAAAATTAAAAAGTCGAGGCATATCATTTGCATTTTTGTTATTTTAAGGTACTGTGTGAGAATTCTCTCAAGTGGCTTACAGGCGTTCACACATTTCTCCCATTTACATTAACTCAATCATTCATTTAAATTTTCTATTTTCCTTGTGCCTTTCAATTAAAGCAATTTCAAACAAAATCATATAATGAATTTTACAAATTTCTGTAAAAAAACTTATCTATTTGGAAATAAAATATATTTTTCAAATATTTCGATCACAATTAATTCAAGATAATTAAAGATTTACTGTACGTTTGGTTATGATTTTAGATATTTATTTGGATTTAGGCGAATTTAATACATTTTAAACTCTTTGATTGAAAATCATTTCATTCTTGTTTATTAAAACTGATTATTTACAAATCCCTGGGAGTTGCTCTTCAATTTGATCTGAAACAAGCAAAATGTTAAATGTAAAACTGTAAAAATATTGTAAGCAGGAATTTAGTTTTAAACCGGACCTGAATATCAAAAGATAAAACAGTGTCACTCACTTCTCTTTCCCAACACAAACCTATTAAATCTTTTCCCCCCTTTCTCTTCGGTGTCCTACCAAACTTTTGCGTTATTTTTATGTCAACATAAGAATGTTAAGTATATTACATTTTAGATATACGATTCTAGTAGTAGTTCTTAATGGGGGTATAAAAGGACGCGATGTAAATACGCAAATTAACGAAACATTGCGTCAATAATAAGTCAGCTTATTATAACTTTATTAGGACCATTTGACAAAAATCATTAAAATTAAATGTTAACACGATGATTTTAGATTCGACAGGCTTTTTCATTGACTTTTAAGCTTCCCTTGCGACGTCTTTTGCGTTTAGAATAATTAAGCTACTAGATTGGGCAAGTAAACTAAATCTAAGATAATTAACTATTAACATATTAACAATTAGATAATGCATATGAATTTCTTTATTTAAGAGCTTTGGAGAGAGAAAAATTCCTTTTCCAGTGAGATACTTTATTCTTGAAAATTATATGAAATCAAATCTTAATTTTCATATTAAAAACTGCAATACAGACATTTTAAAATTGTCTTTGGTATTATATGTTTTTATTTTGTGCCTCTATTATACATATATCAAGAAATCTTAAAATGATCCATAAACTTTCTTTAACATTTTTATTTTAATTAGTTTAATCAGCCTCTATGAGAATACTTTATTGTTTAAATGATGATAGTAGTGGGAGGAGAAATGAATAAATTAAGTCTTTTTCATCCCCACCTCCTAATCTTATCCGCATTTTACAAGTGAAATGTTGGTTAGAAAATTTATGCTTTATTTTGTCTTCATTTAAAAGATAAAAAAATAAACCCAAATAAATCACATCCGTCAAATGTAGATGATGGAATTATTTTAGATTTTCTCTTCCTATCAATTTGAAACTCGGTGTATATAATATTATAGCGATTAGGTATACTTTGGATGCCTAGCTAATCATTGTACGAAGTCATGTAAATATTTGTGTTCAATTATTTGAGGTCATGAGCTTGGGATAAAAGTACTTTTGAGGAAATTTAAATATTTTTAGGTATAACTCCTAGATTTTAAAATTACCGCCTTACTTTGGAATACAATATCTCTTTCTATGAGTATTTTATACCTGTAAATTGTAACTGATAGAAAACGACATGTAAACTTGTTTTAAAAAAGTTTTTATTACTTCAAACAATAATTCAATAGTTTTAATTGTGATCAAGGCTCAGTTAAAGAATGTAAATTATAAAAAAAAATACCATCGCTGTGCATAAAAAGTTGAAAGTATAAGTAAAAGTATGTAAAAAAGTTGTCTCTGGGTTGTATGTGTATGTATAGAAGAGTATTGTATTCTCTTGCGGGCGGAAACCTGAGAAAAACTGGTTTAATTTATTTAACTAATGCAGTATCTTAGTATAATTCAAGCATCCATAGTTCCGGTTTTCTACTCAAATAGATTTACAAAATAGATTTTTTCAACATAGTAGGTATGGATAATAGTTAGAAAATATGTCCTTTCTCTATTTTAAGTCATATATTTCTTTTAACATTTGTTGGTTCTTTTAATATTTATTAAAAAAATACTCATAATGCCATTGTAAATGTAAGATTCTATTGTTATCTTAAAAGATGGTTATAATGTTCAAGAAAAATCAGGCAAAGCTGCATTAAACTTTTTAAAAATAAATGAAATTGCTTTTAGGTTCGAAAGGTTTTTAGAAAATATTTCACTTCCAATGTCTTCGATTTTATATACGGGCCAATAAAAGAAAAAACCCTTTTTTAATTGCACAAGGAACTCTAATTATAGTCCTTTTTTTAAAACTCGAGATTCAGAATAAGAAAAAGAAGACTGACTTACTTTCAAAGATAAACTAAGGTAAACATTCAAAAAAATTTACCAAAGGATTGAATAAATATTTTCTTATCTATATCATAAAATTTGACATAAGTTTTCAAATCTTTAATAAAAGAACACAAATTCAAAATCCTTTACTCTCAACCTTTCTGACGGAAAGAAATTTCGCAAAATTTGTCGTAAAATTAATTATATGCGATTATGAGTAATATGGACGTAACCACTAATTAAATCTTAACGCTAGAGATGCTACGCGTCGCCAATATGTCAGCTATGACCACTCTTAATACAGTTCAAATAAATTGTATGTAAAAATTATGCCTCCAGAACTATTGGCTAATTCGTTCATAGGGTGGTGTCAACACCCCCCTTAGACTTGAAATCGATAAGGTCTACCTTCCCCTTCTTTCACTTTCGCAACCATCTGAATTGCTGGGAACGCCACTGGTAATAATTTTTTCTTTACTCCAGGGTGTTGTAGAAATCAACGCTCCCCTTCGGGACAATCTTTAAAACTATCTTTTATGATTTAAGTTAATAAGTTTAGTATTTTTAACACAATTAAGCAAAGGTTGTAATAGTTTGATATCAGCCAAGAATCTCAAAATCTCAGAGCTTTTTATGGTGACACAATCAAAAAAGTTGTAAAAAGTTTTTCCAAGATTTGAATCTTTATTGATAAAAACGATGAGTTAGTTACAGAGCGGATGTTGGAACAAATTTGTAAAATTTACTCTCGTACTCGGGAGAATTTAAATTGTTGTTAAAAATTCATTTCCGATATAAAAATTTGTATAGAATACTAGCTCAAATGTATGTGTAAATGTAATATAAATGTTGCTTTTATTATGAAAATTAAAATGTAATAGGAAAGCTCCTCTGCAGATGATTTCTTAGTTAAAAGGAGAAATTTAAGATATTTTTTAGATTGATATTTGACTCGCTGCTATGCTATGATTAGGGTATTACGTCACTATCCCATCGATATTATCCATGTATTCAAATAACATATATATAGTAAGTGATAATACCTTTGAGGATTGGTAATGTGTTTTAGACCAAGGCATTTTCCAACTCATACTATAAATGTTGACATCTAAAACAGCAGCAGTAACATCTTTAGCTATTTCTCGTTTCTAGAACGAGATTCGAACCCATCATTGAGCCCAACGACGAGCTAATGCGCTACGTGTTACGCTACAGCAAATTATAGGTATTAAATGTGGGGTTTTCCCAGATGCCTTATTGGAGCAAATTCGCAGAGGCAACTGACAACGCCATTAGTTGATAATGATCTATCTTGTGCATTATTTGCCAAATGTACCACTTTTCTGCACTACCTCTCCGATTTTGTAAATACTCTATATTTTGGTCCGTTGGGTCATTCAAGGATGCTGGATGGCCAAAAAAAAATTTCAGAGTCCCTGGATGTCTAGATATCTAGCTATCTATGAAGGTAGGTAACAAAAATGTAAAAAACACCCATTTTTTCACAATTTTAAAAATTAATTTTTTCATCAATCTTACATCCAATCTATACATTTTATACACCAAAATGATCGTTTATTCATGTAAAAAGCGCACATAATGCTATTTTGGCCAAAACTCTAATTTTACAGGGTGTCCAACAAAAAGTGTATTTTGGATATCTAGCGTAATACCCAAAATACCTGTCCGAAAAAAATCATTTTTTTTGGCCTAAATCCTGTGTTTTATCTGTGTGCATATGTGGTATATAACGGTTCGGACCACCCGGGACTATAAGGTTGTCAAATTTCACTTTGGGACACCCTGTAAATGTGATTTTTGCGTCTGTTGAGCTAAAACTTGGTCCAAATTGGCTATTTTTTTCAAATTACTCTAATATGTGTCTTAGTATGTTTGGCCATAGTGCTTTCTGACCAGATCAATATTTTCATATTTTTTGGACACCCTGTATTTTCAAAAAAAGAGAAAAAAAATTTTTGGTTTTTTTAAAATTTTTTTTCTATTTTTAAGTTACTTAAAACTGTCATATAGATACAGATTTTGACTAATAACAATAATATTTGCCTATTTTACAATTTTTTACACTTTTGGGACACCCTGGGCATGTTTTTGAAAAATGATGGTTTTTGCCCATTTTTGGGGGGAAGGAGTCGTTTTAGGGCCATAGACTATTTCTTCACTTTTGTAGAACTTTTTAAGACACATCATTTGTTAATTATGCAAAAACCGCAAAAACCGAATCGTTTTGCCGTTATTCACCGCAAAAGGCAAAATTTTTTTACGTTTTTGCCGTTCCGGAGGTTGTATTGGGCATTTGTGGTAAGAAAACGTTGATTTATCAAGATCCCTCTTAAATACTTTTATTTAGGTAATTTAATTTACTAAATTTCATATTAAGTAAAATTTTTTGTGCAGCTAACCGTTTTTCGTCGAGATGGATTTCAATTGTTAAAACAAGAAAATTAAGTGAATATAACATAAATAATTGCTATAACATAAGTGATAAAAGAAACATAAATCATGTGCATTTGAAATTCCTTTTAACAAAAATCGGTTGGATATACAAAAATATTTACTTCACATGAAATTTAGTAAATTAAAATGCCTAAATAAAGGTATTTCACAGTTATCTTGATAAATCAACGTCTGCTTACCACAAATGCCCATTAGAACCTCGGGAACAGCAAAAAACGTAAAAAATTCTGCCTTTGGCGGTGAATAACGGCAAAACGGTTCGGTTTTTGCGGTTTTTGCATGAATAACAAATTATGTGTCTTAAAAAGTTCTACAAAAATGAAGAAATAGTCTATGGCCCTAAAACGACTCCTTCCCCCAAAAAATGGGCAAAAACCATCATTTTTCAAAAACATGCACAGGGTGTCCCAAAAGTGTAAAAAAATGTAAAATAGGCAAATATTATTGTTATTAGTCAAAATCTGTATCTATATGACAGTTTTAAGTAACTTAAAAATAGAAAAAAAATTTTAAAAAAACCAAAAATTTTTTTTCTCTTTTTTTGAAAATACAGGGTGTCCAAAGAATATGAAAATATTGATCTGGTCAGAAAGCACTATGGCCAAACATACTAAGACACATATTAGAGTAATTTGAAAAAAATAGCCAATTTGGACCAAGTTTTAGCTCAACAGACGCAAAAATCACATTTACAGGGTGTCCCAAAGTGAAATTTGACAACCTTATAGTCCCGGGTGGTCCGAACCGTTATATACCACATATGCACACAGATAAAACACAGGATTTAAGCCAAAAAAAATGATTTTTTTCGGACAGGTATTTTGGGTATTACTCTAGATATCCAAAATACACTTTTTGTTGGACACCCTGTAAAATTAGAGTTTTGGCCAAAATAGCATTATGTGTGCTTTTTATATGAATAAACGATCATTTTGGTGTATAAAATGTATAGATTGGATGTAAGATTGATGAAAAAATTAATTTTTAAAATTGTGAAAAAATGGGTGTTTTTTACACTTTTGTTACCTACCTTCATAGATAGCTAGATATCTAGACATCCAGGGACTCTGAAACTTTTTTTTGGCCATCCAGCATCCTTGAATGACCCAACGGACCAAAATATAGAGTATTAACAAAATCGGAGAGGTAGTGCAGAAAAGTGGTACATTTGGCAAATAATGCTCCATCTTTATCTAACAGATATAGGAGCGATTTATGCTAGAAATGTTTTTTATTCCAATTTCTAAAACAAGAAGTGAAAAATTATAAAGGGGTGATTTTTATTGCTTTACTCACTCACCCCCTCCCCCACCTTGAAAATATTTTTTTAGGGAACACATTACAAAACTTACATACATGAATAAATTTCTGTTTACATTAAAAAAATTTGTATATATTTATTAAATCCTCATCAAAATACAACACCAAACATATTCTTGGTAAAAGCGAAGCTTTTCTACATTTAGGGAAAGTCCGTACGTTCATATGTAAAAATTGCTCTGATCGTCATATCAGTTTCAAACTTTACTTTTCAATCTCTTGGTATTACTAGAAAGTCCTATATACAGTTTAAACGTGAAGATTTCTAGTCTTTTGGCAGAATTTTTTATATGATATAAGTACCCTATTTACAGTTTATTTTTGTGTTACTGATTTCTAGGTTGATTAGGCACTATGTTATTAGCGGACAGCTGTATAATAATTCCATAAATATTATTAAATATCAAAAAAGTATTGTCACTCTTTAATGTCTGACAATCTAATTTGCTTCGCTCTTATGGTTGTATTCCTTGTTCCTTTTATTGTATCGAATAAAAAAGGGGAAATTTTGCTTGAATTTGAAATTGAAAATAATTGTAAATATGTAAATCCTGAGAGTATAAGAAAATTATACCACTCAAAAGAATTTTACTTGGTTATATGTATGAACTGCATAGATCATAAATTTTCTGATATCATCACATTTTTCTGAGTATTTTATTGTTTCAAGCATCGTGGGGAGGGAGTGAAGGGGGGGGGGGGGAAGAATTATTGCAAAAGGTAAAAATTTGCTTAGTTTTTAAACTGTCGATATTTATATAATAAACAAGGACAATTATGTGTATTAAAACCCTATATATATATATCTTAACACAATACATATTGGCTATGATGTATTGGATGATATCATCTCTTACAAAAAGCTTTCATCTTTTTAAATTTTGTTTCATCTTAATATTTTATACATCCCACCTAGATCTTAATATTTCATATATCCCACCTAGATCTTAATATTTTATTCATTTCACCTAGATCTTAATATTTAATACATCCCACCTAGATCTTAATATTTTAAACATCTCACCTTGATCTTAATATTTTATAAATCCCACCAAGATATTGATATTTTATACATCCCACCTAGATCTTAATATTTTATACATCCCACCAAGATCTTAATATTTTATACATCCAACCTAGATCTTAATATTTTTTACATCCCACCTAGATCTTAATATTTCATATATACCACCTAGATCTTAATATTTTATACATCCCACCTAGATCTTAATATTTTTTACATCCCACCTAGATCTTAATATTTTAATATACATCCCACCTAGATCTTAATATTTTAATATACATCCCACCTAGATCTTAATATTTTATACAACCCACCTAGATCTTAATATTTCATATATCCCACATAGATCTTAATATTTTAATATATATCCCACCTAGATCTTAATATTTTATACATCCCACCTAAATTTTAATATTTCATATATCTCACCTAGATCTTAATAATTTAATATATATCCCACCTAGATCTTAATATTTTAAACATCCCACCTAGATCTTAATATTTCATATCTCCCACCTAGATCTTAATATTTCATATATCCCACCTAGATCTTAATATTTCATATATCCCACCTAGATCTTAATATTTCATGTATCCCACCTAAATCTTAATATTTTATACATCCCACCTAGATCTTAATATTTTATACATCCCACCTAGATCTTAATATTTAGGATTTTCAAACTCAAAGGAGAGTGTTGAGTGCGCCTAACAAAATGAAGCAATAATAATGAAAGAGCATCTTAAATTGATCCATATTTATGCAAATGAAAAGAATAAAATAAAAATATGAACATTATTTTGCTTTTATGTAAATTGCAATTATACATACAAGCTTTAATAATACATGTTTAAATATGTATAGAAAATTAAAAAGTTTTAGTTAAGATTTTTCTGTGACAAAAAAAAACATTGTCATAAAAATAAAAGTCCTTGAAATGAAAGTAAATTCACTTTGCATATATTCAAATTTTAAAATTGAGACAAAGATTTTGCAAAATGTCCAGATCATAATTTCTCCCCCCCCCCCTCCTCACAGCATACCCTCCTTAGGCCCCAAGACCTTCATCTTTCAACAAGTAATTATTTTTTAGCGTGAAGCTATTATAAATTTTAAGCCTGTTGGAATTATCCTTTCGGTTTCAAATATCTCGTTGAATTCTTAAGTGTTCTTAACGGACATGTTTCTTGGGAAAGTACAATGTTAAAAGAAGTATTATAAGAAGCAGGTATAAAATGTAAGTAGGTATAAATTAAGCATTCTACATTTTAATTAATTTTACGATTTCATCAAAGTTTGGTCAAAGAACTTTATGTCAAAAGCAGAATAATTTATTGTTGCTAGTCAGAAGTTTTGTTGATGTTTGCTCTTATGGGTGTTGTCAACATTGTTCTTCCAAAATGTGAGCTTTTCAATTGTATCTAATATTTAGATTTAAACCTGCGTTTTAATATTTATGTTTCACACTCTGATATTCAACTTGAGCTAAAAAGCTATAAATTTGCTTTGGAACTATGTCAGCTAAATTCTTTACTATTCTATTGTATCTACATATACTACATATGTATTGTTCGATACATAATCTTAAAACTTTTACATTGCAACGTATATTTTATTTTCACAGAATTCAAAAAGTAAGGTGTCAAATTAAAGATCTTACTATTTTTGTTCATAATGGCCATTTTCTTTCTTTTTTTTGTTGCATTTTAGTACCTTAAAATCGACTTAATTTAAAAAAAACTTAAATTAGTTAAAAGATAAAAGGTCTACACGAAAAAAAAGATTGCATATCTGAATTCTATGGAAAAATTTACATCTACTACTTACTAAAAGCACCGGCTAGCTATAAAAATAAAAGTTAATACACCTTCTTTCTAAATAACGGAAGAATTTTGAAAGTGCTCTAGGAAATATTTAGTATAACCCAATGTATAGAGGTTAAACCATCTTATTATAATAGCATTAAAATGACATTTAAAATACAGAAAAGGGAGTTTGAATGAGGGTCAAACAACTTAGGTTTAAATAAATCTTAGTTTGCTTTACAATTTCTTTCGTAGACAGTTTAAAGTTGATATAAAATGCAGTAGTTGCACCATGACTTATATATCCCTACTTGTTAATATCATATAAAGACAAGAAAACTAATTAATTTAATTTTTATTTCAGAAAAATGTTGTTTAGCACGCAACCATAATCCAGTCAAATTACACTTTAACAACATTATTTTAAATTAAGCCAAACCTGTACGGGAACATAAACTAGCGGACCTGCATTTTTATATATGTGTTTGGTTACAATTAAAAAGAAGAGAAAAGTAGTTAAAAAGTAAAACTTTAGAAGAGAGTGTGTGTGAGATTGTTATTAAATTGCTGATATAAACAAACGTTGAATGCTTTTGCAAACTAAAGCTTGATTAGATCTGAGAATTTGGAAACATACAGAAATCTTGACACGCACCTATTTGAAGTGCCACCCTCACCTCACACGGACCATCAAAACATTTAAATATTTGTTTAAAAGTGCATCTCTGTGTAATTGAACAAAGTTTAAACATTCAAGTAGTTTTTATATTAGAATTCACGTGTTTCCCGGAAATTTAACAAAAATGCTGTTGCTCATATTGATGATTGTTACTCTGCCTGTCAGGTCTCAACAAGGTAACACAGCAAAATTAAAAATAATTAAATACGGTCAGACACACCAACATTTTTTTGACATTATTTACAAAACGAAAATGAACTTATTAAAACTAAAAGTATGATCAATATTATACAGACAGACCGAATAACTGTGGTAACTTGAAGAGTTGCTTCGATATTAAAAAAGAAATACCTACTAAGTGGTTTGCACTGATATTTGTCACGAAGGGAAGGGGTGAAAAAAAACTTTAAAAGAGGAGAGCAAGCCTTGTCAATTTCATTTTTAGGGTGTTATTGACACCCATTACACCCCGACCCCCATCTTGCACGATCCTGTACATAGATACATTAATCTGAAATGCTATTTTCTAGGTTATGGTTATAACAGAAATTCTGAGCCCATGTTTTTGAGTACGGTGCCTAACGTAACAGTGAATGCGGGAAGAGAGGCTGTTCTCTCTTGCTCAGTTTCTAATCTTAATGAATATAAGGTAAGTTAAGTTCAAGCTTTACAAAGTGTCTCAAAAAATCACCTATTTGACGTCAGAAAATGAGAGATGAGAGAAGTGGGAAAGAAAACCCCTAAAAAAGATTTGGATAATCCCTCATTTTTATGTCGTCACGTGGCTCATTTATTTAGACACTTTGTAAAGATTTGTTAAGTTTCCTTTTAAACTTCAGTATTTGTCTAAAGTGAACGATTCTTTGTCAAATATGATTAAGGCCCACAAATCTATATTTTATTTCAAGCTTTTATTAAGTTAGAAGAGAAACTTAAGTGATTTATGAAGTCATATACAAATACTTTTTAATTGGATTTAACAAAATCTTAAAGCTAACGACCATATGTATTTTCACGAATTTATAAAGTCTTCAAATATATTAAAGATATTAGCGTTACAGACATATACACAGACCAAGCAAGGGTTAGCTCTGCTTTATTCAAGAATTAATTGATAAAGATGGTATAGTTATCAAGTTAAAAACTAAAATTTCACTGTAACGCCATCAATTTAAAACCACATAATGTTATAACTCTTGATTTAATTAATATTGACATATTTAGAATATGGGGCCTTGAAGTTAAACTATTTACATACATACTCGCAACATTATTAAGCCCTGCATTTACTTTTTTATCTATTCATTTAGTTTATCGAAGTTTCTTTTAAACGCAGCAACTTAATGTCACGAATAGTGATGTATGACAAAGGTTTCACAAATCAAAACGTTGATTGTGTTTTTAATTTTTCAATGCTATAATTGCAGCTTTTGTTATATTAGATAAATAAAATGAGTTCTGATTGAGATTTGCGGCTATGGTTTTTTACAAAGGGGCTTATTAACATTTTTTGCTAGCTTGCAAATTTTCATTAGATATGGGACCATCTTAGGGTAGCTTTAAAAAGGCGGCTAAATACTGCTTTTCTTACTAATTAAAATCAAAACCTTTTTTCTTTAGGTTAGTTGGATCAAGGGAAGTGATCAGTCAATATTATCATTACATAAAAGAGTAATCACGAATAACAAGAGAATCCACATCACTCATGATGAACATAGCACTTGGAGTCTTCATATCAAGGTTAATCACAATATTACAAAAAACTAATTTAAACTCAAAACTACATATAAGGTATATGTAGCTTTATTTATTTAACCCATTTTATTAGTAAACTGTATTATATAACATTAAAGATACTTCATAATTATGCAACAAAATTTTATATTTCTTTTGAAATAAATATGTTTTTAAGATTATTTTTAGAAACCATAAACTACATAAAAGCTGTAAACTTTATTTTTTTTAGCGGCAGGACGGACGAAAATTTACACTACAGGGAATTGAAAAAATGACTTTAGTTGTAGAGTTATTGTTTTTACTAGGATGTTGGGGTAGATGATAGAGATTGTTACATGTGTCAGATAAACACAGCTGTTATGAAGAAACAAGTGGGATGTGTCGATGTTTTAGGTTAGTTTTTTTTTAACATTAGTGGTCATAGGATAACCATAATAACCATAGGATAATTTGAGAAAATTTTTAATATCTTTTGCTTATATTAAGTGAAATAACAAGGATGACAACATCCATAAGTAGCGAAGCACAAAAAATTGTGGATGGGAATATGCAGATGTGGATTTAAAGTGTATTTATTAAAATCAAGAATAGATTTATTGGAGAAAATAAACACGAAACTGTGTTTTATTTTGTATGATGAAGACAGTTAAAGTAAATTACATATTAGATGCACATAACAATGGGAAAAATATTTTGAAACTGTTAATGCAAAAAAGTTTTAAAATTGGACCAAAAATACCAAAGATATGGGCAAATTTGTCAAACAAATAAAAATAGCCAAAAACCTGCTAAAAGGCAGTTTGGCCGCCATTGTTTCTTTTCTTAAAACGCCAGAAATTTAATTTTAATATATATAACTGAAAGCTTTTTGAAAATTGGACCATGAACACCAAAGATATGGGTAAAAATGTGAAAAATATAAAAATTGCCAAAAACCTGCAAAAAGGCAGTCTGACTGTCATTGTTGTTTTCTTCAAACGACAGGAAATTTAATTTTGATATCTTTAACTGAAAAAATTTTGAAAATCGGACCATAAACACCAAAGATATGGGGAAAATTTGGAAATATAAAAAATAGCCTAAAACCTGCTAAAAAGCAGTCCGACCGCCATTGATGTTTTATAGTTAATTGTGCTCCTTAATGATGGGAATATTGTCAAAAAATGTTAGCTCTCTATCTTTTATAGGAGCCAAGAAAATCACGTTTCCCCCAATTCATTAATTACGGACGGACGGACAGACGGACGAACAGACGGACGGACGGAAGGACATTATGAATTATAGAGTAGCTTTGCTACTAATTATAGAGTAGCTTCGCTACTAAAAATGATAATTCCATAAGAAGCAAAGCACAAAAATCCTGGATGGAAAAAAGTTAGTTATATAACAGTTTATAAAAAAAAAGAGAGAATATGCAATAAATCATAGAAATAGAAAAAAACAAGGATGACAACATCCATAAGTAGCGAAGCACAAAAAATCGTCGACTGGAATACGTAGATTTAAAAGGTTTTTACTAAAATCAAGAATAGATTTATTGGATAAAATAAACATGAAACCTTGTTTTATTTTGCATGATGACGATGGTCAAAGTAAATTATATTAAAGATGCTCATAACAATGGGAAAAATTATTTTGATACAGATATCCCATAAAAGTTTGAAAATTGCATCAAAATATACAAAGATATGGGGAAATATGTAAAACATATAAAAATAGCCAAAAACCTGATAAAAGGCAGTCTGGCCGTCATGGTTGTTTTATTAAAACGACAAAAAATTTAATTTTTAAATCCTTAACTTAAAAAATTTGGAAAATCGGACCATATACACTGAAGATATGGAAAAAAGTGTTAAATATATAAAAAAAGCCTAAAACCTGCTAAAAAGGCAGTCTGGCCGTCATGGTTATTTTGTTTAAAAGACGGGAAATTTAATTTTGATATATATAACTGAAAAATTTTGAAAATCGGACTATAAACACTGAAGATATGAAGAAAAATGTTAAATATATAAAAAACAGCCTAAAACCTGCTAATAAGGCAGTCTGGCCGTCATGGTTGTTTTCTTTAAAAGACGGGAAATTTAATTTTGATATCTATAACTGAAAAAATTTTGAAAATCGGACCATAAACACTGAAGATATGGAGAAAAATGTGAAAAATATAGAAATAGCCTAAAACCTGCTGAAAAGGCAGTCTGGCCTTCATGGTTGTTCCTTTAAACGACGGGAAATTTAATTTTGATATCTGTAACTGAAAAATTTTTGAAAATCGGACCATAAACACTGAAGATATGGAGAAAAATGTGAAAAATATAAAAACAGCCTAAAACCTGCTAAAAATCGGTCCAAACGCCAATGATGTTTTATAGTCAATTGTGCTCCTTAATGATGGGAATGTTGTCAAAAAATTTCAGCATTCTATCAATTATAGGAGCTGAGTAAATCCCATTTCCCCCATAGCGTTACGGACTGACGGACTGACTGACTGACGGACTGACTGACGGACGGACAAAGTGAATTATAGAGTAGCTTCGCTACTAATAAGCATTTATGTTTTTAAAAACTTGACCGAATGACCTACTGACCAAAAAATTATATACTGATACTTATTGGTGCATTGAATCTTTCAGCTGTCTATTTTAAATAGCAGCCAAGAAAATCACATTTCCGCCATAGCGAGGCGGACGGACGGACTTACCGACGAGAAAATAAAGTCTTTGTCCTTATTTTCCATTCTGCCATATAAATTCCTCATATTTGAAACAGAGAGTATAATTATGTTCCCCTTTCATATAAAATTCTAATGTTTTGTAGGTTTGATTTTAGTAAAGCATTTAATGAACACCAAAATTAACCTCAATTGAAAATAGATCTTCTAAGAATTAAGAAATACACATTAAGGATAATCTTGTTTTCTTCAATAATTAAAATTTATTTAATTTACGAATGAATTAAATTATAGAATATATAAGTAGATAGAATTTGAATTATCCTTGCTGCACTTTACTTGATAAATATTTTATCCATTTACAAAAAGTTCACTACTGAAATGTTTAAGACAAGAAATACAGAAATTTAAGGAATGTAAATAGGAAAGAAAAGAAATTTTATGTAAACTGTCGTGTTTATTGGCCTAATTTTATTAAATCTCGTAACTTTGTATGAAATTTAAACTCTGTTGAAACATTTATATGACATGATCATTCTGAACTTATGATGGAGAACATCTCATCTCTTCGCGAATCTTCATGACCTTCCAATTCCATAGAGCACGGGGGAAAAAAGATTGTGTGTGACCTGCGCTCTTCCTAGAGATAAATGATAAATGGCAAAGACGATGAATATGAAATTTTAAATAAAAATTCTTCGGATTTAACCATGCATCGATCTTCTTTTTTTTATTTTGGAAACTATATTTCTTTGTTCCTGCTAAGTTGGGGGATTGAGAGAGTGGCACCCAAGACTGATAAATTGTCGCATAAAATCGTTGAGTCATTTCAATTTTTTTACAGAATTTTTCAAATAATTTTGTTAAGAATTTTTACACAATCTTACATTACTTGGTCAATAAACTTTAAATTTTAAGCTTAAAATAGCAAATACTTTAAATACATTAACATTAACGATAACAAAATACAAGAATAATAACAATGTCTGGACCGTCCGAAATGACAATTTTAGTACCCAGGTAAAAATGAAAACCTGGTATAAAAAAAACTTTCTTTCTCTGAAACTTTCACAAAATCCAATAACAACTATTTCATACAGTTAACAAAGTAATAATTGGATGAGGCAAATACTAAATTAGTTTTAATGATAATTTTGACGCAAATTGTTTTGAAAGACCATTTTTTTGTAATAAAACTCTTCTTCTTGTTTATCTTTCTTTCTTATTTAAACTTGAATCGTACAAAATCATTAGAAAACTACAGAACCAATCGCCATGGACAAAGAAACTTTTTAAAAAAGGTTGTAGTTTAATTATTGTTGTTATTTTAAACCTTATCCCATTTAAACTGTTTGTCTGGTTTGCTCGTATTTAGCCCTGGGACACACAACTTCAATTCATTTAGATAACCTCCCAAACTATTGTGTAATAAGGGTTCAAATTATAGACAATTTAGTATAGACCAATTTTAGGCAAATAGATTTTAATTTTTATAAAGGTTCAGTTAATTAGTCCTTTGGCAGAACTTGTCAATAAATAACGGAATCTGACATTTTAGTTAGATACTTTATTTTGTTTCATGCAATTTAAAGATTCTTAAAATTCACCAATAAAAGCAAGAATATAGAGCAATATGGGACGTTCGAATACACTTAAAGGGAAGCTGCGCTTTAAAAATCTTGTTTTATAATTAGGTTCTGTGCGTCAATACAACAGGGAGAGTCAGAGCAGTATTTTCAGACATAAAAGAATCAAAAAAAAAAAATTTAAAACTGTAGATATTTTGCATTTAGATTTACTTAGCGCATGTCTGAACAATGAACATCTATATTAAATCTAGCATTCTTTTGCTATTAAAGTTAAGTTTTTAAAGGTCTTTTTATACTACTAAGAACGAGAATTGTCAGGATACAAAATTAAAAGAGAAGTCTTAAAAGTTTGTCCAAAACTTATTACGATCATGGTATGATGTTTTTTTTTGTGCATTTCTCCTTTATGTATGTCATCATTCTTGAGTTTTCCTAGGATACTACAACTTATAATAAAGACCAAACGTTTAAAATCAATAAGTAAATTTAAAAAAAACAGAAATGACCATAAGTATAAAAGCTAAAAAAATACATGAGTGGACAAAGTGAGTTATATAGCAGATGTTAAGTTGTCATAAAAAAAAGAATACATGACAAATCCTTTCTAAACAACCACTAAACTTTATGAAGAATAAAACAGACCGACGGACCGAGTAAATTATATACTGGATGCTCATTTGTACAGAGAATGATCACCAAAAATTTCTGAAATAGCAGCAGAAAAAATTTACCCCTTAGCTTTACACACGAACTACGGATAGACAAAAGTGAATTATATAATATTTTCGCAACTAAACTTTAAAAAGGGAAAAATAAATGATCTATACACTTTAACTCTTTTGTGTTGACAAACAGAGTTTGATGAAAATGTTCTCCTTTTGCTCTGTCTCTTCATTTATTCTTCTTTCCATTGTGTCCCTTTCTTTTTAGTCACGAATCTACCCTATAAGAGTCCGTCAGTCCGTCTGTCGGTCAGCTACGTACAGGAAGACACGTGATTTTTTTGGCTGCTATTCAAGACTTAATTTGTTCCGAATATTCGCTTTACAAATTAGCATATAATTTACTTGGACCGTCAGTCTGTCAAAAGAAATTAAAAATACTTTTTATCATTTTTCAGAAGAAAGGTTTCGAGAATTCTATGTTAAACTGCATATTTATCTACTGAACACCTTTTTATTTGCTTTCTATGGATGTTGTCATCATCGTTTTTTATGATTAATAATTTCTTTATATCAAACTAACTGAGATAAAAACTAATGAAATACTTTTTTATTTTGTTTGTATGCTTTGCTTATATATAAGTTTATACAGGTGCTTTCACTTTAATCTATTTTTGGACCACTTAAAACCTCCTCCAAGATGAAAAAAAAATATTTCCATCTTGTATTTGGAGGCTCTAATGCTGTAGTGCAATATCATTTCTTTTCCTCAATCCTACACTTAACCTAACCTAAACGAAATAAGCATTAAAAATTTGCTGCTTTTTATAATATAAGGGAAACTGCCGTCATACAAATCCTTGCTTTTCAAGAACGCTTCATGTTAGTCAAATTTTTAAACGCCAAAGGGGGCTAATACACAGCAATAATAAATTATTTTTTTAAAATTCATATTAATTAATTAAATATATTAATGATATCAATTGTACTCACAACTCTTTATGTGCAACATTTTCAAGTAAAAACTATATTCTTTATTATAAAGCAAATGTAAGGGGAAACAAGGATGACAACATCCATAAGTAGCGAAGCACAAAAAATCATGGATGGGAATACGTACAAGTAGATTTAAAGTGTATTTATTAAAATCAAGAATAGATTTATTGTAGAAAATAAACACATATTTTGTTTAATGATGACGGTCAAAGTAAATTACATACAAATTCCGCGAGTCGGCTCCTTTTCATAACAAAGGGAAAAATTAAATTGATACTGATATCCCAAAAAAAGTTTTAAAATTGGACCAAAAACACCAAAGATATGGGAAAATATGTAAAACAAATAAAAATAGCCAAAAACCTGCTAAAAGGCAGTCTGACCGCAATGGTTGTTTTCTTTAAAAGACCGGAAATTTAATTTTTATATCCTTAACTTAAAAATTTGGAAAATCGAACCATATACTATTATTGCGTTAGATATATGGAAAAATAAGGGAAAAATTTCAAAATAGCCAAAAACCTGCAAAAAGGCAGTCTGATCGTCATGGTTGTTTTCTTTTAACGACAGGAAATTTAATTTTGACATCTATAACTGAAAAAAAAATTGGAAATTGGACCATAAACACCAAAAATATGGAGAAATATGTAAAAAATTTGAAAATAGCCTAAAACCTGCTTAAAGGCAGTCTGACCGTCATAGGTGTTTTCTTTAAACGACAGGAAATTAAATTTTGATATTCATAACTGAAAAAATTTTGGAAATTGGACTATAAACACCAAAGATATAAAGAAAAATGTGAAAAATACAAAAATACAAAAATAGCCTAAAACCTGCTAAAAAGTGGTCCGACCGCCATCAATGTTATACAGTTAATTGTGCTCCTTGGGAATGTTGTCAAAAATTTCAGCCTTTTATTTTTTATAGGAGCTGAGAAAATCACGTTTCCCCAAACTAAGACGGACATTTCAAATTATAGAGTAGCTTCGCTACTAAAAAGAGAAAGGAGTGTGAGAGAGAGAGAGAAGAGAGAGAGAGAATGAAGATAGAAAGAGTTGTGAATGGGGAATATGAATTAAATTCAATATATTAAACTAACTCAGTGACTCAGGGTTTAACTTTACTAAATTTTTACTGAAAAAATTAAAAAGGGAAAGAAAAACTGAGAGAAAAAGTTGTTAGAGGGAAAGAAAGAGACTCTGTATAATACAAATTTAATTTAGGACTGGATAAAATCTGTGTAGATTTTTACAGCTTTTGCTAATGGCTCTAATTTAATCCCAGTTTTGGAATAGTTCAAGGAAAGAAAAACAAAAATTTTATAGATAGTCAAATATGATATTGAAATTTTACTTAAAATAGATTAAATAAAAATAAGAAAGTAATATTTAATATAAAGAAATTAGGGCGTTAATTGTGTGCGTTTTTATGTGATTCACATTACGGTATTGGATGGTTAAAATATTAAATTTATTGTATAAAACTAATAATTTCCTTATTTTCCATATTTTATATTTATAAGTTGTCAAGTATTAAATTTTGTGTGTATGTTTTTTCAAATTACGCGAAGAATTTGAGGCAACTGCTCATCTTTACTATTTAGATAATAGGTTTGCTAAATGATTATAAAAATACAATTTTAATCAAACTAACATTGGTCTGAATTTAAACTACAGTACGCTGAAATACAGCAATCCTATAGTATACATTAATAAGTTTTTTTTCTGTCTGCAGCTAAAGATCTCGGAAACTAATTTTCCGAATTGATTTTACTTTTCAGGAAAGCTTTGTTAATGTCTTTGTAAGATTTTACGCTATTTTCTTGACCTTCTTGAGGCTTGGGACAATGTAACTAGTAACATAAAAATACTATGCCATTAAAAAAATATTTTAGTTCCACCAGACATCGACGAGAAGTTGACCTCTAAAGATTTGACAGTTCTGGAGGGTTCCAACGCAACCTTAGTTTGTGTGGCACAAGGACTTCCACATCCAAAGGTAAGCAGTGTTCATTTTTAATTATATTCAACTGAATTTATTAGAAAGTTTTTCCGAATAAATGAACATAGTTTGACATTTGCTTTTTTTTCTTCCGTATTGCATAGATATGGTTTTGATCCTGCGGAAACTAATCGGATTCAAAATCAAAAGAAAGACTAAACTACATAACTTTTGTGTCACTTTTGAGGAAGACGATTCCTATATGACGTCATATAAAGGGAAAATAAAAAGAGAAGGGAGGAAGAAAATCTATTCTAAAGAGATGGGAGAAAAGGGAATCGTCTTTCTCAAAAGTGACACAAAAGTTATGTTGTTTAGTCTTTCTCAAAATCAAGCTTTAAAAACTTCTTATATTTTCTTTAAATATACAGAGTTTTTATTCAGTCATACCTATTTGAAATTTTATTAGCCCATGGGCAACCATTAAGTAACGTTAAGATATCTGTCAGTTCAGTGAATTTTTAAGCACCAAAATTAGCGGCTTATGTGTAATTGACAATCCCTGCTAAGAAATATTGAAATTAGCTCTTACAAAAAAATTTTATTTTAAATATCCAAATTTAACTTAACATTTTATTAAAAATTATATTATGCTTTAATAAGCACAGAATACAAATCTTTTATGATAAAATTTGTTGAATTTTAAAATTTATGCCAAGTTTGCTAGAATAGTTGTTTTTTGAGAAATTTGTAAAGGATCAGCCAAAGTAATCAAAATTTCTTAGAAGCCTTTTCCAGGCTAGAGAGTGAGAGAGGCTATTAGCTGACTCATTAGATATTAGTAGAAACGACGCTACTCTACAGATATCTCGTATCAGTATGTACATATTTTGCCGGTCTGGGTTACTGTAAAACTCTCATCTTTAAACATATTTTTTTCTACTTCTTTTATATTTGTCTAACTTCTTTTTTCTATGTAAATATAAAATCAAATTCCGTAGCCTGCCTTTTTAACTACCTACTTGAGCTCAACTCACTTAATCTATAAATACAAGATGAAAACACTTTCAAATTTGGATGATTTTAGTTTTTATGATTTCTCATTGTCATTTTGTTACGATGATTGTTCATCTGAAAAGCTTATCTTCAAATGCACGTTATCGTCCTTGTTTCATACATACATACAGATTTATATTTAGTTCAGCTCTAGTTCATTGTATATGAAATCTAATAGCTGGTTTATTAGATACTAACGACTGCGCCACTAGCCTCTGGTGGCCTAATTATAAGAGAATAGTTGTATGATCTCTATCCTAAATCCAAGCTTCAGACACAGAGACGCACAGACATCGTTCTACTATGAATTATAGATTTAGACATTAAAATGATTTAGTAAAGTTCTAAATTATTGCTAGATCCCTAATCTAATTTTGTAAATTAGAGTTCATTCATTACAGCGTTGTAAAAAGAATTTCTTTTTTTTGGCCTTGATGGCCAATTCATATTTTTGTGGATTTATATGAACAACCATGGGAATGAACAATTCTTATAATATTTTAGATAACCTGGAGGCGTGAAGACCATTCTCCCTTCAGGCTCTTCAATCAAAACTCTGTTCAGGAAGTCAGTTCTTTTATTGGTAAGTTATTTTTAGAGAAGCGCAGTTTGGTTATCTAACAATTTATGATCTGCTCTTCTTTTGTAAATAGAGATTAATGTGTAAAATATTTAAAGTGTATTTGTTTAATATTTTATTCAGAGGTTGGCAGCCGCAATATTGCTTGCTGCTATTTTATAATTAGCATCAACCAAATGTCTCCTTTTTACGATTTTGTGCATTCGCAGTCATTGTTTTTAATTAATACCTAACAACCATGCTAACTAGTAGTCGCTCCTGGTGGTACAATCCACCTTGCCAATTTCATATACGTTATAAAAATACATTTAAAAGTTCCAAACTAAAATGTTTTTTTTATCAATGTTTAGTAATTTCAGTGGTTATTTGTATAAATAAAAATATATTTATTTTAATTGTATTAAATTTCATATTTCTCTGACTTAATTACTTTTTCAGTTTTAGATAAGAAAAAATCCTATCCAATTTATAAAATACATAATTTTGATTTTAGTAAAATATTTGACATATAATAATTGAAATTTGTTTGAATTTTTAGATTGATTTTTAAAATGAAGCTTTTTACATCAATGATTATGGAATATGGTCAATATTTTCTTGACAGTAGTAGTTTTATATAAAAAGTAACAAATGAAAGAAAAGTGGTAAAAAAAGATAATTGGAAGTGCTGATCAGAGCATTATAAATTTATATTAGAAAGCCTAGTTTTATGTTTTTTATCCAAAAATTTTGAAAGAATATTTTTAATTAATGAACATATTTTTCCTTGTAAAATTTAAAAAATGCTTTTAAAATACTAATAAAGGGAAACTTATTTACACTACTCAAATTATATATAATAATAATAATAATTGTGTAAAGTAATTCTTGTATTATAGTAAATATCATTGTTCACAAGGATTATGACCATAACAGAAATATTTTTGCTTACTGTGTTGGAAATATATATTTGATATTTATAACAATATGTAATCATTTATTGTTCTATAGATTTATTTTGAGACTAAAATTTTTATTATGGTCTGTATTCATTTTTACGAACTGTTTTGAGTAACATGCTTTTTAAGAGCCACGCCAAATTTGTTAATGACAATGATTAGTATAATATTATGAAAATTGCAGGAAAAAAACGAAATATTCTTTGAAACTTTATAAAATTCTAATTTAAATATTTGAAATAATTCAGTTTACTAGAGCTGGATCTTTAAATCATTTTAGTGGTGAACAAGATCGGAGTGCGCCAAATTTTAGCCAATCACAGCGCTGCATTTTAAAAATTCCGCTTTGTGATTGGCTGAAATTCGGCGCACCCCGATCTAAATCACCATTAAATTGATTTAAAGATCCAGCTTAGGACTCTGCCCTACGAGATGTAAAAACTGAAGAGAAAACAAATATTTCCATAGGGCGTTTTCTTTTTTGAGGTTGACAACCTATTTATTAATTTTTTTTACATTGAAGCTCCAGGCCTCTAGGGGTGTAGCAGATAGTCAACAAAAAATATTAAAAATAACCTTACAAGTTTTTAAAACGTTGTTGCATTTAACTATTTATTAACCCATGACTAGTACTTTTACAGTATCCCCTCGTTTGTGGTGGTTGTGTTCAGACATGGCTTAAATATTCTGATAAACATTTATATCAGATGCGTGACAATATGAATAAATAGTCGCGTCTATGCCTCACTAAAATCATCATATTACAATTTTAAAATTCAGATGGTTGTCAAAAGTATAATTCAGGTGACTCGAATTATATTTTTCAGAATGTTTGTATATGTTCTATGTTGATTCCCGTGCAAATTGTTAACGGACACTTGATCATTGTCGAGCACAACTTTGCAAAACTTATTCGAAACTTGTTCGTATATTTTGGAAACATTGACAAACAATCTTGAAAACAATTGTAGAACAGATAGGATAAATACTTTTATCGATGAATATTAAATGGAAAGTTAGTACGCAGTTAACGTTAATTAAAAGTAAAGAACTAATCTAAAATAGGAAAAGAAATTGATCTTCTGTAAAGCCTTTAACTTTAGAAAGATAACAAACATTATCCTTTTATTAGTACGCTGATCTATAATTAGTTTAATACATATTAAAGAACATAGGCAGGGGTTAGTAACTGGGAGTTTTTAACATTTAAACTTTATATCACATAAAAAATTACTTCTAGAGTCATTTCTCATCATCAATCGAGTACTTGGATCAAATGCTGTTCAGACGCATTCGACTTTTAGCAATCATGACTGGGATCATCTTTAAAAAAAATTAAAACAGTACTTGGCCATTTTCGGCCACAATGATTAATTTTCAATGCATCATCAGCTTCAAGTGTCTTTATATCAACTACTTCCCCCAGGCAAAATTGTCATGTTTCACCCAATGTTGATTAAGGAAAAAAAACATTTAGAATTAGAATGATACCAGGCAATTAACTGCTTCATATTAGGATATTTTTAATTTTCCTTTTTAATCAAGAATATATTAGATGTTAAATATTTTTAATGATTTGAATTATTAGATTTTCTATATATATTTTATCTGTTTAAATAATCATATTATACAATGTAGTAAAGCTTTTTTTCTTTAGGTTAAGATTTCGATAACTTGAGCTCTCATCTAATGGAAGCTTCATATAGAGCTATTATAATTTTAGATTTGTCTTTTAAGATTTTTAAAAGTTTCTCTCTGTCATTTCCTACCCTGTAAAATACAGAATATTTAGATTATGAGGGTGCAGCCGCTAGTGTTTATTAAAAGTACAGGAATGATGATTTTGGTTAGAATCAATTTACCACTTTCTTCAAATCTTTTCAATCAATTTTGATACACTCAAATGACTCCATTGAAATATATTTAAAGGTTTAATTTTTTGGTTAATTTATGTAAAGATATTATGAAAAGAAAATTATTTAAAGTAAAAAATTTAACTATCTTAAATAACTATTTAAAGTCATTTCATAATTTTAAGGGGTTTTTTGCTAATTCTCTTGGGAGGGTGGTGGTATTCTCCCCAAAACAGCTATAAACCTTTAAGGACCCATGAGTAAATACCCTGTAAAGGACAACCATATCGGTTCAGCGGTTAGCGAGATCCTTTGGTACAGACATACACACACAAAGATCCTTTTACTTTATTATTAGGATGATCTTCTGTATGATTGTTAAACTTGTTTGTAGAGATAGAATCATGCTATTATTTGTGTCAGTAATCCACCAATTAAAAACACTAATTAGTTTTTCTTATTATTACTAAAAAAATAATCATTTGATGAAAATTACAAACGTCAGCGAAATAAATGATATAAAAAGTATGAGACTCGGTTGATAAATAATAATCATTTGCAGTCGAGTTTTTGTTAGATTTTATGTTAGAGAATCAGATAATTGGCGGCTTTATTTGTATAATTTATGTTCAGGAAGCACTCTTCATCTCAGTGATATCCGAAGAAATCAGATGGGAGTAATATTCTGTATAGCAAACAATATGGTTCCTCCAGCGGTAGCAAAGAGAATTATGCTCAATGTCAATTGTAAGTATAACATTTTAGGTACTCTTATATCCGTAGTATCTCTAAAAGTAACCGCTACCCTCACTGAGTGACTTCTATCAATAGGAAAGTTGTATAACGGTATCGTCAATCTTAACTAAATATGTTGTTATATAACCCATGGATTTTTGGCCTACATCTAATATTTGGTATCGAGTTGGGTCTGTTTACTTGCTAATGAAGTACCAATTTTCTCAATATTAATGTAATACATTAGACATAGCAGTAATAGGTATAATTTTTAACTTGGTATATCCACTACTCGGATCTAATATTACCCTGACAACAAGAGGTCACGCTGCCAGTTGCGCTATTGCTACAAGAAAACTATTTCTCGTATTCATTCGAATCCGGTGGATAGGAACCGGTTCTCATCCATACGAAAAAAACTATGTCTAGCATCGTATTATATCCATTTTTCTACGAATATAGAAATGTACAATCACAAGATTGTACATTCTATATCCGCGGAAAGCCGTTTATAATACGATACGAGAAATAACTATTAAAGTATTTTAATATATTTTTATTTTAGTTTCTCCAACTGTTCTTGTAAGACCTCAACTGCTTGGGATACCATTAGGTTCGTATAATTTACACTTTCTTATAATATTATGACTAGCGGCTTGTCCCACCCCCCAAAAAATAGCCTAAAACCACCACAGGACCAGTAGGTATATTCCCTGAAGAGTAGAATCCGATCGGTTCAGTGGTTACCGAGATCTTAAGGGAAAGACATACAGACGGACAGACATCATTCTACTTTGTATTATAGATTACAATAAATATAATTTATTTCTCCTTTTGTAAAGGCACTGAATACCAGCAAACCTGATAGGCTCATTTCGAAAAAGTGCAAAAATGGTATTTTTGACTTTAACAAAGCATTTAGGTGGCAAAAAATGCTAATTTGAAAAAAAAGTAAAAATAAATTAAAAACAAAGCTGTACAAGACAGTTTCAGTTAAGTCGACTTAACATCCTGAACCCTACACAGGACGAAAATTAAGCTTGCCTGAAAAATAGATTTATATTTTGTTTTTAAATATCCCACTTAGCATACACAGATATAATAACTTAATACTATATGGATTATAATCGATTTTAGATAATAATTTCTTAAAAAGGTAGATTTGATAAAATTAATTTTAAAATTACAATTGCAATCAAGTTGTATTACAATGATGTTACAATGACCTTTTGTTTGTGGCACTATTAAGAGAAAATAATAATTTGTGTGGTGTATAAAGAACTTATTATTGTTCATGCAATCAAATTTCAATAATTGAACATTTTTCTTTCAATTGCATTTTTCATGTTGATTCTTAAGAAACTTATTTAAAAAAAACTTAAATAGGATTATGACAAAGAACTCTAGGAGCTAGATGAGAATGTGGATCTGTCTTGGTAAAAGCAATTTAGAAAGATTGGGGAATGGGGGGAGTCTATGAAAAGCTTTTTAAAAGTTACCTCTAAATATAAAATTTCTCTCTTTTTATCTAATAAAAACCAATGTTAACTAATACAACTTTTAAGGATTGACATTTGGTGCACAGGACAGCAAAGAATGTATTTTATGCTCTGGTGTAATTTAAATTTGTAAATGTTTGTTGCAGGGGAGAAGTTGGTGTTAAACTGCACTGTAGAAGCTTATCCTGAACCAATTACATACTGGCAAAAAGTAATTTTATTTTAGAAAATTTTCGAAAGTTTAAATTGATATATATTATATAATTAACATATTATTCAAAGATAAGAAAATTAATTTTGAGTTAAAAAGATGGCTTGGGTAAATTCTTTGTCTTTCGTTTTCGGTCAAAATAGAAGAGTTTATGACAATAGAGAAACAAATATAATAATAATTATGAGTAGCGTAAAAATAATTTTAATAAAATACATTTGAAATACAATGTGATAGGAAAAATATAAAATTTTATCCAGAGTAAGGCAAAGAGAAAAACAATTACTATTGATTTTAACTTTTAAATATTTTTTTTCACTTTTAGACAGACGTACGGGCACGCTACGATAGTTATAGAGTAGTTGCTCTTATAACAATTGTTATTAAATTAAACATTTTTAGATCATTTACTATTCAGGACACATCAGAAATAAATACAATGGAAGTAGAAGGCGGCGCCTTTAGCCGTCAGGAAGAAGGCACCAGCCGTCAGGGTATGGGGAAAATGGTTTTCATATCTAAAACAAGCCCAGAATATACTGTTTACACAGAAAGGTATTTTTACTTCAGTATATTTGTATGCAATGATTTTCTTATGTTCGTGTATGTCTCTCCATTCATTTTGATAAAGGTGGGGTTTAGTAATTTCCTTCTACTGTTTTTTATAAATGTTTTCCCTCTTTTACTTAATATCCCCTAGGTTAACAATCCCAAAGGATTTGTTTCAGTGTCTCAAATTTTTCTGAACAATGAGAAAACTTTCTTTTCAAAGTCATATCTACCCTGTTAGTAGTCTTAACTTCTATTAAAGCGGTTGTAAATACTGAAAAATTCATTTTTAACCAAAAATAGAAAATATTTACACATAAGCAAAAAAAGATGCTAAAATCAGTAAAACTCGCTAAAAATTTAGAGGGGATAATTTTGCTTACTATTTTAGTGAGGCAAAGAGCCAAAAAATTTTTTTTAAAGAATTCACCTCTGGACTTTATATTAGGTACTCGTAACTCTTCTCAAACTTTTTTCTCGTGATCTTTTGGAATAGATTTTAATCATTTAAGAAAAGATTAGCTACAGTTGGACTTGAACTTCCTTATTCTGTAGCCACTAAAAGAATTCAATGTTTTGTAAAATAATATTTATATTTCAACAGGGAATCTGTGATGTCTAAATAAATAGTCATAAAATTTATAGCAGCTCAGAATGAACTTTATAAAAGTTTTGACCAAAGTTGTATAAAGATTTTATTACAGGAATGGATACCACCATACATCAACACTCACAATTCATAGGTAATTAGATTTAGCAAATGCGTTTGATGTCATACACCTTACTTTAAAGAAAGAGAAAAACAAACTTAATTGAAGTGATTATTAGGATAGATTAGAATAAAAATAAACTGGTATCTAAAATTTTTGGTTAATAGGATACTATTTTACACCATAATTGGTGCGCGTCAGTCCGTTGGTGATTTTGTTGTGATTCTTATGGACAAAATTGTAAATTGTATTTTTTTTGTAAACCTCAATTTAATGTTAAAAGCTGAGGTATATTAAAACTGGTTGTGTGCATTATCATTATAATTTGTATTGACAACATGTAAATTGTTTCAAGACTCTTGACAAAGTTTGCTTAGAAGCCATTATATCGATTGTAAAGTTTGTATATAGTGTTCGCCAAGTGTATTGGAATATGTACATTGTAAATACATGTATTATATTATATTAGTAGTAGCGTGGCTGATATACATAATAACGTATGTCCAGTCCATCTGAATCAAAGTTTTTGGTTAAATGTCATATTCTTAGATTTAAATATTTCTTACACTCTTATTTCTTTATTACTCTTATTGATTGTCCTCCCGTATTTCTGTCTGTCTATGAACAACGTTCTAGAGAATCATAAAGTCAGTGGTATTTCTCTATTAGGAAGAATTCTAGAAATTTCCCCTGACAAAATATCTAATATAAAAACATAAAGACTAATTTTTTCTGGATTCTAGGTCTAGCTACTTTTCATCCTTGTAATTTAAATATTTTATCATACATAACATTGAAACACTTCTGAAAGGCAAAACCCTTTAAAATATAAAATATACTCATGTGTAAATTAAAGTCACCAAGAAAAAAAATATTCTTTGAAGAATAATGTAATTTTAAGCTAGATTACTAGATCATGAAAAAATGTAGTTTTTTACTCTTTACCTAAATAAATTTGAAAGCAGCTAGCAGCCAACGACTGGATACGTCATCAATAAACAGGCTATAGGAAACTTACAAAATTTGGAAAATTCAAGACCTATAGATACATTAAAAATTTGCCATGTGCTTCTTTTATGTTTTTAAATATGGAGCCTCTTTGGATTAGTTTTTATAGTTTATAAACGATATTTTGACAATTTCTTTATCATTTGTTTTAAGCAAGTTTTAATAGATTTTGTTATTAGGTATTCTTTGAAATATAATGGAGTTTACGAATGTGTTTCTTCTAATTCTCTTGGATCTCAAGTTGCCTCGGCCAGAGTATATGGTAAGTTTAATCTAGTTTTCAATATTCATTTTTTATTAAAATCTTTTATACATATTTATCTCCATCTTGTTTCTTTTAATCGTCTCTTCTTTTTCACTGTCAATTGAAATATACGTTTATATATGTCTAATCACATCTTGTATTAATTTTAATTTCAAAGTGATTACCTTACTCTTTGTATTTAGATTTTTTGTCCTGTCTTTATATTATTATATTTATATTATCTGTCTCTTTCTCTTCTTAAATATTTCTCTTTTGTAGTACAATGCAGATTTTCAGTAATTTGTATCAAACAATTTACACTCCCAGTAGTACCATTGCAATGGTCCCAATTCCAATACAATTTTCAATTCTCAACCTTTTCAACTGAATTCAATGTTTATTTGTCTTAAACTATTAGAAAATGTTGCTTTAGCTACACTGTAAAAAAATTAGATAACAATTTTGAAAGAAAAAACTTTGGATCATGGAAAGAAACCAAAGTTGTGGGTTCCGTCGTATTTTCACAGTAGTTTTTCTGTATTTTCTAACCCTGTGGAGCAATCATTAACATTTACTTGACCTAACCTAAAATAAATAACATTTCAAAAGCTACTGTGAAAATACGATAAAACCCGCAACTTCGTTTTATTTCCATGTCCAAAAACTTTTTTTACTTTAAGTTTTTGAACATTTACCATAGAAAAATGCTCTGTTTAGAGCAGCTTGATACAGTTTAAGACTTGTTAAGAAAAGTTTAAAAAAATTATGAATGGTTTTCTTACAGTATACATTCCTCTTCGTAACCTTACTAAAAGTGCAAACACACAGTTCATGTAGGCATGTCACAAGTTTAGGCATGTCACAAGTGTAGTCATGTCACAAGCGTAGGCATATCACAAGTTTAAGAAGGTCATAATTGAAGGAAAATAACATAATAGTGTAAGCATGTCACAAGTATAGGAATGCCACAACTGTAAGCATGTCACATTAGTAGGCAAGTCAAAAGTGTAGGCATGTAACAAGTGTAGACATGTCACAAGTGTAGGCGTGTCACAAGTTTAGACATGTCACAAGTGTAGGCTTATTACAAGTGTAGACATTTCACAAGTGTAGGCAGGTCATATATGTAGGCATTTCACTAGTTATGCATGTCACAAGTGTAGGCAAGTCACAATTGTAAGCTTTACATGTATTGCATGTCACTAGTATAGGCATGTCACAAGTGTAGGCATGTCACAAGTGAAGGCATGTCACAAGTGTAGGCCTGTCACAAGTGCTGACAAGTCACAAGTGTAGGAATGTCACAAGTGTAGACATGTAACAAGTGCTGACAAGTCACAAGTGTAGACATGTCACAAGTGTAGAAATGTCACAAGTGTAGGCATGTCACAAGTGTAGGTATGTCATTAGTGTATGAATGTAAAAAGTGTATGAATGTAAAAAGTGTAGGCATGCCACATGTGTTAACATGTAACAAGTTTAGGCATGTCACAAGTGTAGGTTTGTCACTAGTGCATGAATGTAACAAGTGTAGGCCTGTAACAAGTTTTGCATGTCACAAGTTTAGGCATGTCACATTTTAGGCAAGTTACATGTGTAGACATGTAACAAGTGTAGACATGTCACAAGTGTAGTCATGTTACAAGTGTAGGCCGGGCATAAGTTTAGGAATGTCACTAGTGTAGGCATGTAATATTTGATCAATTTTGAAATGGTTAACAAAAAAACAAATATTTCCTTTGCAAAATATATAGGTATGCTATGTAAAATTAATCTGAATTTTAACTCATATCAAAACTTTAAGTATTAATCAGAGGGTAAATGTCATGAAATCTTTAAATTTATGTTTAGTATATAACCCAATAATCAATGTTTCAAGTTCTACAAAATCTCTGATATCCCACAATTAGTATTTCTGCAATTTCAAATTTGGACATTTCACTCCAAAATCCTTCCTCTCAAATTATTTTTCTGTTTCTGTCTTTCTCTTCACCAGTCTTATTAATCGCATTACTCCCCTGCCACACCCCTCAATACATAAATTAACCCCTAGCTGTTATAGCTAAATGAATTTCTGTTCTTAATATTAATTATTGCCTAAGGATTGAACTGCTTACAAATTTATAAGAAAATAAAAGTTGAAATTGTTAATCCTGAAAATTCTGTGCGTGTGTGTGTTTGTGTGTGTTACCGCAAACAATTATGGTACGACACAAACTATGAATATAAAAAAGGAGAATAACTATATCTTTTAAAGGTACACTCTTCACTATTTCAAAGAGTTTATTTAGAAAACTAATAGTTATACTTAGATTCAGATAGCCCCCTCCCCCACCCCCTCCCAAAACTAAACCAATTGATTTTAGTTTTAAATAAAAAAAGTTGGAAGGGGAGAGTCTCACACCTTGGAAAAAGTTTTAAACCATAGTATAGCCAACAGATACATTCCCTGAAGAGCAGATCCAAATCAGATCACCAGCTAAGGAGATCTTAAAGGACAGACAGATGTAGTTAGATTTTTATATTTCTTTATTAATATTTTGTTTTGAAAATTATCATATTTAATTACTTTATTTTATACCCTTTTAAAATGAAAGTTACAGAATATCCTTTTAAATCCTAATTCTTTACACGTACATCCAGCTAAGCAGTGTTGTAAGTAAATTCATAACATTTTGATTAACAAATAAACATGTCAAACTGTTTATGAGCTGCACATTATGTCTCCAACACACTCTTAACATCAGACAATGTGTAACTAGACTTTTACAGGAAGAAAACATCAATAAAATTGAAGCCTTAAAATCAGACTTTAGAAGAAGCAAATATTATCACTTTTGAATGTCAGAATTTAATAAGCAGCAAATTAATTTATGTCTAGTATAGACAAAATTGTTTAGAAATTTACTTATATTCAGGACACTATTTTAGTATATTACATTTTTAGGGTTTGATTATACACACGATTCGCCTATAACATTGTACCTTATTGCCCTTTGAATAATGATACAAAAATTTTAGTAGAAAACATGTTAAAAATTAGCTCATTTCAAATAAGGTACTGACTTTCTTATAGCGGTTTAGAGTTGAAACTCTTTCTAAATCGTAACTTAATGTTACAGCAATCATATTAAAATCAATAGGACAGTTCCAACATGCCTAAATTAACGAAAAAAACTATCTGTTACGGACGGACCGACTGAATTTTCAACTTTAAATTGATTGCTGTATGTTGTCTCACTGCTGGCTGTAGCTTCTGATTCAGATTGACCGAATGCAGCTTTCTTAAAGATTCTTTTTATTCTGCCAAACTCTGTTTCAGAAAGATTTTAAATTTTTTTTATAGAATTTCAATCTTTATTATTTTTTTAAATTTATTCAAATATAATGAGAAGGCCATTGCATTTCTTTGATTTGACAATGTCTGAAAGTCTGTTATTGCCTGTATTAGTTTCATAACGTAAGGTAAAACATACTTTTTAATTTATTAAAGCAACCCCTAATCATGAGTTTAAAAATCAACCAGCAAAAATGATACTGAAATATCATAGCTTGCCTTCCTAGCTTTGATGATGTAACATACGGACATACTCTAGTTGTAGAGTAGCTGCGTAACAAAAGATTGTATAAATATTGTTAATCTAAGAATTGATTTATCCAGTTATAATGTTGAATGATATAAAAGTGCTCGGCTAAGCAAATGTGCCAAAACTCCGAGATAAACAATTTTCCGCAGTGGTGCCCTTTTTTTAACCCAACCAAAACCAGACTCTTACACTCTTTCCTTCTCTCACTCTTTTCTCTCTCTCTTTCTCATTTGGTTCCTTTTCTCGGCATTACCCATTAAATTGACAAAGGATCATTCTCCTTCAACCCCACCCCCTTAATGATTATTTGGAGAATATATGTAAGTACCATTGTAACATAGTGGTGTAGTTAGGTTAAGTTAATTTGGGTTCCTGATAGCCCTCCAACACTAATGAATTGCTAAGAGTCCCAAATGGTCAGTAGTAGCACTTCCTGCAAATGACGAATCCAAGTTTTAATGTAACACTTTACAAGGTGGATTTGTTCATTCTGTCGCCCTCTTTTTTCCATACTATCTAAAGATAATCCAATCATTTTGTTAAACTTTTTATCTTTTTAAAATAGGTTTATTAGGATGGAATAGATTGGATATATATGGGGTTTATATTTAGTGGATCAACCTCAATTTGATAGATTCTACTGCTTTTTCTTTTAATAGTTTCGACCAGATTTTAACTGAATAAATTATGTGACTACTGAGTTACGAATTATACATTATACTATACATACATATATGTATTTAGTATAATTCCCTCAAAATAAGTGGGGGGAGAATAGGGATTTATATTGTATAGAATATATAATATAAAATCATTTAATTGTACAATATATGGACTTCCAACAGCATTTTAAAAGCATTTTACAACTAATTACAAATAATTGATTAAAAGTAACAAAAGTTATTATACTGTTTATTTTGTTCTATTCAAGTTTGCTTTCTTTAAATATTATCAAATGCTTTACTAAATTCACAAAAGTTTCTTTTTCTTTTCCGTCAATTCAAAATATTTATTTGATGCCTTTTTATGTGTCTTTAAAAAAGTTTGTCTGTCTGAGTAAATTCGTTTTGGAAATTTTGCTTTTAATTCACATTTTTGATCACTGAACACATCAATTTTATATCTTTTGATAAAATAAAAGTATGCTTCATTTTTTCAGAAATAGCTGGCTCTCGAAGAGGTACAAAGAAGGAAACCACAGTTCATCTAGATATTAAAACATTAAAGGTAAACATAAACAAATAAGTACATTACAAACTAATTTTTTAAAAGATTCGTTATTGCTGCGCTTTTTATGCTCGCAAATGTCCTTGGTTATAAAAGCGAAGCTTTTCTATAATTAGTCAATATGTAACGGATAGTTTTCATCGTTAGTTGAAGCATATAATAATTGTCCTGTCGACTTCAAACATAATGAATTTCATAGTGGTTGAAAGAATAGCAACTCTTTAAACGTTACCAGAATGTCCGTACAACCCTATAAAATAAGTTAATTTTTAGCTTTTTTGATCCCATTCATCTGATTTTAAAATAAAGATTCCTAGGAAAATAAGGTACAATCATCTCTATAACCAAGTTCCAAAAATATAAGTAAGTCCTCAGACAGATTTTGTATTTATGAATTTTGCAACAAAATTGTATATATTTTGTTTAGAATTATAATGCTTTTCAAGTTCTGACACACTACACGTGTTAATCTGCGTTTGCCCAACTGTCTGGTTTAAGAGCATCGCTTATATGG
Organism: Acartia tonsa; assembly: GCF_053477335.1. Lineage (NCBI taxonomy): Eukaryota > Metazoa > Arthropoda > Copepoda > Calanoida > Acartiidae > Acartia > Acartia tonsa. The sequence goes on from NC_137261.1 coordinate 35,192,672, forward strand.
ATTTTGTTATGCTTATTTTTTTTTGTAGGAAGAGGTGTGGAATAATAAGGTTCTCTCTCCGGAGTATGACATGAGAATCACATCTACTGTCAAAACACTCACTCAATGGAAAGGTATTTAAGTATTTTGAAAACATTTTCTTTCAATGTGTAGGCAATATTATTTTTATACAGATTTATATATATTATATACATATATTTTTATTATCACTTTTAAATAAATATGAAAAGCTGAAAGGGTTTTAATTTAATTTCATTATTTGATTCTTTATTTGTCTTTATCATTTACTTACAAAGATTACATTAAAAGTATAACAATATTAATTTAAAACTCATTTAAGATATTCAAGTTGGATAAAAATTTAATTTCTTTTAACTTAAATGCTTAGATATTCACAGATATAAAGTTTTTCCAATTTCGGTGTAAGTATACTTGTTCACTGTTTTGTATCTTCAAGTATCATTTTGTTTTAAATTTAGTCATCACAGTTAATTATTTTAGACACAGAACGAGTAGCTAAAGCATTCCAGCCCTCCTCGGGACACAACTCAATATTCTCAACATCATCTGCTAACAATAACCATTATTATTATCATCTTAGTGTTCTAATTGTTTTTATTATTGTTAATTATGTTTAGATAACCAATTGTGACCTATCATTATTATAATTAAATGCTTGAATTACATTATCAAATTTACTATATTATTCATTTTTCAAGTTAAAAAAATAATAAAATTTAAATCATTTTCAAAATATAGAAGTTAAATTATTAAGAGGTTCAGAAGTTTTATCCACATTCTGTTGTTTTTATTTTTATCAATCTTATGTCTGGCTTCCTGTAATAGCAAAGCGCAGCCACCAAACATAAGGGCTTTCAGTCCATCCAGCAATCTGCGGCATATTTTGTCTTATTGATGGGTCATATCGGGTTTAAAACTAAAGTATGAGAAAAATAGATATCTTGATTTTGCCTCAGATGTAAAAAAAATGATTACATAATAAAAATTATCCACAAAAATATATAAAATAAAAAAGGTTTAGAACTAAAACAAAAAATCCAAAAAGGGGGGGGGGGCGTGGTAAATACGCCTCCTTGTAAATTTCTCTAAGGGTTAGATTTCAGTGTCAAAAAAAGACATTTTAACTCTTTTACTGAAGGATAATTCAGTTTTCAGCTAAAATAGTCAATGATTAAAATAATGATTTGTTTTAAGGGATTAAAAGAGTTAATATATCAATGTAAAATTAGACGGGAAAATATATTTAAGGATAAATTATGAACAAAATTTAAAAATGTGCAAGTGTCTTGATTAATTGGGTATTTAAGAAAATATGCTCCAGCTAATATCTTATGGAAATTATTAGATTAAATTAACTAAAATAGAGTGGAGCATATTATTTAAATAAACGAATATAGAGCTTATTTATTTACAAAACAAAATAAGTTTTTATCAATACTTATAAATAAAACCAAAATGGAATGTCTAGAAGTATTTTTCTGATATTTAAGGCAAAATCAGATCAAATGGGCTGAGATACATGTAATTTATAAACAGGAAGATCCATTAGTTTACTTTAGCACATATTAATTAAACGACTGGAAATTATTTTCTAATGCCTTAAGCAAAATAATTCATAATTGGTAATAAAGGCAACGGCTATATATGCGTTTTTCGCAAAGGCATATTATTCTCAAGTGGAGCTACAAACTGTCTATTTGATATTTTTGTTGACAAAATATAACATTAAACTTAAGTGTGTGTATTTGTAATCCTGGTCATAAAATTGTTTAGTCATAATATTCATATGTTTGTAGTCATAATGTTAATAGCATATCAATTTTAAATCTATATAGTAAAAAACCTACTAAAAATTTAGATATGAAGCTCATACATTTTAAGAAAATAAACATTAAGTACAAATATATATTTAGACATAACTATTTAAAAATATGTTTCTAAATTGCGGGGACCCTGAATTTACAGTTTAAATTTGATTAGCTCTTTGGTTTATATTTGCATAAACTTGTCAATGGTAAATTTATTGGTTATGAACAAACAAGCCATGCATGCATGCTGGTAAGGAAGCCATCCTATCTCCAGAATATATTTTCTTTATTTGCTTCTAAATTATAATTTGAATGATGTGTTTTTAATGCATCTTCATGTATGTAAATAATATGTTATATCCTATTATATTAAGTAGTAAGGTTTTTGTGTGTTTTACCGCTAAGATCTTGCTAAGCACTGAAATAATTATATCATCTTAGGGTTACTTCACATGGTTCCCTGGGTGGTTTAAGGCTAATTCTTTTTTTAATGAAGCTGCAAGTACATTTGGAATACAATAGGAAAGAAAATCGTTTTCATTTTAATTTTAGATGTACTATACTTTTCTCTTTTTATTGATATTAAAATCTGACTTAGGTAGATAGATTTAAGTCTCTAGATATATGGCATTTAATAAATTTTGTTGGTTTGACGTAATAATAACATTTAACATCAAATATATATAAAACAATTTTAAATAAGTTATTTCAATTTACTTTACTTCAATTTAATGATTGTTGGTTTACAAAAAAAATACAATTATTTTCTTTTAAATCAAAAGACAAAACCTTACTTTTCTAAGGTTTTGGGATTTTAAGTTTTTTCATATTCTATCTCTTTTCTTTGTTATGAAAACATTTAATCTGCTCTATAACTCACTTTGTCCGTAATTCATAATAGATTTTGTGCTTCACTACTCTTGGATAATGTCATCCTTGTTTCCCTCTGATTTTGTAATGAATCTGATTATTCATGAATTGTAAAGAACACGGACGACAACCTCCATAAAAGCAAATCTGAACAATATAGACAACCAAGTAATAGAAAATAAACACCATTGATTTAATGCAAACCGAATATTATTTTAAAGTAACACTGGAAATTTTATGTGGATATTTCAATAAATAACTTTAATACTGGATGCTAAATACGGACCTAAAAGTGACTAATCGTACTAGGAATAAATATTCAGAAAATTTAAATATGTATAAAAATTATATAGATTAAATAAATTGCAAATGAATCCAACATTGTCTGAATATACAATCGATAGGATAATTCTACCATTCTTAAATTAATGACCAGTGCTATCCATTGCGGACAGAAGAACTAATCATAAATGCAGAAACTCTTCGCTTTAAAAAATATGTCTTAACAGCAAATAAAACAAACATGCTTAAATGGACATACGGACTAAGGGGTAATGATTATATAGTTAATTGCTACGCTCTTATTTATTTACTGTTACCGGAATTATTATGGCAAGTTTGAAGGTACAATTCTAAAATGCCTGAATCAAATATTATATTTATAGCTATCCGTTACGCTCTGTTAACTATCCTAAATATAGAAAAGCTTCGTTTATAATAAATGCTTATGTGGTTGGTATATTCCATAATATTGGTAAATGCACTAATACCATTCCATAATTTTCCCCGAAATCTCATCCCTTTTTCTCCCATTATCTCTCCCTCCTTGTATTTACCTCCCTTACCCTTACCCTCCTTATTCATATAAAGCTGGGGGAACAAAATATTGGGAGGAGAAATGAATTTTCGATTTTGTTGATGAGTTTTGTTGAGTTTTACTGTTTTTACTGCTGGTATTTATGTTTGTGGAAACTACACCCACGGGCACACTCAGCTATATTCATATTAATATTCATAGTTATATAACCATACAAGGATGAAAACGTTTCAAATATTTATTTTAAATTGAAAAAAAGAGAGTAATAATGAGAAAGAGTTACTACTCTTTGCAAGCATAAATAAAATTTTATAAATCTTTAATCCCCAAAATACAACAACAAATAATAAATATTTTTTTCCATACGTTCATCCGTAACCAATAGCTATAATTTTTAAACTTTGTATGATGATCCCAAAAGCAGTTGGGTAGATTCTGTTTCTCCGTCTAAATTTGTCGAGCTTCGCTTTTATGGATGATGTCATCCTTGTTGTTATATGTATATAAGAAACCTGTATTAAATTCACTTTTTCATCAAGACAGCATGGATTTGAAATTTTGAACTAATTATTTCTGCCAACCAACATAAGTTTAAAACTTTCATCACAAAAAAAAACAGTTTTGAAGCCTAATAACAGAATAACCTTGTTTTGACAATGTAAAATGTTAGTTTAATTATTATTATTCACTTCTCCGATACTATCTTCCGTTGGGGCCGCTTAGGGATCCCTCCTTCTCTCCCCCTCCCCCCCCCACACCCAATAGCCTGAAACCTTTTCAGGGCTAATGGTAAACTTCCATTAAAATTGTAATCGTTCCAGTCGTTTACAATCTTAGTATACAAGACATCCTTTTAGTATATGGAAATTTGTATTAAAATGTTATTAATATATGTTTCATTCTTATTGGATGTATTTATTTTTCATCTGATATAAAGGCAGGAACTTTTACAATCATTTATTGGGTGACGTTCAGCTTTCAGGGGTTGGGAAGGGGAACAGAGGCCAATTCTATTTAAATTCATTAAAAAAGGGTGTCAACACTCCCTCCCACAGGCACATAAAAAATATTGATTTTTAAAGTTTCTGTTTGTAATTCCCTGGGGTAATAATTTGTCTCAGGCTTTTAACAATATTGAAACTTTGCTGCCACATGTAAAATAAAACGTAAAAACATGTTATACATATATTTGGATATCTCAAAGAAGTGCTAACTGGAAAAGCAGCATTTAAAAATTCCTTGTTACAAACAAGGATGACAACATCAACAAGTAGAGAGGCTAATAAATATAACATTAAGAGAAAGGAAAAATGGAAATAATGTAGAATAATGCGAAGTGTTACATAAACTATCAGCAGTCAAAATTGCATAACGGCTAGAAAAATTACATATATCTTATGATAATCTTATAATGTATTCTAAAGCAGTACTCATAAACTGGCAGGCGGATCTATCGTTTTATAGATTCGATGTACATTGTTCAGCAAAATCTTCGCCAAAAACTCTGTATCTCAACCGAGAAAATCACGTTTCCCCTGACAATTTCTGACTGACGAACGGACAGTCATACAGTTAAAATCAAAAGGTAACTTTGCCCCAAGAAAGATAAATTGCAAGAAAATCAAGTTTCCACCTGACAATGGATGACAGACGAACGGATATTCCTACATTTAAAATTATAAGGTAAGATGATGTAGGAGAAAGAAAAATCAAGAAAGTTGAAGAGAAATTATAAGAAAAAAAGAAAAAGAAATTCTTATAGAGAAAAATGAAGCAAATAAAACAGAGAAAATTATGAAAGAGAGAAAATTGTAAATAGAAAGAATTAGTATTAGCTCAAGAAGGAGGAAAAAGATAGGAGATAAGGGGAAAAAATGAGGTAATATAAATAAGGTAAATAGATAGAGAGAAAGGAAGGGGAAGCTCAAGAAAGATAGAAAGATAAAGATTAAAAAGAAAGGTAGAAATATAAAGATAGAACTATAAAGATAGAAATAGGAGGATAAAAATAGAAATATAGAAATAAAAAGATAGAAATAGAAAGATAGAAATAGGAAGATAGAAATAGAAAGGTAGAAATATAAAGATAGAACTATAAAGATAGAAATAGGAAGATAGAAATAGAAATATAGAAATAGAAATATAGAAATAGAAATATAGAAATAGAAATATAGAAATAGAAAGATAGAAATAGAAAGATAGAAATAGGAAGATAGAAATAGGAAGATAGAAATAGAAATATAGAAATAGAAAGATAGAAATAAAAATATAGAAATATAGAAATAGAAAGATAGAAATATAGAAATAGAAAGATAGAAATAGAAAGATAGAAATATAAAGATAGAACTATAAAGATAGAAATAGGAAGATAGAAATAGAAAGATAGAAATAGAAAGATAGAACTATAAAGATAGAAATAGGAAGATAGAAATAGAAATATAGAAATAGAAAGATAGAAATAGAAAGATAGAAATAGAAAGATAGAAATAGAAAGATAGAAATAGAAAGATAGAAATAGAAAGATAGAAATAGAAAGATAGATAGGAAGATAGACGGACATAGACATATTAGCCAGAATAACAATAGCTAAAAAATTTGTGGAGCCCATTATGAGAAACACAAATTTTGAGAGTGACGCCTCTGACAACGGATATCAGGTGTGGCATTATAGTTTATAATTGAGGTATGGGTCCCTAGAGCAACATCATATACTAACTCTCATCAATATACAAGAAAACAATATGTTCTGCCTACCTTATCAATATAATATCATATACTGTACTTTCACTAATTATTTTGCTATGTATAAATATTTTGTTTTGCTTGTCCTATATGGGTTAGAGGGAATATAAAACAGTGATGGGAAAAATTATTAAAATATAAATTGCTTAATGTTTTTTAGAGAACTAAAGAAAGTTATTTAGCCACAACGATCCTATTTTAAAATTTATTTTTCTTCACATTCCAATAAGTGGCGACGTCCCTAGAGATATAAAACCGAATATAATTCATACAAACTTCCCCTATAAAGCTTAGCCTAATTGTTTAAATAGTAGTTTTCTCAAATATGCTCCAAATTATAAATTTAATATAATTATGATGAAAAGTCTTAAAATATTCATTTCAAGACTTTTACTTATTTATGACAATATGAAAAAAGTTGAGAACTGTTGACTTTATTTTTTCTGTATTTGCAGTGAAGCTATTCTAAAACTTTGTCACGAAGTATTATTTGTCCCTTTTCTAAAAACAGATAGTTGAAATGAATAAAAAAATGTCAAAGCATATATCTACCTTGGACCAGTACGAAGCTTCTAATAAAATTGTGAAGCGGTTGGTTCAGCCATTTATGATAACTGATTGGACATACAAATAGACGTCCGGCTATTTTAGCAAACAGGATGAAACATTTACAACATTAAATATCAAAATTCAATTGTTAAATGGATTTATACTCAGCTATTGACTATTACATCCTACTTCTAAATTTGACTTTTAATTTTCCAATTCTGTAAAACAAAATTATAAAATTTGATAAAATAAATTTAACTGATACACATCCATATTAGCAATCGCAAAATATCAGCTTTAAATTGAGAATTTCTATTAACAATATAAATTTTTTTTCTCAAAATTTAAATTTTCCAGCCATTAACTTCTGGTTCAGATACTACTCAAAGCTCAGGTTTAAATATATTATCTTTTTCAACACTTTTTTTTACAAAGTAACCCTTGTTATCTTGCTTTAAACAATTGTAAGTGTATTGGGGGCGATCATTGTAAATATTTTGGGTGGGTATCCATGCCCTCAACCATAAAACAAAGTTGCTGAAACACACCAAGTATTTATTTATCGCTCTGCACCTTAGTTCTAAGCCCTTATTTTTTACAAAGCATGTGACATTTCAAACCAGAGGTGTGCAGAAGGGGGATGTACTATAGTGTATTTGTGGTATCCGCCGAGGATAAATGGCAGACACCGGAGTTCAATTAGATTACGGCAGTGTGACAGACGTGGACACCTTACTATAGAGAAGCTACGCTTCTCTAGCATTCACTAGATAATAATCAACATCTATTTCAGTTGTCACTTTATTGAAGGTTTAAAGGATACTAAAGCTATATACAACAAACAATAACTACATGGATAGGAATAAATAATCATAACATAAAAGCATTATAATACATATACAATGGTCAGTTTGGGCAATAATGATCCCCATCCCTGAAAAGGGTGGGGGAGAATTAAGAATACAGTTAACCATAATAAACATGACAGATTCAATCATTAATTTTAAGCATAGGGAGGGGGTCGTCAGACCCCTTCCCCAGGACTCGGGGGAGGGCCATTGACCCTCCACCGAACCCTAGTTCAGGGGTGCCATAGGCATGGCTCACGGTTGCCGAATACCACAACTCTCCCCTCGGAAGGCTGGGAGAGGGTTTCCCTACCAGACTTCCGACAGTGGTTGAGGCCTTCGGTCCGCTCCTTAGGGCTAAGATATATACAAACGATAATGATTCAATGGAATCCTAGTGGTGAGTGTTTTCTCAGGGTTGGTGGGCTCCCAATGTGGGATAGAAGGCAGAGGCTGGCTTTGGTTGGACACGTTGTTCAGCGCCGGCAGGTGTCAGGTTGGCAGGTGGCACAGTTGTTGCTGGGACGGTCAGCAGTGGGGCCTGCTGGTTGTTGTTGGCAGCGGCTGGGGCGCTGGCTGCCAGGTTGATCGTCTGGGCAGCGGCCTGTCCTCCTGAGGGGCCGCGGGGTCTGCCAGAGGGCGGTCCTGGCCTACCTGGGCGGTCATGCCCGCTATCAGCTGATTGCATGGACACCATCTCCTCGGCTGCTTCTCGGCCGATGGGGATGGCATCCCAGTCTACTGAAAAGTCCCGGGACTTGGCATGGGTGAGCCTGGCTCTAGCCAGAGCTTTCCTATACAAAGTTGGATGGTACAGGAACACTTGTGACATCGCATTCATGGCTGCTCGGACGCCTCCTTGTGCTGCTGCCAGAGAAATGATGGTTAGGTCCCCCTGCAGTTTGAGGATCAACAGCAGCAAGCACAGTATGGCTGCGCCATCTCCCCACTCGTGGATAGCTTGTCTAAATCCAGCCCAGACATCCAGGGCGGCCTCTCCTTCCTCCGCCAGTCGGTCAATGTTGTAGGACACTATCCCATGGTCTCCTGTGGCCGAACAGCTGCCTTGCTGAACGCAGGAGCCATAGTATAGGCCGGTCAGCATGGCGCTCTTGTATGCTGGGAACGCCAGCAGTTGTTGCCAGTCGTTCAACTCAGCCTGCGAATACAAGCCCCCTGAACTGAAGTCATCCAAGGGCTCTGTCAGCAATTGCTTAGGTGTATCCAGCGGGGTGGCCTCTTCTTAGGAGCGGGGGTTAACTCTATCCAGCCTTCCTCCGCGTGCACAGTCAGGGGGTAGGTTGAGGAGCAGGGAATCTTGGTGGCGTGGCTACTATATACTCGTGTCACGGCGTCTACAAATCCTGTGGGTTCTACTGGCACTTTGTCCCAACACTCCTTGTGTTCGCAGACAACGTATTTATTGCGTTGGCAGGTCAGCTGCAGCAGGATGTCTCCCCTCAGTACCGAGAACGTGCTCCCCTGGACACGCACCGGGTGGGCCGGGTCTAGTTGCTGGAGCTTCCAGCAGTTGGCCGCTACTTCTTCTGCTGCTGTGCTTTTCATGTGCGTTTCCAGGGTAAACCCAATATAACCTGCATGTATTTGGGCTTGGAGGGGGACGTCAACATCCCTGGCCGACACTCTGGGCAGCGCAGCCGCGGCTGGGTCAGCTGCCACGAACAACGCTGGATGGTTGGTGGCATGGGCCTCGAAGTTGCAGTTCACGATCGAGGTGGGGTTGGTCATGTTGATGAAAAACTGGGCCTGATGGTCAACCAGGTATGCATCCATCACTAGGCTGGGCTGGAGGCTGCGGATCAGCCTCAAGGGGCAGTCTCTCCCCAGGTGGTCCCACACGTAGGTTGCTTCCCCAGTGATGCAAGACAGCTCAGAATGGGGACACTCCAGGGTCAGGTGGTCAGATTGGGACTCCACCCGTCCATCCTCCACCACGTAGGTCTCTTCCTTGACCAGCAGCCGTCGCTCCTGGAGCACTAATTCATTGCGGTACAGCTGGCCCTCGAAGTGGACGTCCTCCCCTTCACAACCCACCCCCTCGGGGCTGCTGACGAGGGCGCCCACCATGTCGATGGTGAAGAACAGGGGATGGTTCAGCTGAAACGTCAGTGGCTGGGTCTTGCCTGGCAGCGTGTAGACTCGGTTCCTGGCCAGGTCTCGGCACGTTTCTGGGTCTATCTTGGTTGGCCTCATGAGGGTGGGGACCGAGGTCACCTTGAGGTGACCCCATACCCCACACCTGAATGTCCACTGGGACACGGTGAGCTGGCAACTGTACCCGGTTGTTTCCCTCACCTTGACTTGCTGTAGGACGTGCACTTCATGGCCCAGGGGCACCTCCTGGTGTAGGGGCTCCGTGTTACACATCTTTTCTTTATTGTAGGATGTGACGTGGGTGGGGTTGGCACAATCCCATCCCACCAGGACGTAGCTGGTTGTAGGCCACACGGCTGCCAGCAGGAGGCCCCACAGGACCATCCACCAATGGGAGAGGCTTCCAGGCAACCATCTACCTCGCACACGCGGCTGGGGATCTTCAGCTCTGGTCACGGCTGCTTCTTGTGGCTGGACACGGCTGGGCTGCTCCTGGCTAGATACAAGTTTCCATTGAGCGTTATCTTTGTGCGGCCGGGGCACCCCAATACCCTCCCCAATGACAGACTGGCAAGCGACTGGCACTTGCCTGGGTGTCGGCTCCCCTAGCCCCAAGTGCTCCCTTCCCTTGTCCAAGGCATGCCCAGTGGCATGGGGCTGAAGTGCATGTGGCACAGGCTCGCCCTTACTCACTTCCCTCCCCTGCCCTAGGAACTCAGGTGCATGTAGCACAGGCAAGTCCTTATTTTCCCAAATTTCAATCTCCCCAGCCTCTGGTGCAGGGGGCACAGGCAAGGCTGGGGTTTTACAATGGCTTGGATACAACACATTTAACAAATTCAACTTATCCTGGTGTTGAGCAGCTGGGTTCCCTCGGCTGGCAGGGGGCTCTGGATGGCATGTAGCTGGGCTCTCCCTGCAGGCTGGTGGCGCTGGCTGACTGGGGGTGACGGGTGTCACCCCTTCCTCTGGGACTGCTGGCTCGTTCCAGGACTCAGGTCTCTCGGTGGCGGCGACGGTTGTCGCCCCAGGCACCAGGTGGGAGGCGCTGGATAGCACCCCCCCGTCATCCCAGGTGGCTCAGTCGGGCAGGTTCCATCAGACATCAGGTTGGAGGCTGGCTCGTTCCAGGATCCAGGTATCTCGGTGGCGGCGACGGTTGTCGCCCCAGGCACCAGGTGGGAGGCGCTGGATAGCACCCCCCCGTCATCCCAGGTGGCGACGCCGGGTGGCGTCCCATACATCGATGCTGAGGCGCTGGCTAGCGCCTCCTGCCTCTCTCGTTCAGCGGCCGCCAGGGCCTCCCCGTACACCGTCTCAGGGACGCTGGGTAGCGCCCCTCCACTCTTGCTGGGTAGGCTCAGTCGGGCAGGTTCCATCATGTTGAGGCTAAAAGGCTGGGGCCTCAGAATCTCTGGCTCGGCGATGTTGTTGGGTTGTATCAGCTCTGGCCCCAGGTGGTTGAGACTGAAGCCTAGGCCAACCCGGTTGGGTTCAGCCGCGCCGCCCAGTACGTTGATCCTAGCGGGGACCGTTCCAAACTGCGGCATCCCATCGGCTCGGTCCGCAGCTTTGGGGGCGGCTGCTTGCTGCGGTGGTGCTGGGGGCGCGCTCCCTTCCATGTGGGCCACTCTGCTGGGCTTCCCTGGAGGGGCACCCTTATCGGCGGTGCGCCTGCGGCTGGCTACCTGGGCCCAGTCAGCTCTACAATCGGCCGCCGTGTGACCGTCATAGTGGCAACGCTCGCACTTGGCAGAACGGTCACGGCGTGGCTGGGTGCGTCTCTCCTCTAGGCTAACTTCCACAGGCGTCGGGCAGTCTCGAGCTCGGTGGCCTCTCCCCTGGCAGCGGAAGCAGCGACCTGGAACCTTGTCATCTGGAGCGACCTTCCCCATCTGGTGGAGACCCGGAGCCAAGGCGCCAATCTCCATTGGCTCCGAATCATCATATTGGGGCAACTGGATGCTGGCAGATCCAGTCAGCCCGTCGGTAGAGTCCACTAGGCACACACCTTCCTTCAGTTGCTTGGTAATCATGGTGACGGTAAACATGGCCTTACGAGTGTACTCAGGTACACTCGTAATTTCATGTCCCATCATGATGCGTTTTACATTGGCGTTACGAATTCCACGATTTAATTCGTCCACCAACAACTCAAGATCCTCATGGCTGTAGGCGTCCCGATACAGGGCACATTTAGTGGATATGTACGCCTGTATCGGTTCTGTCGAGTGTTGCTTGTAATCCCTAAACGCTTGTTTAAGCGTTTGGGATTCAAAAGCAGGACGAAATAGCATTTCACACTCGGCCTTGACCTGCTCGTAGGTCAAGGCTTGGCCTGCCTCGCCAAACAGATGGGACGCCATTTCCGCTGCTTGCCCTACCAGTGACAGTAGGAGGGCGTTGCGGCGGTTGAGGGAATCATGAGGTGGCACGCGGTAAGCCGCCCATGACATCTCGAGTCTGCGGATATGTGACGACCAACGGTTCAACGGTTCAACGGCGGGACACAAAGTTATACAGTACTAAAATGAATGGTTTGGTCACTTGAGGCTTTCTAGCCTAACAGCCAACACTGTTTTTATCACTAGGTTGGTAGTTTAGTTACAAAGGTATAACTTAGCTGTACTTATCACTAGTTGGGTTCTGAGGTTGTAGAATAGGCTGGTAGGGGTAGATAGATGTTCACACTAGAGCTAGAAGGAGGGAAGCTTGTAATTCTTTATTTGCTAAAAATATCCCCCTTAGATGCTATGGAGTAGCTCCGCTCCGGTGTGTGTGTGTGTGCGTGAAATCTCCTGTCCTTGCAACGCGCGTATGCACCGTCAAATCCGCGCACACGGGGAAAACGCGCACTTATCCCTCAACTCGCTCTCTCATTGGTCCACTTTGTCCGTTGAATTTATGATATTTCCGCACTCTGTTGCGCTACCCGTGAATGGCGCTCTGTGTTCCCGGTCGCTAGCCCCACACTACGGACGGACTTAGTCTAGTGTGGGTAGGAGGGGGGAAGCGCGTGAGGGGACGGGGGTAACTCCGTCCGTTCCCCCTGTGAGGGAGGGGGGAGTGTGATAGGTTTGAGGGTGACTGTGTGCTGATGTAATGGTGCCTTTTCTTCTTAATCCTAGGCTTATCTATTATATCACCCTGATTGTATTTGCCTTCAATGGAGAGGGGCTCCTCCCTTTCCTCTGAAATAAGGGGTGTATTGTTGTTGTGCTGTAGGCTTGAGGTGATTAGATTGTGTATCAGGGTCTTTATTATATTACATCTAGCTTCTATTTTTGTCCTTATCACAATTACATAACAGATTTGTTTACCAACCCTGTTCTATTTTTAGCTGTTATCACAATACACAATAAATCCAAGCCTGTTCTATTTTTAGTTTTATCACAACACAACAATTTGTTTGCCCAGCTTTGCTCATAAATCTATTGTTTAGCCATCACACCAGGGTGGTAATCCCTGCAATGTGACATAATATCTGTTTTTCTAGATGGGTGGCTGCGTTGTAGCCTCTCAGGATACTTGGAGTTGACGTAGTTTTTCTCTGTTCTGGTGCACTACACTCGTATGTTGGCTCGCAGCTTGCAGCTATGTGGCGTGTTTCAGCCTATCGGCGGCAGGGAATGTCCCGTCCTGCTAGCGCCGCTGATCCAAATCCGGCTGATGGCGTCAGGGAATGTCCCGTCCTGCTAGCGCCACTGGTTCGGATCCTGCTATTTCTTGCAGTAAAGTTGGCCTGTTTTCAGCCGTTTACACTTATTTGGCTTGTTTCAGCCGGTCCGCAGGCCTGTTTCAGCCCTTTGAGCGCTCAATTCTCCGTTAGATGTTGGCGCTGCTCGCGGTTCTTCGTCAAGTTTCGCTGTCTCGCTTCCACAACTGCCGGATGCAGAGTTAGACTTTGCTGTCCAGGGTGGGTAATTCAGATTTCTTGCGTCAGTTTTGCCAGTTTCACTGCTGGGAGTACCTTAGCCTCAGATGCGCGTCTGCTCTACACTTGTGGTTAGCCGTAATCTCACACAGCTGTCACCAAAAGTTGTGGTATCCGCCGAGGATAAATGGCAGACACCGGAGTTCAATTAGATTACGGCAGTGTGACAGACGTGGACACCTTACTATAGAGAAGCTACGCTTCTCTAGCATTCACTAGATAATAATCAACATCTATTTCAGTTGTCACTTTATTGAAGGTTTAAAGGATACTAAAGCTATATACAACAAACAATAACTACATGGATAGGAATAAATAATCATAACATAAAAGCATTATAATACATATACAATGGTCAGTTTGGGCAATAATGATCCCCATCCCTGAAAAGGGTGGGGGAGAATTAAGAATACAGTTAACCATAATAAACATGACAGATTCAATCATTAATTTTAAGCATAGGGAGGGGGTCGTCAGACCCCTTCCCCAGGACTCGGGGGAGGGCCATTGACCCTCCACCGAACCCTAGTTCAGGGGTGCCATAGGCATGGCTCACGGTTGCCGAATACCACATATTCAACCCCTGGAAAAATTAAGGAGACAGGATACACCCCCCTCTACTACCTCCTTCACAAGGGTTTACATCTCCTGATACATCCCAATAATACAGCAAAGGCGATGTCAAGGTTTGACTTTGAGTGGGTGGGTGGATTCCTAGGGGCTGTATCTACAACCATGACACTAAAGATACACCACTAAAGCTAGCACCCAAGGGCGTCCAAATTTTTTGATTTGGGGTTGGGGGGTTAAAAAATTAAAATTGAAATTTTTTTTTGGGGGGGGGGAGTAATCACCCCTTTAGCCCCCCCCCCCCCCCCCCCCAGATTACAGATTGTAGAGCGGTTTAATAAATCAAATTAAACTTACCGTGGAGGAGTTGCAAATAAATGATCAATCATAACCACATTATGAACAGCATTTTTGATATAAAAAAATGTAGTTAAAAATTGATCTTAGTCTCCTGCATTGTTTAGAAAATGTAATTTTCTCAACATGTTTTCTATACAATTTTAAGTATAGAGTGTATACGCACACACACAATAACATCTTTTTATTCAACTTTATTATGCTTCATTACATTATAACAATAATGGTATTCAGCACTTCTAACCAAATTTATATATTTACAAATTTCAGCAAATTCTTTTGACAAGAATCATACACACAATATAGGTGGAAAGTTTTCTTTGTCACCCATTGTCCTACCCATGTGAATACTCCATAATTTTGTTATAGTTATAATTGCTAAGGTAAATAGTATATGAAGTCAAGTGCTTGACACAGCAGCCTGTTGGTGGCCTGAAGTGATATTTCAATTGCGTCTTACAATTTAATCTTTAGGCTAAATTTATTTGAATATGTTAAAATAATAATTTAATTTAAACTAAGTTAATTATGCCTATGACAAGAGAACAACTCCAACACACAAATGCAAGTTCTGAATAAACAAGGATGACAACATCTATATAAAAACGAAGCTCTTAAATGGAGAACAAGCGCATATTGCCATATTGGTAGAGTGTCAGAAAAAGCAGAATATAACGTATCAATATATAATGTTCCAAGGATCAGATGAATAAGATAATCATATCACATGAAAAATTGTTGTCAAAAAAGTTGAAAATCAACACGTACGGACATTCTAGTTACAATTATAGAGTTGCTACGCTTCATAAGTCGTACTTAACTTTTGTAGGATTCATCAAATTCGTAATCGATGGTACAATTCTAATATGCTTAAATTAAACTAAAAAGCTATCCGTTACAGGCGGACGGACGTGCCGACCGACCCTAATTATAGAAAGGCTTCGATCTTAAGTATTGTATATAAATAAATGTAATTTAAACTTGAAATATTGAAAGGAGCCGGGCACAATAAAGTTTTTTGGGTAGAGAAATGAAGAATGGTCGTCTTATTTTTACTGCTTAATAAAATAATATAGCGAGGCTAAATTAGTGGTTTAACAAGAAAGCATACAAGCCGCACTTGTCCGAAAAAAAACCTTAATAAGAAAAGCCTAATAATCAGTTTGGTTGTTTAGTAGACTTTACTGGATACAACACACATACACAATAAACATATCCTCTAGGGGCACTTGAATCAAAAGGTTGGAAGTAAACCCTCTTCAGGTTCACAGTAAAGGAGAACCATATTTGTTAGCAAGATTAGCAAGATCCTTTGCAACTCACACACTGACAGCCAGACATCCTGTTACTTTTATTTAAGGGTATAATAGGCTCTAAAGATAAGACATTGCGGTTTAAGTAAGTTTCAAGACAACACACAATTGTGCTTTCCTTAGAATTTTGATTTAACCTTTCGATAAGAAATATAAGAATGCATATGCTTCACAGACAAGAATATTAACTAGCACAGTATGAGTAAGGACATACATACACTTTTCAATTAATCCATACATAAAACAATTTTAATACTTCTTGCTGCTCAAGATGTCGAAAATATTTCAGTAAGTAAGAGTTGTCTGAGTTGTCTAAAATTTCACCAGGCAAAAATCCGTTACCATTGCTGTTAAAATAGATATTTTGAAATTTTTAAAAAATAGACACCAAATAGATCGCCTTTAGAGAAGCTATGCTACAAGTAAGTGTTTATATAGAAAAAATTACGGTTTTGTAAATAAAGTACATTCCAACTTTACATTTTATGTAATTTTAAGGCTAAATTGCTATGTGACATCAGCACAGCAACAGTATTGGGAATAGCAACAGTAACATCGTTGAAGTTAGGTACATTTGTGAGTGACAGTTTTGACGAGTACAGAATTCCATACGCGGACAAGATAAAAACTAAAGAATTCGTCAACATTAATAATATATTATACTTAAGGAAGAAAGATAGCAGTAACATTATGATACCTTAAATATGTAATTTTTAGTATAAAGCGGAGAACGCTTTGAAAGCGAAGCTTTTCTATAAGTAAGGATAGCTCTTATCGTTAATTTAGGCATGTAAGAATTGTTCTTTTATTTTAAACTTTGCATGACAATTCCTGTAACAGTTATGTTTGATTTAGAAAGCATAGTAACTATATAATTTATACCAGAAAGACCTACGTTCATTTAAAACATGTTGATTTTTTAACTTTTTGATTATTATTGTTATCTTAATCCAGTAAGGATGTTGAAACCATTTTTTTAAATGCAGAAATATAATCTACGCCCCTAGAGACCTATAGTTGCACTATAAAATTTTTTTTTTATTTCAAATATGTCTATGTTGCGTTCAAGTCTCTACGTAAAATCGAGATTAGTAAAAAAATTCGATTTTTTTGTGATATCTCTGGGGAGAGTTACCCTTCCCCAAAATAGTTATAAACCTTCCCGGGACCTATGAGCAGCTATGTATGATTTCATTTTCCACTATCTACAAATCATCCATCTAATTTTTTTTTATTTTGATAGAAGATTTTTTCTTCATAAAACAAAAAATATATAAATTTTTAGATAGTTCTAAATGTAAAATATTTCATATTGACTTAAATGTAACATTAAAAATTCAGAGAGTGCATATAATAGAAATTACCCTAGATTGTCAATCATATTTATTTCCGTCCAACTAAAAAGGAATTATTAGCAGACAATGATTTAAATAGAAGCAGTCAAATAGGGCTCAATCACAAAATACAAAGAATAAAATTTTTGATATGTAAAAGCTTTCAAAGTTAGATTATAACTGTCATATTATATGCATGAAATGAAGAAAAAAACTTACTCTTTGGTAACAAAATGTAAAATACCAAATATTTGTTCAGATTGTCCCTACAATGTTTTAGTTTTATGATTTTAAAATGGGTCGTCTAAACGTTCTATATTCATTATACATATGAACAAGGTTGACAAGAAAAAAACAAGCGAGGCTGGACAAATCAGACAATTGAATATCAAGACTTTTAAAAGCAAAATTTAAAATTACAAAATTTTGTAAGATAGGACAATCTTAACAAGCTTATGTAGGGTCGGATGGACACTTGTTAAATATAAGAATACTTCGCCTCTACTAATTATCAGTTCTCAAATCTGTAGGTCCATTCAAGATATGTAAATTAGGTGACAAGTTAACACCTAGATGAATAGATAAGTATTTATCAGTGATATACAAACCTAACTATTTCCTCATATCAGTACAGTGTCTTCACCCCTAACATCTAGGGCAATCTTAGTTTAAGCTTAACCCCAAATAACCTTTATTAATGTAATTACTTATGTAGATGGAGTATTTTATTGAGTTAGTCGTTAGCGCGATCATAACGAACAGACAAAAACCTTCTTACTTTAGATAGTATATAGGATTATGTAATAGGTATACGGGAATAGTACAATAAACAATTTATTCATTTTACCCCCATTCATTCATTTGGAGCATAATACTTTTTTTAGGGGGAGGGGGGTTATAGATTGTTTTGAGCGCTCTTGTCTTGTCTATTCCCTTCTTTCAAGATTTTCAATATAAAGTATTAACATATATATTGTGGAAATATCTAATTTTTATGTATTGTATTAAATCCTTTAAACATTTATTACATTTATATTTTAAATTATTTTTTACATAAGCAGGTTTTATAATAAATGTTTTTGCTGTTATTGCTCTGCTATCATTAGATATTAGTATACTTGTTTTTTATCATTAATTATCATACGCTTTTATAGTGTAGAAATAGATTCTTTATTCATTATCTATATGTAATGTATTCAATAATATGTGTTACAAAGTAGAGTTTGCGGTCTGCTTATTCAAGTATAAAGATTAAAAATTTGATAAACAGATTGAGTGCTGATAATATGACACAAATTTGTTTTAATCCGGGTAGAAATCAGATTATAATATCTTTATCAAATACCTATACATACAATATACACAGAATAATGGTTTAATAGAAGTGAAATAATAAACGAGCAGTAAGAACAAGGATAAAAATAGAACAAAAAGCTAATTTTTAAAAATATTAAAGGTATGATCCAATATAAAAAAACTTTATGATTTGAACGAAATTTAAAAGAGAGCAAAAATAAATATTGTGTTCCATCTTTGTTAAATATTTCTGGGGTCTTATCTCTAACCAAATGTTCTATGTTAACAAAAATCGTCTTACGTTTCAGGAAAACAAAATATTATACTCTATAAGGCTAATGTATCTCAAATGTATCTTTCTATAATTTTAATCTTAAGATCAAAATATTGATTTTTATAATATGATGGGTTAAGAAAACAACATTTTGATTTAGTACTGTTATTTTATAAATATTATACATACTCACAATGATATAATATAAAAATGTAGATATAGATTTCTAGTACAAAAAAAACTGCATGTCCTTAATACGCAGCACAGGGAACAAACTTTATGCAAAAATGTGCTAAAAATGGTTGAAAAAGACACTTTTGGGCACTTAAAAATCCCCAAAAATAAAAAGTATCTTAATTATAGAGCTACACTAGTACAACAGGAGGGACAAATCACTAGAGTGTGTTGATAAAAGATTTATAAATTAGAACATCGACAAAATCAAGGTACACTTACGTGGACAAATTTTATCAGCTTTATAGAGATTTTGAGCAGAGAAGTTATCATTTCATTTTCAAGGGGGAGATTAATCATATTAGGGGATGTAAAATGGTGTAACCGTGAGGGTGGGGGGTGGAACTCATCAACTCCTTTTTAAAAGCGAAGCTTTTCTATAATTAGGGTCGGTCCGTCTGTACGTACGTCCGAGACAGATAACTTTTATTCGTTAATTTAGGCATGTTAGAATTGTCCTATCGATTTCAAACTTTGCATGGTGAATCCTGTAGTAGTTAGGTACGATTTCGAAATCGTAGCAACACTATAATCATTACCAGAATGTCCTTACGTACAATTTAAACATGTTGATTTTTCTACTTTTTTAAAAACAAATATTATGTGATTATGTCCATAACCATTATCCTGTATCAAGCAGTTTTTTTAACAAATTTACTTACAATTTTGCTTCGACTCTTATACTTTTATATTCTGATTATTCAGTTCAGATACACAAGTGTTAATGTCCGTTTGTCCTACCGTTTCAGTGCTTCGATTTTATGGATGTTGTCATCCTTGTTTTCGTAAAGGAATGTTTGATTTTTGGAACTATCAAAAAAGAATATCAATGTAATGATCATTTGTGATGACCAAAAAGTAATTAACATACATGGCAAATATGTAAAAAAAAAAATAATAAAAATTGAAATGGTTTAAAAAAAAACAAGGATGACAATATCCATAAAAGCGAAGCTCTGAAACGGTAGGACAAACGGACATTAACACTTGTATAATGTCAGAACTGAATAATCAGAATGCGAATGTATAAGAGTCAAAGCAAAATCGTAAGTAAATTTGTTAAAAAACTGCTCGATACAGAATAATGATTATGGACATACCTACATTTTTAGGACTTGATTATACAGTTGCTTCGCTTATAATATTGTACCTTGTTGTCCCAGGAATCAGTATACCAAAAATCCGACCAATCGGATAATTAGGTCACATACAAATTTGTTGTTAAAAATGTAAAAAAATAAACATGTTTAAAAAGGACGTACGGACATTTTGGTAATGATTATAGAGTTGCTACGCTTTCTAAATTGTACCTAACTACTAAAGGAATCACCATGCAAAATTTGAAATCGATAGGACAATTATACAATGTCTAAATTAACGAAAAAAGCTATCCGTGACGGACGGACGGACGTACGGACGGACCGACCCTAATTATAGAAAAGCTTCGCTTTTAATAACATTAGAGTAGTGTTTCTTTTTATTAGGGCCTGTATCACATATGATAAATAGGGACCTGTTAAAGGTTTCTTCAAATTGGAATTTGACCCTCTGTTGTCAGCTAGGATTATACACGGTCTAGTTACCTAAATAATAGAAATATATTAGAGGGACCAAAACTGGCCTTTTTACCAAGAAAACACTTCGTTGAATTATTCTAATTTTTTAAGATTTAAATTAAATTTATTTAAATAAACAAAATTTCTTCAATATTTATTAAAAGCAGGAAATTAATGTCCTGATTTTGACTGTTTTGAAACAGTTTATATTATGAATTAAGCCCCCAAAGGCTAGGTGTTTAATATGAAATGTAATCAAATGAATTGACTTTTTAAAAAAATCTTATAAAGAATAATAATACAAGCTATAAAACATTGAAGAAAAATAGAATAAAAACATTAACCATAAACAGTAATTAACCTTAAAAGAATAAAACTTGAAATCTAAGTATCTTATAATCTATTCTAGCCGGAATACCCACTTAACTCCGAAGGAATTTCCGTTGAAGTCGAGATACGCAGACTTATTTCAGTCAGGGAAAAGGGATAATTAATAATTTGTAAACAAGATGCATACAATCATTTGAGAAAATTTAAAGATATGAAAATATGTGTGTGGCGTAGGATGCCGCCAGCCAATTAATCGATATAGAGAAGCTTTTTATAGGTCCAGTGAAGGTTTATAACTATTTGTCGTCAGAGGGTATTACCATATTCAGATAAAAAAATAACCCCCCCACCCCCTATAAAAATAAAAATTTTACTTCTAAAAATAAGATCAAGAGTGGAGGGACGATTTAGTCCTGTCCCCTCCCCTTCTTCACTCAAGTGCCCGTAGAAGCCTCTAGGGGCGTAGCCGCTAGTATATAGATAAGCTTATTACTGATTGGAATGTTTATTGAAATCCTTTGCTTAATTTAGAACGTCCTTAAGTTGCATATAAAATGATGAATATATGTAAAGTCATTTTACTGATTCCATTATTCCGAATTTTAGTGTTGCTTCTTATTAAACCATTAGGGGCTTATGTTTCAGTGTCTGCGTATGTTTGTATGTGTGTGTGTGTGTGAGTGTGTGTGTCTTGGTCCCCTAATACGCCTGCGAATTTTAAAACTTTGCGTTGCTGTCTTAGTCTAGACTTAGATGTCCTCGTATTATGTGAATTAGAATTTATGACACATATTATAAAATAAAGGATTAGTGAGCATTATCTTTTGTTTGTGATTAATAAACAAAAAAAGAGACAGGATGATAAACATAATGTGAAAATCAATTGAATATTAAATGTTACAAAAATACTTGAAACAATGAATTTCCTTTTCCTTATTTTGCTATTTCGGTAAGTTTTATTATTAGTTTTATTTTTTAAACTAGATGAAATCTAATCAAATAGAGCCTTTAGCTGAAAACATATTCAGCCCCAAATTAATTTATTAATTAATAACTTCAAAATTCTTTTCTTATGTATAAAAAAGTAAGTTTGCTTGTCTGTTGCTTAATTTTTCAATAACTACCAATCCAAATTAGTTCTCTATTTCAGGGAAGCTGCACAATTGTTCCGATATGGTTTAAGGCTATTTTATTTTTATATTTAAGAAATGAGGTGTTTTAGGCTATTTTCCCAATCCTCTAGATGCAAGGGGCACAGCCACTAGTTTTTATGAACACTGAACAGACATTTTGTAACTAGTTGTACTACAGATTCATATCAAATTTTAGATTATCCAGTTCTTCATTATTTGCAAACAAACCTTTAGCTGGAGCAAGTTATAAACCTCCTACAAACATATCCATAGGTAGGATTATTACAATTATATTTTAACATTGTAAAAGAAAAAATTACAACAATATTTCATGGAAAATAACATTAAGAGTATTATTAAAAAATACATATTTCATTCGTCAATATTTAGATGAGATCAAATTTTTAATAATAAACACATACCCTATTCTAAAGTTTTTGATCTCTGAGACTAAAAATAAGAAAATTTTCAAACTGTAAGAAAATATCCTTGCTATGAATGCGTTTAATTCAAGGGAAGAAAAACTGTAAAAAAAATGCTATGAAGTAGTATATTGTCTTGGTCTTAATTTTTCTGAAATGATAAGTGTTCTACTGACAGCCACGATCAATATGTAAATAAGACAGCTTCGTAAATAAAAAAAAGAATTAAGAACATTTAAAAATTGCTTTATTTATTTGCAGAATCCCAAAGACAACCTTTCAATTTAGGTATGTTGGATTTACGCGCATTCTATTGCTTTGAAATATCACATTTAATAAATAATCATATGTGAGATATTTCTAGCAATAATCATTATTTTTTTCTAAGCTTTTCAAGTCAGGAAAGGGAAGCAGGGTCTTCAATTTGAGAAAAGATTAATGGCCGACTTTTTCATGTATCTTTTTATAAATATAAAAATTGTAGAATTAAAGCAAATAATTTCTGCCTAAATTAGTAACTGCTTGTTTAACAGGATTTAAGCAATTTGGCTGATCGAAAAATACCCATAAAAAGCCGAGTATCATTTTGATAATTTGTAAAAAAAAAATTATATAATCCAACAATTTAACAAAAAAATCAGTATTTCAAGAAGTAGTGCCAATTGAGAGAAATGAGCAAACTGAATCACCAGCTAAGACAAACCAGAAAAGAAGAAAACCCTACAGGGCTGTTAGGTAGGACTGTGCCGTTTAACTAAACAATGAAATTCACATTTTTGTGAAAAATTGTATTTTTTTCATATTTTTAAAATAGCGTTTTATGCCTCGTTAAAGTCTTCTGTAACTCTTTTACTCTTGTTACTTTTTTGTTACAGCTAGTCTTTTTAACACAAAATTATAATTTATAACGCCACTGTTTGCATAATGTTAAATAATTGAATTGTTATTTTGATATAAATTCTAAAACGTTTTAAAAATATTATTATTATACCAGTTGTGGAGTTGAATTCATTTTTATAGAATCAGAAATATAATCAATGATTACGGTTTTGACCCTCTAAAAAAACGTAATCCCCTCTCTTGGCGAAGATATCATCAACGCCGCTATGATTTTTTAAATGTACCATTGCACTTTCAATAGAGGCGAAACTAGAATGGTACATTTATGTTTACATATCAGCGTATTCATAAACATTGATTTCCTTATTTAAATCGACATAATAGTAATGGTATATTCTAGTTATTATTTTTGTTTTACATAAAATTTTTTAATTATAAATAGTATTTTATACATTCCTACGATTAACATAATTTAAAAATAGTATGTATAATTTCATTTATGTCAATGTTAAAAGTGTAAACCACCATTCCAGTTTCCCCTCTCTTGAAAGTGGAATAATACATTTCAAAAATCGTATCGCCATTGATGATATCATCACCAAGAGAGGCAAAATTGGAATGGTAGATTACAAAAATCATATCGGCGTTGATGATATCATCACCAAGAGAGGGAAAAATGGAATGGTAGATTACAAAAATCATATCGGCGTTGATGATATCATCACCAAGAGAGGGGAAAGTGGAATGGTAGATTACGTTTTTAGAGGGTCAAAACCATAATCATAGATTATATTTCTGCTTCTAAAAAAATGGATTCAACTCCCCAACTGTATACCAATATTTATTTTTGGCATATAGAATAGTCAAATTGCAATGCAATTTCTAAACGTTATTTTATTGTTTCTATCCTTGTTGACCATGCATATAACCGAGGTACAGTCCACGCATAAGGTTTCCCAAGTTATCCAAAGAAATAGTGAAAAGTCTGCAGCATGTGGAAGAAATACAAGAACCAAGTTTATTCGATGTTGAGGAATATATCTCTTTAACTTATTGAGTCATATGAATAGAACTAGTTAATTTTCATATCATTTAGAATAGTTATTTTTCGCATCGTAATATAAACAGCTTTCTGCTGATATAAAAATATACAATTATAAGATTAAAACCTCGAGATGCTAAAAGCACGGGCTAACAAAATTGGCTTTAATATTATGATTGTACATTTTTATTTTCGAAGATAACTGGAACATGATTTATCAGTGTTCTAATCCAACGTATATTTATCGGTTTCGAAGCCATACTGGAAAATGCTGCAGCTAGGCTTAAGATCTTTAGAAAATACCCTCCTTACAAATTTGTACTACAAAATAATACTTTCTTATGAGCCATCGACCCTTCCTTCTTTATTAACAGTTTGTTTGAATTGCGTCTAAAAGACAGCTTCCCTGATGATCTTAGCCAATCAAGTTCAGTCTTTTTTTAGATCAAAGACTAACACAAACTGACCTCTATCCTGTTATGTAAATAAAAGGTCAAAAAATGTAAATTATAATATGGAATTGAACTTTGGGTTAATGAAATATTTTTGTAATGATTAGAGGGAGAAAGAAACAAACAATTTATTGGAGAAGATTCGTTCCGAGTCTGGAGAAACCGAAGCTAGGATAACTACTGGACAAATTAGACTTCAACATGTTATACAAGTTGGAACAGGTAGATGGTAGAATCATACAAATATTAGGTTTACTAAGCTATTAATATAAATTTAATTAGATTTCAGTTATACAAGTTGGAACAGGTAGATGGTAGAATCACACTAATATTAGGTATACCAAGCTATTAATATAGATTTAATTAGATTTCAACATGTTATACAAGTTGGAACAGGTAGATGGTAGAATCATACAAATATTAGGTATACCAAGCTATTAATATAGATTTAATTAGATTTCAACATGTTATACAAGTGGGAACAGGTAGATGGTAGAATCATACTAATATTAGGTTTACTAAGCTATTAATATAAATTTAATTAGATTTCAGTTATACAAGTTGGAACAGGTAGATGGTAGAATCATACTAATATTAGGTATACCAAGCTATTAATATAGATTTAATTAGATTTCAACATGTTATACAAGTGGGAACAGGTAGATGGTAGAATCATACAAATATTAGGTATACCAAGCTATTAATATAGATTTAATTAGATTTCAACATGTTATACAAGTGGGAACAGGTAGATGGTAGAATCATACTAATATTAGGTTTACTAAGCTATTAATATAAATTTAATTAGATTTCAGTTATACAAGTTGGAACAGGTAGATGGTAGAATCATACAAATATTAGGTTTACTAAGCTATTAATATAAATTTAATTAGATTTCAGTTATACAAGTTGGAACAGGTAGATGGTAGAATCATACTAATATTAGGTATACCAAGCTATTAATATAGATTTAATTAGATTTCAACATGTTATACAAGTGGGAACAGGTAGATGGTAGAATCATACAAATATTAGGTTTACCAAGCTATCAATGTAGAATAGATTATTCAAAGTTGTATGTATAAAATTTGTAAGCTATAGTTGCTGCAGCGCTATTCATAAACAATTGTTAAATAATAATTTTTTAATGTGAAGCTTTTCTATAATCAGAGTACGTGCATCCGTAATGGATAGCGCTTAACATGAATATGAACATGTTAGGAATGTCCTATTCCAACATTGCATGGTGATTCCTTTAACAGTTAGGTACAGTTTGAAAGCGTGACAACTCCAAAAAGTTAACCTTATGTCAATTTAAAACATGCTTATTTTTAACTTTTTTGATAACAATATTTATATGAAATCATTTTCCTATACAATTTTGTTTAGAGTTGTAAATTGATATTCTGCTTGTTAGGTTCTAACCCTCTACCACCTGGTTTTAGAGATTTGCTTTTATGTCATCCTTGTTTTATTTTAGAAAAGTTTGAAGAGCCAGAGCCAGAATTTCTAATTCAAGAAGTGGAAGAAGTGAGAAAACCGAATGTTCAACCTGTTTATAATGGAAAGGTAAATATGTTTTTATTGAGTGAGTATTATAGATTTTAGAATTAGTTTTGTTTCATCATAAACGATTTGAAATATTATTTCGTTCAGATCTTTGGTTTTGAACTTATCATGTATTTGAGTTTTTTTTAAAAAGCCTTTATTTCATTCATAACAAATTTTATCTTTAAAACATGGAGCAAGACAAGATTTTTGGGAATAATACCTCATACAGTTTTTGGTGTTGCATATTTTCCCCCTAAAACTGTTTAGGGTTTCTATGGCACCCCCATAATATCCAAACTATATTTTATTAAATTAGGGATTACCGTCCCCTATTTAATGGGAGGGTAGAAACACCCATTTATCTTTAGTTCTGTCCTCTTTTTACTTCTTTTAAAACTTAATTCTCTGTGTTGTAAGTGTAAGAAAACTTACTAATTGAATTAGGCGAAGCATAAAACTAAATCTCGGACATGGAATATGGTTCCCGGACAAAAATATTTTACCAGTCACAAATATTACCTGAATATTCTTTTTGATAGTGCTTATCTGCCCAAAGGCATGCTGTAAATATTATTAATGAATAAATAATGAAATTTCAAGATGAACTTCAACTTTAAACTGACAAAAAAAATTCTTTATCCATTTCCTTGAACATGAAATAAGAGCACAACGTGTATAATCTAAACAATTTAACCCGAAGTATGAAATAGAAACCCTTTTAAGATTCTTATCATTGAGATTAATGGACTTATAAATGAATCCTAATAACTTGATTGGCTAATAGCAGCCAACCTGAACGGTAATTAGTAGCAAAGCAACTCTATAATTCACTTTGTCCGTCCGTCCGTAACTTTATGGGGGAAACGTGATTTTCTCAGCTCAAGATAGACAGCTGAAATTTTTAGTGAAGATTCCTATGACGTATGCCCATCTAATCTATACATTGTTTTGTCCACCTGTCTGTTATTTGGGGTGCTAAATCGATTCCTATTTTTCAAGTTTTCGTGATTTTCTCAATTCCTTTTCAAGATAAAGGGCTGAACAGGGATTAATCAATTTTAGATTATTTTCACGAAGTTTTGATATATGATTTGTCTATTAATGAGGGTGCTAGATCGATCCTAGATTTTTAGGTTTTCTTGATTTTCTCGATTCTTATTCCGGATTCATGGCTGAAATTATCAGGAATTGAATATGCTCATATTATACATATATCTATCAAGTTTCATTAAGATTTGTCTATTAATTTGGGTGCTAGATCGATTCCTAGATTTTTAAGTTTTCGTGATTTTAAAGGTTTTCTGTTTTTGCATATTTTATCATGTTAGATGTTTATTGTATGAAACTGTTTTATAGTAAATTTTTCCCAATATCCATTCATAATATTGAGCTTCGCTACTTATGGATGTTGTCATCCTTGTTTTAAATTAAAATATATGTTTGATTTGTTAAAATTTCACGTAAATTTTAATCTAAAAAATATTGTGATTGTTGGATTGTTGCGCTACATATGAGTTAACCCAAAATATCTTATATTTTATTTATCAGAAAGAAAGAGAAAATCCGACAACACTAAGAAGAGAAGAGTCCGAGGAAGGAATACCAGTGACTAGAATGACAGAGGTGTATGAAGAAAAAAGAATGAAAACAAGACGTGTCACTCCAGGAGAACAGAGACAAGATAAACGGTAAATATCTTCTTTTTTTGGTGATTCATAGCAAGGGAAAGTTTAAAGAGGTTAATTTATTTGAAGATGGAACTTCCAGCTAATTGTAGGTCAATAAACAGTCTATTAA
The DNA here is from genome assembly GCF_053477335.1 of Acartia tonsa. Lineage (NCBI taxonomy): Eukaryota > Metazoa > Arthropoda > Copepoda > Calanoida > Acartiidae > Acartia > Acartia tonsa. Next base: position 35,220,877 of record NC_137261.1, read on the forward strand.
AGCAGGGGCGTCCAAGCTTTTTTATATGGAGGGTAGGGGGGGAGGGGGGGGGGGAAATTTTGAAAATAAAAATTTTGGGGGTGCCGTAGGCATTTTGCTCATTTTTTTTTTTTTTTGGGGGGGGGGGTAATCTTTATTTCATAGAGGCATTTTTTTTTATTTGGGGGGGGGGGGGTAAAAATTAAAAATCCAAATTTTTTTTTTTGGGGGGGGAGGGGGGTAATCACCCCTTTACCCCCCCCCCCTTCGACGTCTATGTATTAAAGAACAAGGATGACAAAATTCATAGGTAGCGTAGCACAAAAGAAACATGGGTGGACAAACGGAAAAAGTGGGTTAAAGAGAAGATGTTCAGTAATCATAAAAAAAGAGGGAATATGCAATTAATATTTTTTAATCACGAAACTTGTAATAAAATAAATAGTTAAAACAGACTGACGGACCAAGTAAAATATACACTTGATGCTCATTGGTAGAGGGAATCACCAACAAATATTTTAACTGTCTATCTTTAATAGCAGCTGAGAAAATCACATTTTCTGAAAGCGTTACAGACGGACAGAAAAGGTGAATAAGAGTAGCTTAGCTACTAAAAATATATTTTAGAGTTTACATTTGTAACAATTTGAAAATTTAAATTTTAGGGTGTTACCGAACTTGCAAGAGGTACAGCCTGTTTTTCAACCTAAAAGAACAAGGTAAAAATTATATAAAATTGTTAGGTAATTTCACTTATACCGAAAATGGATCACATAGAAATAAAGTATGGTTAGGTTAGTTTTGAGATTCTCTAAGACAAGAACGTCCAAGGGGGTGGTAGTGTCAAAGGGGTGATTTCCCCACACCCCTTCCCATTTAATGTTCAATGGGAAATAAAATGAAAATTACAATATTATTATTACTAGAGTTGGCTCAATATAACTATATCGCTATTGGCTAGTTTTCTATAAGTACATATCTATTTATCTATTTCTCAATAAATCAATTTTCCTCCCCCGCCATTACTATCTAAAAGAAAGAAGTAAATATTTATTGATTTAAATGATTTCAAAAAGTTTTTTTTTTAATTATATTTTTTTCACATTACCACCAACAAAGGGTTAATATGATTAAAATTTTAGTTTTAATATTTTAACACGAAGAAAGTGTCGCCACAATCGAATTCTTTTAAAATACAGTTTTCTTATATTTACTCTATTATGAACGTAAATTTTTTATTTATGAAAAAAGGATTAAATACTTCACTGTAATTCAAATATCAACATGAAGTGAAAAACTTAATTCATTCCATAAACAAATAGAATAAAGGTCTTATCGCTTTGGTAAATGAGAGTTTAATGAGGATTATTGGAGCACTATGAGTTTTAAACACTTTACCATTGGAAGATTCGAGCTCATTTATAGACGTTTATTTCCTATATAGATCTGTCATGGATCTTGATGCAATAAAGCATGCCGTTTTGTAAATGTTAAAAATTGGAAGATTTTATTAAATAAAAGTAATCGCAAATATACTTAGTAAATGAACAATATAATTCAACATTGATAAAGGAGACAGTGGCACTAAATGCTGCAACTTTAATTATACTTTTTTAGTTTGTTTGAAAGTGACCAAGCTGATTTTACTTTGGATTCTCCTGTAGATTTCTTTCCTGAGGGAGACAGATTTGATGAACAGTTTTTTAATCAACAGGTAAAGATATTAAATGATAAAACTACTTAGGTTATTGTCTGTATTGTACCTTATTTCCAAGTATAAATTTTTACCTATTCTGCTGCAGTTACCATTGATTTCCCAATCCCAATTGGTTAATTGTTAACTGGATGTTTATATGACTAATGCATCACATGAAAAAATGTTCATTATGATATAGTTCAAACGCAACTCAGACCCCTAAATTTGTTCTTCTAAAAGTCTACTGACATTACATTAGGGTTCCTAAGACTTCTTCCTTTCTGTAGATTTAAATCATTGGTGGTAAAGTTAGAACACTGCTGGTTTGTACAACCCTAGCATGATTTAATACAAGTCCTAAAGCTTTAAGCCAACAAATACGAGAGCGTATGACTTTGGAGACCAGTATAATTTGTAGTCCAATACCCCTCCCTCCCTCCGTCCTGCATTACAAGTAAGAGTATGACTATGGCAGGTGTTAAACTCTGTGAACTCTGGCCCACAGAGTATTTTTGGCGACCCGACACCAAACAACATTAACAAAAGAAAGACAAAATACAATTCACATCTCAATTCCAAGAATGTTCCTCAGCAGCCGGAGCAGCTAACAAGAGGTGACAGCCAGCAGCCACAATATGGACAGTTCAGGTTTGATTTTTCATTCTGACAAAACACTAAATCATTATAAATTTTTTTCTAACTTACTATCAAATCTAAATATACAAAGTTTTATAACTATAATAAACTGTTTTATTTTAGTTCCAATAAGGATACTTTAACCGGGCAAGATGTGGATGGAAAAAATACTCAGATTATAATAACTCTCAACCACAACCCAAATATCAAGGTAAATAAAATGATCTTACAATGACAATTAAGACCATTTTTGCATAGCTGCAAAGAATATGATTTTCAAAATGGCTCCGAAATCGATTCATAATTCCGCTAAATTAAAAACCGTTGTTGAGCCGTAATAAAAAGATATATCAAATCTTGTTATAGATAACTATTAACTATCCACGAAAGTATGAATTTTATTGTATAAGTCAGACTCCTGTCTTTAATTATAGCAAAGAATATCTTATTTTCCCCTATGGTTCTCAACTGTAACACAATGTAACAGATGGACGGACGGAAAAGGCTAGTACAAGAGTAGCTCTGTTACTAGTTTGTTTATGCAGGTGTGGAGCGAAAGTGATAAAGGTGGCTGGAAGAATAATTCTGAGCCTTCTAAGCCTGTTGGTCCACCCGCTACTCCTCCAGGTTATGGAACAGGTAAATTAAATTTATATGCCAGATATGTACTGTTTTTCAGCCTTTATTGAAAAACGATCCACAACAATGAAACATATACACAACATTCAATATAGAATGTCTGTTTCGAGGCTAACAATTGCATCTTCCCTAAAACTGGTTTTAGGCAACTATGGTGGAATATGTTTAAATAATTATTTGGCTTGTTGGTTATACCTTATACCTGTATAAGACCCCTATGTGTACAGCCGCTTGTGTGTCCGATGAATAATCAAAGCAATATTTGTAGATCGTCCAGGTAGCAATTCTGATGAACTTATCATAGCTGCTGTAGAGGCTGAAGAGGATTCAACTGAGACTAGGAATAGAGATCAGGAAGATTATGTATATTTTGATGAGAATTCAAATCAACTTTTGGATAGTTATGGCTTTCCACTCTCACAGGTTAGAAACATAGTTTTGTAACGGTAAGAATGATTACAAAAAATTTTAGATTAAAAAATCAATGTTTATTATTTCTTTAATTATTAGCCTTAAACTCATTTAGGAATAAGTCAGGAATTATAATTTTCTCAATGTTTTAGGATACTACAAATCGACCGGCATCAAACAGACTAAGGTCAAATGGAAGACGCAGTTTTAGAATAACAGAGAATACTCTAGAACAAGCAAAGAGCAAAAGTTATGAAAGTAGAAATGAATTAACCAGGTAGAACTTTAAAATAATAAAAATCCAAATAAGTAGAATGGGGTATAAACACCATTATCTGATTTATTAAATATTTTTTTTACAATAATTTCATACAATTTAGAAACAACCAAGATTTGTTACCACCAGTAGCAAGACCACCAGCCGGAGCAGACTCAATCAATTTTAAACTGCCAGAGTTTCCAATACCACCGCCAGTTGGTCCCTCAGCTGCCCCATATAAATCACAGCCCATTACAATATCACTAACAACACCCAGGCCCCAGCCACCAAGTCCTCCCCCACGACAACCCCCAAGTCCTCCCCCAAATTTTGTTGTGGGCCCTCCATCACCCCCACCAACTTTTATAACAACAACCCCAGATCCTATTGACAGTTATTATGCTCCAACTTCTTATAAACCACGGCCTGTGCAGCAAGTGCCTTCTATTCAGTCAGCTGACACAATTTACAATGCTCCAATACAATCAGCTGACACTAGTTACAACGCTCCATTACTATCAGCTGACACTAGTTATAGTGCCCCTGTCCAATCAGCTGATTCAAGCTACAGATCTCCAATTCAATCAGCTGATACCAGCTACAGTGCACCAATACAATCAGCTGATACCAGCTACAATGCACCAATACAATCAGCTGATGCTTTTTACAATGCTCCATCTACAAGCTATGGTGCTCCTATTCAGTCATCTGATAATAACTATAGAGTGCCTAAACAGTCAAATACATTTTATACTAACCCATCCTCACAATCAGATGTTTCACTTTCTACCTCAAGATTTACCCCAACCCAATCATTTGCTACCAACAATCAAATACGACTCTCTCAACCAGTTTTAAGTAATGATTTAAATGTTGGAATTTCAAATGCTCCAGTTAGCAGTGGTCAGTTTTATGGTGTGCCATCATACAGTCAACCTGCTCAGGACATTAGGCCTTCATATAATCCACCTGCTCAGGATTTTAGGCCATCCTATAATCCACCTGCACAAGACTTTATACCATCCTATACTCCGCCTGTACAAGACAACAGACCAACATATAATCCACCTGTACAAGACTTTAGACCTTTGTATGCTCCAACTGCCCAGGACAATAGACCATCATATAATCCACCTGCGCCGGATAATAGACCATCATATAATCCACCTGCACAGGATAATAGACCATCATATAATCCACCTGCACAGGATAACAGACCATCATATAATCCACCTGCACAGGATAATAGACCATCATATAATCCACCTGCACAGGATAATAGGCCATCATATAATCCACCTGCACAGGATAACAGACCATCATATAATCCACCTGCACAGGATAATAGACCATCATATAATCCACCTGCACAGGATAATAGACCATCATATAATCCACCTGCACAGGATAACAGACCATCATATAATCCACCTGCACAGGATAATAGACCATCATATAATCCACCTGCACAGGATAATAGACCATCATATAATCCACCTGCACAGGATAATAGACCATCATACAATCCACCTGCACAGGATAATAGACCATCATACAATCCACCTGCCCAAGATGTTGCACCATCATATAGTTCTGTTGCTCAACAAGATGAGGGAAATCGTCAGGAATGATAGAATAGAAATATTTTCTACTATGATAATTAGGGTTGGGCCGGATGACAGATATTCGGCTGATTTCTAATACCGGATATCTGGTATCTGGCCTGATAAAACTTAAAAATTAAATAACTTTTAAGTTAATCCTACTTCTAGGCAATTGATCTAATAAACTTTCTTGGGTAGGTAAAACTTACTTATTGCTTTATAGTACCAAGAATAAAAACATAATGCCTGTAACTGTTTGTTAACAGGGATTTTTGTTGTATATTATAAAAGATTATATTGCCGGATAGCAGGCCATATTGTTTCAATATCCAGTATCTGGCCAGAAATCCGGCCGAACACTAATGATAATATTTCAGGTTCAATGTTGTATTTGTTCCTTAGATAAATTTTTAATAATAATGCCTCCATTTAAAAGTAACAGATCTCGATAACCACTTGACCGATATGGTTCTCTTTCACAACAAAGATTCATATAGGTCTGGGGGAGGTTTATAACTAATTTTAGGAAGAGTACCTTTACCATAGATTTCGCCCATATAAAAAATTACCTCCTCCCCAAATATTTTTAAAAACTGTTTCTTCTCTATACAATATGGAAAGTGGATGGTCGAAGTGCTTACATAGCTTACTTAGGCTCCAGGGTGAAGACATTGTTATCTAACACAATAATAAATCTATCTTATCATTATATGCCCAGGGAGGTGATATCCACTACCATGTGCACGTAAACTCCCCCTCTCAGCTTCAAGATGTGGAAGGTGCAATAAATGGTATTAGCAACCCCAGCCTTGCTGGCCCCCCAGCCCCACCACCTGGTCCCCCTGCCCCACCACCATTTACTATACCCACTACAAGGCGTCCCAGACCCCCGCCAACGGTTGTTATACCTCGTCCGCCTGTACCTGTCAAACCAACGTACAAGTTAAAACCAGTCAGTACTATTAGTTTAAGTCCCATACGGGTGCCGCAAAGTCCCCAGGCTGCGGATGTAAATAAAGCATGGAGTTGGCCACCTAAAATGCAGGTACAGTTTTTCGATTAAAGTTGTAACATAACATTTCTTATTTTACAAATTTTCATTCAAGTAATAGGGCGACAAAATTAATCGAGGTTATAATTTATCTATAATATATTAACCTTAGCATATGGAATAGAACTATTCGGAACTAACTTATTATAGGTTTTGTCATGTGCTCCACACTACACCAGGGAATAAATTTTTACGTGATAATGTTAAAAAATGCGGTTCAGGGAAAGAAAACGAAGTTGCGGGATTCATCGTATTTTCACAATCGATTTTTTAGAAAATGTGTCCCACAGGGGCTAGAAATAGGAGAAAAGCTACTTGAAAATACGAAGAAACCCGCAACTTCGTTTCCTTTCCATGGTCCAAAAATGCGACTAATTATTCTATAAGCTGATATAGAGAATATGTCTCTAGATTTTCTCTATTATTGAAATATCTTAACAATATTTTTTTATATTTAGGAAATGTTGAAACTAAAATGTGTTTTCTGGTGTGATTTTCAACAACAAGAGTTTCAACATCATCACTGAAACCAGAACAACTCAACATTTGAATCTCCAACCATTTTTTGTTTAATAAATTAAGCAGCATCCAAGATGTTATTGTAATTTTTATGTTACTGACTGAGCACAGTGCGTATGAAGGTGCTTTTACTTTAGTGTCAGAACCTAAATTAAGACATAGTGCATTTCATTACCCTAGGTTAGGTAACATCATTCTACTTTTCAATAAAATCCAAAATGCAGCCGTTTTTGAAAAAATTAGATTTGAAAATTTCAAGTTCAATTTTCACCCACTAGGAGTTATCGCATAACCATGACAAGAAAAGCAAAGATTATTTATTTAAAATTTTGAACAAGTTTGCTTTTATAAAGTTATTGATAAAACCACTCCTGAAGTGAGTTGATTCATGGCCATTTTTATCAGTTGCTTTGCTAAGGTCACGGAAATTCACCCTTAAATAAATCATATATAGAGAGGTTTTATGACAGACTTTATAAAAGCAAAGTTGTTCCTTATTTTAAAAAAAATAATCTTTGCTTTTATACGGTAACTCCTAGTGGATGAAAATTGAACTTAAAGTTTTCAAATCTAATTTTCTTAAAAACGGCTGCATTTTAGATTTTATTGTAAAGTAAAATGAAGTTACCTAACCTAGGGTATTGAAATGCACTATGTCCCAATTTAGGTTCTGACACAAAAGTCAAAGCACCTTCATACGCAATGTGTGAGAGACGGACATGCTCTATTTGTAGAGAAGCGACCTACACAAATGATTTATACACCAGCTTTGCTTATGCAAATAAGTCCTAAACATTGTTTTAATATTATTTTATGTAATTATTTATTCTCATTGTTATTTTTAATTAGTTATTATTTTGTTAAAACTAACAAGGATGACAACATCCATAAAGCGAAGCACTGAAACGGTAGGACAAACGGACATTAACATTTATATAATGTCAGAACTGAATAATCTGAATATAAATGTATAAGAGTCGAAGCAAAATTGTAAGTAAACTGCTTGATACAGGTTAATGTTTATGGACATACTTACATTTGATTATTATTATTATTTGACTTGATTATAGAGTTGCTTCGCTTATAACATTATACTTTGTTGTCCCAGGAATCAGCATACCAAAAATCAGATCAATCGGATGATTATATCACATTAAAATTTGTTGTTAAGAAAGTAAAAAAAATCAACATGTTTAAAATGAACGTACGGACATTCTTGTAATGATAATAGAATTGCTACGCTTTCTAAATCGTACCTAACTACTAAAGGAATCAAAATGCAAAGTTTGAAATCGATAGGACAATTCTAACATGCCTAAATTTACGAAAAAAGTTATCCGTCTGGATCTACCCTAAAAAGTTGCCATTGTCGTATACCATTGTTATTTGTTGCTTGTTAAAATGAATATACATTTAATTATAATAATACTTTTAGTTATATGTATTGTCACTGCTTAAGAATTAGATGAAGTGATTCTTAAACTTCCTTGAACATTAGCAATTTAATATTTGGCTACAACCAAAGAAACCTTGCAAGAATATTCTATTTTTAACCCTCCTCGTAAAAGGAGCTTGATCTAATGAAATTACTGCACAGTAATAATCCGAATGCGTCAAATGAGTTGATGTGCAAAACTTTGTTTTATACTTTATATCTTTCTAACATGGTTTATACAGCTGAAATTCATCTCGAATATGAAATGGTGCAACCTTACTGGTGGATACTGAATTTGGAATAGCGTTGCCCACATGTTGCAAATTAAGAGAAATAATGTTAAATAGTATAAAACTAGGTAGGTTTGTACTATTTAGGCATAATTTATGTCCATTATATGAAATTTATGTGATCAGGGCTGATAAATTATCTACATGTGGGTAAACAATTTTTAAAAACCGAGATCTTATTAGCGGTTTGATGATTGTATTTAAATGTGTTGATATTGGTTGGTTTATAGCAACACTTTCCAACCAATTTAAGAGATTAAGAATAGAGATGTGAGATTGAACATGGGCTAACTAACTTAAATCATTACAAAGATAAATACAATTATTACAATATAAGGAAGTAGGACTTATGGTACACCTCAGCATGACAACGTTCACAAAGTGAAGCTTAATATAACTGCATTGTTGGACATACAAACAATTAAAGAGTTTTAACATTTTTGACATTGAAGAAATAAAATCTTACTTAGAAATCTGAAAAAAAAGTTTAAAATTCTTAATTTTAACATACGAATTTTCTTGTAATTATATATTATATTTGTATATTGTTCTATAGTGTTATAAAATCCCTGCCAACAGTTAAAATGTATAAGAATAACTAACATGACAAAATGAACGAACAATGTTACATACAGACAGACGTACTGAGGTAGGGATGGACGGACAGATCGACCGTAAAGGTAAGAAGGCTTAGATTAACTATATGAAGATAAAATAGAATTATGACAATTGGAACTGTTCATGATAATTGTAAGGTTCAGAATGAGAGACTGACTGACCTACCAAAATTGAAATATTCCTGACATTAAAGACTTTTGAGATAAAATCAACCTTATTCGACGTTCACTCAAAGCCCCAAAAATAATGGACTTAAAAGTGTATTAAACTGTATATAAGACATTTGCGAATATATTGATACCATTAATTTGCCTCTTAAATAAAAAAAAGTATGTTTTTTTTAATATTTTTCTCTTGCTACAAATCAAATTTCAAATTTGAGTCACCAAAAATCCTAAACTAATTTTTGCTCTAGAAGAATCAATTTTTGGAGTTAGAAAGTGCTTAATACCTCATTTTAATCGCCTGGCATTGCTTTATAATATATAGGAAATAACTTGGTTGTTTATAGAACAGCTGACTAAAAAATTGAGGTTTTGTGATAAACCCACTTTAGTTGTTGCTCCATAAATGATATTTTTTTTCCCAATTTTTTTGGCTGTAAAGAAGCTTTATATATTCATATAACATCCACCTAAATTTGACTTTTGGTATTTTATTTATAACATCACCAGAGGGAATTGAATTTTGGAAAATAATATCAATTTATCTTTTACACTGCTATGCATTGTTCTTGTTCTTGTTTCTAAAAAATATTTATATTATTAAAAAGAGAATTATTTAACGCTTCTATAGGTATGTTTATCATTTTTCTAGGCTAAATATAACTATAATTACACCATTTTAAAGTTAGACATCATAACATATTAACACAATTATTGAATCGGTCTGTATTATTAAGCTGGCAACCCTTAAAACAGCTGCATTTCATTATCCTATTATATAAAGTAGTAAGCTTTCTTGTCTTCAGCTTAAGATTTCGACAATTACAGTACCTATTGAGTTCTCTGTTTTATGGAAGCTTCTTATAGGTCCCTGGATAGTTTTGGAATTTTGAAAAAAATATCAATTTATATTTTACACTACTATGCATTGTTCTCGTTCTTGTTTCTAAAAAATATTTTATAATTAAAAAGAGAATTATTTAACCCTTACAGATCGGGGGGGGGGGGGCTCTTGGAGCCCCCCCCTCTAGTTTTTTCGATCTCATGGAGTGCTGTGACTTTATGACTTTTTAAGTTTAGTAATTATACGTCAGCAAGAGTTGATTTTATTAGGATATCTGGTCTGTGTCGGTCGTGGTGTCCGGTCAAAGTCGGTTGGGTAGCACCAAAATTAGAAAAAAATTCTAAAAAAATCTTAATTTCTACATTATGACTTTTGTGTATAAGGAGAAACCCAGGAATAAGGTATAACCAACAAGCAAAATAAATCCAAAATAATATTTGGGGGGCAAATGGAGAGGTCGTCAATTTAATGATGTGTTGCCCCCCAATGACAGCTGAAAAACACGTATAGGTTTCGTGATTTTCTTCCGAATTAATTTTGTTATTGGTATACGCTGGGAGAAACCTAAAATTTTTTTGGTGAATACTTAGATATCAATGACCTTCTGAGAAAAAATGTGTTATGACCATTTGACCGCTCCCTGACCGACTTTAAGACCGATTTTTGTCCGGCTTTTACTACAGACATATATCATGAATATCGTGGCTTCTATTACAGCTAGAGTCCTATAATTTTTTTTGGTAAATTCTTGAGCAACATCAAACAGATAAAAATATTAATCGGCGCCACCAACCGCCGTTTTACCGCCGTAACCGCGGAAATTGGCGGTTTCCGTTATTTGCCGTTTTTTGGCGATGATCAGAAAAAGTAATTTTTTTGATATGAAAAATAAAAGTTCGTCCTAAAATTTGGTCATCCTAGCTGCAAAATTGGCCGCTCTACAGCTGTTTTAAAATTTAGCGGCTGGCCGCTAAAAAGCGGCTAAGGAGCGGCTAAGGAGCGGCCTGGCTGCTATGACTAGAAAAAGTAATTTTCTCTAAAAATACACATGAACCACCAGAAAAAATTTTTACGTCTTTATCTGTAACAGGAGCCGAGATAGAGGGGGGTGCTCTTTGACCCCCCCCCCCCCCCCAATCTATTAAGGTGGGAATTGGGGCCCGAGCTGTAAGGGTTAATGCTTCTATAGGTATGTTTATCATTTTTCTAGTCTAAATATAACTATAATTTCAGTATTTTTTAAACATCATTATATTCAAGTTATTGTAATTTTAGATAAAATATCAATATCAAGAACTATTGGAACAATTTTTACCTTGCAAAACAAGCTGTTATAAAGTGTAAGATCCCTCACAATACCTATCTGTCTGTCTATAATGCATTACACATGTAATGCTAATAAAGAGGATGCTCTAAGAGTGCTATTATAATGTGAACTTCTCATAATTGAATGGGCTTCCTGAAACCAGAGACCATGAAGTTGGCCTAGTCACTACAAGGGGGAGTGCAGGAATATCCAGGGGGAGGTGCTTGCAAAAGGGTAATTTTTTTAGGGATGGGGGTAATCACCCCCTATAATATATTATGGAGGGTATAAACCCAGCCGAGCGCTGCAGCCATAGTCATTATTTTGTAGACAGAGGTATAAAAAATTTCAAAATTGTAATATTATTAAAATAGCAGTCACTCCTAGGTTTTATTTAAGCAATGTCCACTCCAATGTTTTTTACTCCGACGTTTGTCCACCTCAATGTTTTTCCACTCCTACATTTGGCATGGAACCGATTGTTGGTTGGGGTGCTAGTTTGATTCCTAGATTTTTAAGTTTTCAGGATTTTTTACTTCTATTAAAAAAAATTTAAAAGGCTGGGTTTATACCCCCCATAATATATTATAGGGGTGATTACCCCCATCCATAAAAAAATTACCCTTTTACAAGCACCTCCCCCTGGATATTCCTGCACTCCCCCTTGTAGTGACTAGGCCAACTTCATGGTCTCTGGTTTCAGGAAGCCCATTCAATTATGAGAAGTTCACATTATAATAGCACTCTTATAGCATCCTCTCTATTAGCATTACATGTGTAATGCATTATAGACAGACAGATAGGTATTGTGAGGGATCCTACACTTTATAACACCTTGTTTTGCAAGGTAAAAATTGTTCCAATAGTTCTTGATATTTTATTTAAAATTACAATAACTTGAATATAATGATGTTTAAAAAATACTGAAATTATAGTTATATTTAGACTAGAAAAATGATAAACATACCTATAGAAGCATTAAATAATTCTCTTTTTAATTATAAAATATTTTTTAGAAACAAGAACGAGAACAATGCATAGCAGTGTAAAATATAAATTGATATTTATTTCAAAATTCCAAAACTATCCAGGGACCTATAAGAAGCTTCCATAAAACAGAGAACTCAATAGGTACTGTAATTGTCGAAATCTTAAGCTGAAGACAAGAAAGCTAACTACTTTATATAATAGGATAATGAAATGCAGCTGTTTTAAGGGTTGCCAGCTTAATAATACAGACCGATTCAATAATTGTGTTAATATGTTATGATGTCTAACTTTAAAATGGTGTAATTATAGTTATATTTAGCCTAGAAAAATGATAAACATACCTATAGAAGCGTTAAATAATTCTCTTTTTAATAATATAAATATTTTTTAGAAACAAGAACTAGAACAATGCATAGCAGTGTAAAATATAAATTGATATTATTTTCCAAAATTCAATTCCCTCTGGTGATGTTATAAATAAAATACCAAAAGTCAAATTTAGGTGGATGTTATATGAATATATAAAGCTTCTTTACAGCCAAAAAAATTGGGGAAAAAAATATCATTTATGGAGCAACAACTAAAGTGGGTTTTTCACAAAACCTCGATTTTTTAGTCAGCTGTTCTATAAACAACCAAGTTATTTCCTATATATTATAAAGCAATGCCAGGCGATTAAAATGAGGTATTAAGCACTTTCTAACTCCAAAAATTGATTCTTCTAGAGCAAAAATTAGTTTAGGATTTTTGGTGACTCAAATTTGAAATTTGATTTGTAGCAAGAGAAAAATATTAAAAAAAAATATTTTTTGATTTAAGAGGCAAATTAATGGTATCAATATATTCGCAAATGTCTTATATACAGTTTAATACACTTTTAAGTCCATTATTTTTGGGGCTTTGAGTGAACGTTGAATAAGGTTGATTTTATCTCTTTTGTAGTTGTCTTATTTTATATCTATTATCTGTTACAATATTTGAAAAGGGAAACCCAGAGAGAGAAAGTGTAAAGAAGTTGTATCAACTTTTTTGCTTTTTATTTAAGATAGCTAGCCGGTCCTTTCAGTAAGTAGTAGATGTAAAATTTTTCATAGAATTCAGATATGCAATCGGTTTTTTTGTAGACCTCTTATTTTTTAAGTAATTTAAGTTTTTTTAAAAAATAATTAAGTCGGTTTTAAGGTACTAAAACGCAACAAAATAAAAGAAGAAAATAGCCAGTATAAACAAAAATAGTAAGATCTTTAATTTGACACCTTACTTTTAAAATTCTGTTGAGTAATTGTTGAAAAAATCTATTTTTTTAACCTCGGTTTAATCAAAACATTAAACCTAAATATTTTCTCATACAGACATAAAAAATATGGGTTCATATATACCATTAGAATGAGAAAAATAATATGAATCCATTGTAAGCAAAATTGAAAAAGTTTAAAAAAATTGTAATAAAAGATAGAAAAAATAAAAAAGTTATTTTAAGAATTGTAACTACTAAACTAGCCAATCACAAATCGCAAAAATTGACGAATCAGGAAGCTTAATCTATAAAATTAACCTATAGAATTGCCAGAAAAAAAGGATAACGTTCATACAATATATACAATAGATACTACAATAAATATAGTGATATTAAAGAACATGTAAAGAATGAAAAATTATGAACAAATATGCATCAGTCTGTTTATAAACTTCAAAACAATGCAGTTAAAAATACATTATTGTTTCTTGTGTTTAAAAAATATCTGCTACATTGCATTGTCTTTTGTTTAGGTTTTGTTCAGGTTTGGTTCAAGCTAACCCTTTAAAGCCGAAAATTATGATTCTTAAAATAAACTTATTTTTTTTATTATAGTTTTATAAAACTTTTTCAATTTTGCTTAGAATAGATTCGTAATATTTTTCTGATTCTAAAGGTATATATGAACCCATGTTTTTTATGTCTGTTTGAGAAAATATTTAGGTCGAAAGTTTTTATTAAACCGAGGTTAAAAAAATAGATTTTTTCAACAATTACTCAACAGAATTTTAAAAGTAAGGTGTCAAATTAAAGATCTTACTATTTTTGTTTATACTGGCTATTTTCTTCTTTTATTTTGTTGCGTTTTAGTACCTTAAAACCGACTTAATTATTTTTTTAAAAAACTTAAATTACTTAAAAAATAAGAGGTCTACAAAAAAACCGATTGCATATCTGAATTCTATGAAAAATTTTACATCTACTACTTACTGAAAGGACCGGCTAGCTATCTTAAATAAAAAGCAAAAAAGTTGATACAACTTCTTTAAAAAATTGAACAATGAAAAGATCTAGTGTTGTCTATTTCAGACAAATTATTATAACCGGGTTCTAATGTTGAGCTCATTGCGAGAATAATAAATCTATAAATAAAGATGTATGACCAGACAACTACCTGGATCCCCTTGTTGGGGACCTCTTTCGTCTGCTAGCAAATTGCTTTCTGCTATTTTGTAGCGACTTAGCTGTGTTAATATTCCCGTTGATATTGGTTTATTTTCAAAGACCCAATTGACATTCGGCAAAGGGTCCTCGAGATGGGGGACAAACAGTTATCTAACCCCTTCCCTGTCTGGAGTTTTACTTTAATGCAAGAATCTTGAATAAAAGGATTACATTTGAAATAATCTGGTATTGTGGGAGTGATTGCTGTCCATTACACTTCAACAGCCGAGGAAAACTAAAGGGAGCTGTGTCTCCTTTTCTGCCCAAATAACATTAACCAGGGCTTAGGTAAAGTAACGCATAAAGGATACATACCCCTTACTTAATTACGTCTTTTGTCTTGAAATACTAACTTTGCATGGTAATGAAATGCGCCTTTTTATGGACAACTCTTATTATAAATGTCTCACGCCTGACATAGCAGCAGATAGTACTATTTTTACTGACGTTAGTATGACAAAGAAAAACACAAAAAATATAATAACAGCTATTTAAATTTGACATATATGAAAACTTTAATTCTTGTAACGACACTTTATAGTTGTTAAACGTGTATCGTGCCTTTTCTTCCAGACATCACCATGTCAAGAAAAATTAAATTAATTGTAGATTTCTGTTATGTAAAAATGGTTTTAAGATGTATATATTGATGAATGAAGATATCGGTTATGACGTATTGATTACCCTCATTTTAAAGTAGTTTTGGCCTTGAGAAAAGTCCTTTGTAATTCCTAAATATACAAAATATGAAGTTGAGAGGTGATCATAAGTATGATAATAGTACTGCAAACTGATGTGACAGATATGAATTATTGATGGGATTATAGATGTATGGTTGATATGTGAATGTGTGAAGAATATTTCTCCCTGTCTGGGGACTGCAGATTTGTTGGGTTAATGTGGTTATATTCTACATACATTTACAGGATGGGAACAATAAATTATTACTTTTTAAAAGATTTGAGTAGCATTGCTCCTGTAAGTAACATTTTCCAAGATATTAAAATATCTATAGAGCACATATGTACAAACCTCCCTGTTAAAAGTGGTATGAGAGTCTTCCTATCACAACCCAGAATTGTTTGTAAACACCCCTTCGATATCTAATTTCATTACAACTGCAAATATCATATTTTAATAATTACTATTTCAACCATCAGATAAAACAAAGACTCTTTATTTTGTAATTTGTTTTCTTATTTACTTTGCAAATAGTCCCTGCACATCAGAGTAGTTTAGCTTAGTTGGTCACCCTGTACAAATACTTAGTCCCTGCACATCAGAGTAGTTTAGCTTAGTTGGTCCCTCTGTACAAATACTTAGTCCCTGCACATTACAGTTATTTAACTTTGTTGGTCACCCTGTACAAATACTTAGTCCCTGCACATCACAGTAGTTTAACTTTGTTGGACACCCTGTACAAATACTTAATCTCTGCACATTACAGTTATTTAACTTTGTTGTTCACCCTGTACAAATACTCAGTCCATGCACATTACAGTAGTTTAACTTTGTTGGTCACCCTGTACAAATACTTAGTCTCTGCACATTACAGTAGTTTAACTTTGTTGGTCACCCTGTACAAATACTTAGTCCCTGCACATTACAGTAGTTTAACTTTGTTGGTCACCCTGTACAAATACTTAGTCTCCGCACATTACAGTTATTTAACTTTGTTGGTCACCTTGTACAAACACTTAGTCCCTGCACATTACAGTAAGTTAACTTTGTTGGTCACCCTGTTCAAACAATTAGTCCCTGCACATTACAGTAGTTTAACTTTGTTTGTTACCCTGTACAAATACTTAGTCTCTGCACATTACAATTATTTAACTTTGTTGGTCACCTTGTACAAATACTTACTCCCTGCACATTACAGTAGTTTAACTTTGTTGGTCACCCAGTACAAATACTTAGTCCCTGCACATTACAGTAGTTTAAATTTTTTGGTCACCCTGTACAAATACTTAGTCCCTGCACATTACAGTAGTTTAACTTTGTTGGTCACCCTGTACAAATACTTAGTCCCTGCACATTACAGTAGTTTAACTTTGTTGGTTATTCAAAAAATTAGTCCCTGCACATTACAGTAGTTTAACTTTGTTGGTCACCCTGTACAAATACTTAGTCTCCGCACATTACAGTTATTTAACTTTGTTGGTCACCTTGTACAAACACTTAGTCCCTGCACATTACAGTAAGTTAACTTTGTTGGTCACCCTGTTCAAACAATTAGTCCCTGCACATTACAGTAGTTTAACTTTGTTTGTTACCCTGTACAAATACTTAGTCTCTGCACATTACAATTATTTAACTTTGTTGGTCACCTTGTACAAATACTTACTCCCTGCACATTACAGTAGTTTAACTTTGTTGGTCACCCAGTACAAATACTTAGTCCCTGCACATTACAGTAGTTTAACTTTGTTGGTCACCCAGTACAAATACTTAGTCCCTGCACATTACAGTAGTTTAACTTTGTTGGTCACCCAGTACAAATACTTAGTCCCTGCACATTACAGTAGTTTAACTTTGTTGGTCACCCAGTACAAATACTTAGTCCCTGCACATTACAGTAGTTTAACTTTGTTGGTCACCCAGTACAAATACTTAGTCCCTGCACATTACAACACTTTACCCCATCAGTCTTATATACTTAGCAGGCTTATTAACACCAAATACAAAATACATTTGTCATTCAGGCTATTTACTATTGTACTGGAACTAAAACAAATATTTTATCAAAAAGGTTCAAAAGGCACTTTTATGACTTTCAAAGTAATTAATATCATAAATTTAAATACACAAACCCCTTGTCTTTATGTATTTATCATTATATAGAAAAGGTTTTAATTATTCATATCTTTGAAATAATTTTTTTAAGGCAATGAATAAATTGCGGACTGAGAGTAAAAAGATATCATTGCTTTTTAAAGTCAAATTTGTGAAAATATATAATAGAAAATGTGATTGTATTAAAATTCTATTCATTTTATGTATTAGATATTATGTCAGGACGACATCATCATGACAGTGTTATAATATGTCAAAACTGCAGCTCAGAGGTATTTCTAAAGTTTTATCATTTTTACGTCAGTCTGCAGCCGTCTCGATTTGAGAAACGATGGCTTTCAAGCCCAGATTTTAATAAGAAACTAAAAAATAAAATAAATATACTGAAGCTTTTACAAAATCCTATATTTTTCGTGAGTTAAGGTGTTCTAAGGCTTACGCTAGGGTAGGAAAAACTTGGTAGGCTAGCCTAGCGGCATTGGATTTGGCCTCAAACAAACATGTCGTAATTTGTTTTTGTTTTAAATATAAAAAGGATGGCTTTTTGTTTAAGAATAAAGTAAAAAATCTATTGATAAAATGGCAGCTCGGCTACAAATAGGTGAAAAAACCGCGGCTATAAAATGTTTACTTTTTTGCGAATTTTGGTTTAACGGAACAGGCAGCTGTAAATTGACCAAAAATAGTTCAGCTCTAATTCTTTGGATAAATAACCTTTGCATATCTTTATATCCCTGTCTTACCCTGGATGAACAATTATAAGATAAAAAGTGATTAATTCCTAATAAGTTACTCATAAAATCTAAACCAGGATGGCAAAATACATACTAAGGGTATGATAATTTTCTATTGATAACTGAAAAACAGACGCACGGATATGAACTTTTTGAAGAGTAGATGCTCATTCAGTGCCTAGTTGTCAACTTACATCTTCAGAACTAAACCTAATAGGCTAATAAGCAAACTTATTCAATCATATTTCCCTTACAGACAGATTTACAAACTTATACAATACAAAACCTTTTATGGACATCTGTACTGAGCAGATATTATGACTTATATAACAGTTTCGCTACTTACTAGTCTGATATTTGATCATCGTAAAAGGAAATATGAAGAAAGACTGAGATATTCAAACTTGACCTTCAAAGACAAGGCCCACATTCATTAAATGTCACAAAATTTTAACTTTTTTTACTTGTTTTCTCCCATTTTCCTATGTGCCTTTAATTAAATATATTTGTACAGTAATATATTAATTTTAATATATTAGATATGTGTTTATATCAATAATTTTCATATCTCATGTTAAAATAAATCAACTACTATAATTCCTTCAAAGTTGTTATCTACCATATTTTGTAATGTAATAAAAGGTTGTTTGGTGAATTGGTTTGGAATTTTATCTAAGTTATTTAATCAAGATCTAGAGCTAGCTAGAGATACATATGTAGATTGCTTCACTAACTTTCATCACTAAATAATCTATATACGGTGATGAAAGACCCCTCTAAAATTTAGATGTTAGTTTACAGTTGACAAATTAAATTTTTGATTTTTGTACAATATATGTTTAGTGTTTAGTTTATGAAAGTTAAAATATACTGGGTATCTATAAATAAGAAAACAGATGCAGTTATTTACATAAAATGTTGAATTCAATGGCGTGATGAGGATTTCTCCAAACTCCTTAAACTAAAATCGAGGGGGAATTTTATAGATAACAAGATAGGTGTATTTTTATAATTAGGAGGGGGGGGGGGGGGTAGAAACAGCCTCCTAGATGTCCACCAACCAACCACTCATAAGTTAAACAAGTGTCCTTGAGGCTTTAGTTGGTAAGTTGACCGGCGAACATTTTACTTTTACACCCCACTTAACTTTAGGTTGGTGAGACTTTCTTAGTTTGACACCCCTTTAGCTATATTAATGGGGGTGTAGACCGTGAATTGGGGCGTACGAGCACCCTATATACACCTCTTAATTCAGCTAGAGGGTGGATTGTTTGAATTAAAACTAATAAACTGTAAACAAACAAAATTTACATTTCGCTTTAAAGGATGGTATCTTTGTAGGTTTGTGTGTGAGTATGTGGTGATGTAATGAGTCATAAATAGTGAATAAGAAAGACGGGTATAATTCTGACAAATAATCATTTATCATAAAACCTAATAATTGTATGAACATTGTACCTAATGTATAATCTTTGAAAACTGTTGAGGGCATAAATTTATTTGATAATTGACTATGTATATTTAATGCATCATTGGATACATTTAATCTTTTTAAAGAAAAAACAAGGATGACAACATCCATAAGTAGCGAAGCACAAAAAATCATGGATGGGATTACGTACAAGTAGATAAAGTGTATTTATTAAGATCAAGAATAGATTTATCCTTGACTTAAAAATTTGGAAAATCGGACTATATGGAAAAATAAGGGAAAAATTTAAAAATAGCCAAAAACCTGCAAAATGGCAGTCTGACCAACATGGTTGTCTTCTTTAAACGTCAGGAAATTAAATTTTGATATCTATAACTGAAAAAATTTGAAAATCGGACCATAAACACCAAAGGTATGGAGAAATATGTAAAAAAATACAAAAATAGCCTAAAACCTGCTTAAAGGCAGTCCTACCATCATAGTTGTTTTCTTTAAACGACAGGAAATTAAATTTTTATATCTATAACTGAAAAAATTTTGGAAATCAGACCGTTAACACTAAAGATATGGAGAAAAATGTGAAAAATACAAAAATAGCCTAAAACCTGCTAAAAAGCGGTCCGACCGCCATCGATGATATATTAATAGTTAATTGTGCTCCTTAATAATAAGAACGTTGTCATAAAATTTCAGCCTTATATCTTTTAAAGGAGCCAAACTAAGACGGACATTTCAAATTATAGAGTAGCTTCGCTACTAAAAAGAATTGACTGAGCTTTAGTTTATATTTTCATTCTTCTTTAGGTGCAAACTCCATTACTGCAGCGTTCTATCCCAACGATAATAATAGGTAAAAGTGACTGAGTAAAAAGCTTTTTTCAAAGCGACTCCTATAAAATGTTGTATGAAGATTCGTATGACAACTGGGAATCTTTGCTTTGCAACTAGTTATGAGCCATCCTTGTTTTTATACAAATCAATAAGTTTCTTTATATTTATCGACTCCCTTCTCCCTGATAGATTAATTTTGACATATCGCATTATGATCTTACGATGTACATTCGCTTCCGCATATTATCACAACAACAGCATAGATTTAATGACCACAATGGCAAAAATGATAGGGGTTTTTAATTATATGAGAATGAAGTAGATTTACAGTAAGTACTGTTGTAATAATATGCTGTTCTGGTGATTTGGGACAAAGAAACATATGCAGAAGTGAAAGCAAAGTTGATATTCCATAATCGGTCAGCTGAATATAAGTTGCCGATTGTGTACACAGTTTTCTCATCCTTTCTCAATATTTACTACCAGCCAAAAAAGCTATAAACCTACAAAAAATCTAAATTTTAAAAATTGAAATTTTGAATGAATAATACATTCAAATTTGGATTTTTTTTGGAAATTTTAAGTTTTTTAGCTAGTAGTAAATATTGAGATAGGATGAGGAAACACCGAGGAAACTGTGTACAAAATCGGCAACTCAAATTCAACTGACCCATAATCCTGTTAACAATTGTAAGATGAGATCCGTACAAGAGTGAGGGGAGGAAACACCACGGACAATTCAGATGTCACCCATCTACCTAAAATACAGGTCTAATATAAAAAATGGTATACCTTGCAAATACCTTGTTATTTAAATTTCAAGCATTACATAGATTGATAATAATTTGGTTGATGGTGCCATGTTTGTCCTGAAATTACTCATTCTTGTTCATATATTTACATGACGCTGTAGCTAATGTTTAAAAATCGCGGCCTACATCAACCTAAATATATCTTTAACTATTATAACTTTTATTTATATAGGAATGTAGAGAGCTGGAAGAGGTACGTGTGGACAGTCTGATTATAGATCCACCTGTAGAAAGAAAGAAAAGTAGGGTATGCGAAGCTTATTCATAAGTTACTGTAAACCGCCGTTATATTTCTCTCTCCATGGATTGGTTGGTTATTAGAATCCTCAAAAAAAACTATTTCAATCAGTGTGGCGTGCACAGCGATTCACCGGGGGGGGGGGGGGGGGGAGGTGACAAAAGAGGAAGGCATGCCTTCACAATTACTGGATATAAGGGACCAATGTTATAGCCCTATACACCCCCCTAATGCTCGCCACTGATTGTAATTAAACTACAGAGGGTGTTTATTAATGAAAGGGGAAACAGCCAGCTTATATCAACAACGAAATTAATTCGGAAAAAAATCACGAAACCTCTACGTGTTTTTCAGCTGTCGGGTGTCAACACAACGTGAAATTGACGGCCTCTCCATTTGCCTCCCAAATATTATTTAAGATTTATTTCACTTGTTGGTTATACCCTATACCTGGGAAAATGCAGTTTGTACTTTCTTTTCTCAATTTCAAAGCTATTTGCTCCTGTCAAATTGTTTAATTTTTCTAAATAAGCTTCACCTCTAAAAATGAATTACTTGCATATTGTCCAATACTTAAAACCAAATCAGAATTTTAAAATCGGGTTCACTGGTGTCCTGGATAGAAAACAGGTTTTTTTGAGTTACGTATGACAAGACCTATATTTCTATGACCGGACGTGTATGACGGTTCAGCACATAACTTCCATTAAATCACAGCAGATCATTTTTGTGGATTTTTTTAAAATTACTTTTTTACTCAGATTTTCATAGTTTTTCCCCAAAAAATCACAATGTTCTCATATTTACAGCTTAGTTAATCTAAATTGATTCAAAAAAAGGTATAGTAGATGACAGCTGAATCAAAGATTATGTTATTATCAATAACAAGATCTTTCAGAATCAATTAACTAATCTAAGATTTGTAGTCTAGAAGTTGGGTAAAAGTTATTTGAAGTTGTTATTTGAATTAATGTCTAAACAGTTAAATAAAAATTAAGTTTGTTTTGGTAGTTAACACAAAAAAAATACTCACTTGTTCCACCAATGAACTTTAAACTAACATGCTTCAGAATCAGCAATGATTCTGTATAAAGTTTTCCTTGTAATATTGACAAGTTATCTTGCTCAATATTGGTTTCTTGCTGACTTGATGTATAAATAGTTCCTGTGTTATTGTTTGTTACTGCCCATCATCATTGGAAACAGTCGTTTCAGTATTGTGGCTGCTTTTAAAGGTTTTGATGGGTTGTGGTTGCAGTTGAAATGATGGTGGTTGTGTGAAATTTTTGCTAGTGTCAGACACAGACTGCACCAGATTCTTGTTCACTCTGGCCTTTAAGGTATTCAGGTAAACATTGTAACCTGAAAGTATTGGGACAGGGTGGTGTTAGCTGTTTTGGGTAATGAGTTTGGATCTACTGCAGTTCAGGGTAAAATATTGCTGATAACGAATGCTTCCTGGTTCATGAGGTGACAGTAGATAGCTGTTCTCAGAGCAGCTTTTCCAGCAAACAGTAGGCTGTCCAAGCTGGCATTACTAAATATGGAACTGCAGTAGAATATCAGGGACTGGCAAATTGCTTTTTATGTATTTACTATGACTTACTTTTCTTTCCCTCAGGTGGAGAGAGCTTAAAGCATTTTGTTTTTGGGGTTTAGTTTGTTTCTAAGCTCCTTAACAAGATGGTCGATATAGAAAAGATTGTCACATGTAACACCTAAGAACTTAGGATGTCTGACTTATGGTACTGTTTCAACAATGACTACAGTGTCTGCTTCATTTGAAAAGGTGGTAAAGAATATTGTAGATGATTTGGCTGGAGAAATGAATGGGTTCTGACTTTTTAACCTATCATGAAGAACTGCTAAGAAAACTTTTATGTCCTTGACATAAGGATAAATAAGGGGATCTATGCTGTTTGAGTTGTCAGCAGAGAAAACTAGATGTAATTAGAGTGAGGTGTTGGCATTTATGATAGGGGGGGGGGGGGGGGGTAAAATGTGGTGACTCGTGCCACGACATACCAGCAATTTTATTTTGGGTGCTACTCCCTTAGTTTTAGAGATAATTGGATAAAATCTTAGAGGTATCTTTCAAAAAAACGGCGGCGGGACCGCCGCTCCCGCCGCCCGCCGCCGTTTTCCGCCGCCACCAAAAAATTTTTTTTTTTTGCATTTCTCGCCGAATTAGGCAATTTGGAATCATTTGAGACCATGTTATTTTTTTCAAAAATTTTTCCCCTTACAAGCAGCCCTGCGGGGGGAATTATATATTTGAATTAAGAAAACGGCGGCGGGACCGCCGCTCCCGCCGTCCGCCGCCGTTTTACGCCACCAACAAAAAAAATTTTTTTTTTGCATTTCTCGCAAATATTTATTACTGACCCATCAAAAAAGATTTTGTTCCAATATCTTCAAAAGCACAGGTGAAGTACTGAATTTAAGATATACCTTGATATACGAGAATTTGAAAAAAATGACTAAGTCCCCCCGCAGGGCTGCTTGTAAGGGGAAAAATTTTTGAAAAAAATAACATGGTCTCAAATGATTCCAAATTGCCTAATTCGGCGAGAAATGCAAAAAAAAAATTTTTTTTGTTGGCGGCGTAAAACGGCGGCGGACGGCGGTCCCGCCGCCGTTTTCTTAATTCAAATATTTTTTACTTACCAACCTAAAAAGATTTTGTTTCAATATCTTCAAAATCACAGGAGAAGTACTGTATTTAAGATATACCTTGATATACGAGAATTTGAAAAAAAATGACTAAGTCGGGGGGAGAAATGCAAAAATTTTTTTTTGTTGGCGGCGGAAAACGGCGGCGGACGGCGGGAGCGGCGGTCCCGCCGCCGTTTTCTTAATTCAAATATTTTTTACTTACCAACCTAAAAAGATTTTGTTTCAATATCTTCAAAATCACAGGAGAAGTACTGTATTTAAGATATACCTTGATATACGAGAATTTGAAAAAAATGACTTAAGTCCCCCCGCAGGGCTGCTTGTAAGGGGAAAAATTTTTGAAAAAAATAACATGGTCTCAAATGATTCCAAATTGCCTAATTCGGCGAGAAATGCAAAAAAAAAATTTTTTTGAAAGATACCTCTAGTTGGGGTAATAACTGACCCAGCCCAAAAGATTTTATCCAATTATCTCTAAAACTAAGGGAGTAGCACCCAAAATAAAATTGCTGGTATGTCGTGGCACGAGTCACCACATTTTACCCCCCCCCCCCCTTTACAGTTCAAATAGTGTATGGTATATGACCCCTCCTCAGCCTGTTTGGCAGATTTGTATGCATATTTAGATCCTCTGATAACAACAAATTGTTGTCTACCTCTAAGGTATTCACATAAAAACGTTACATGTACTCATTCAAGTCTAGTGCATTAATATTATGCAGTAGAACCTCATTGTTTACAGTGTCAAAAGCCTTTGAAAGATAAAGTATAACAGCATCATTCAGGTAGGGACAAATCATGCAGGCAGGATAAAGAAGTGACACAGGGCAGTAGCTGGAACCCTAATTGTCAAGTTTCCCTGGTTTCAGTAATGAAATAATTTTACCAGTCCTCCATATGCTTGGTGTCTAGAAGTGATTTACTTGTCAATACTACAATGAAAACATTGTACTAAATCATTGCTGATTCTGATTTGTTTAAACTTTTTTGGTGGAACCTGAGAGGAACCTTGTATCACATCCAGGATCTATGTTTTACCTACAAATCTTAAAATAGTCAATTGAGGTTATTAATCTTGTTATAGCTGTCATCTATTATACTTTTTTCATTTTGCATGAATTTAGAATAACTAAGCATGAAATGTGAGAATATTGTGATTGTTTTTTGGGAAAAACTATGAAAATAATTAAGAAAACGGCGGCGGGACCGCCGTCCGCCGCCGTTTTACGCCGCCAACAAAAAAAATTTTTTTTTTGCATTTCTCGCCGAATTAGGCAATTTGGAATCATTTGAGACCATGTTATTTTTTTCAAAAATTTTTCCCCTTACAAGCAGCCCTGCGGGGGGAATTATATATTTGAATTAAGAAAACGGCGGCGGGACCGCCGCTCCCGCCGTCCGCCGCCGTTTTACGCCGCCAACAAAAAAAATTTTTTTTTTGCATTTCTCGCAAATATTTATTACTGACCCATCAAAAAAGATTTTGTTCCAATATCTTCAAAAGCACAGGTGAAGTACTGAATTTAAGATATACCTTGATATACGAGAATTTGAAAAAAATGACTAAGTCCCCCCGCAGGGCTGCTTGTAAGGGGAAAAATTTTTGAAAAAAATAACATGGTCTCAAATGATTCCAAATTGCCTAATTCGGCGAGAAATGCAAAAAAAAAATTTTTTTTGTTGGCGGCGTAAAACGGCGGCGGACGGCGGTCCCGCCGCCGTTTTCTTAATTCAAATATTTTTTACTTACCAACCTAAAAAGATTTTGTTTCAATATCTTCAAAATCACAGGAGAAGTACTGTATTTAAGATATACCTTGATATACGAGAATTTGAAAAAAAATGACTAAGTCCCCCCGCAGGGCTGCTTGTAAGGGGAAAAATTTTTGAAAAAAATAACATGGTCTCAAATGATTCCAAATTGCCTAATTCGGCGAGAAATGCAAAAATTTTTTTTTTGTTGGCGGCGGAAAACGGCGGCGGACGGCGGGAGCGGCGGTCCCGCCGCCGTTTTCTTAATTCAAATATTTTTTACTTACCAACCTAAAAAGATTTTGTTTCAATATCTTCAAAATCACAGGAGAAGTACTGTATTTAAGATATACCTTGATATACGAGAATTTGAAAAAAATGACTAAGTCGGGGCTGCTTGTAAGGGGAAAAATTTTTGAAAAAAATAACATGGTCTCAAATGATTCCAAATTGCCTAATTCGGCGAGAAATGCAAAAAAAAAAAATTTTTTGAAAGATACCTCTAGTTGGGGTAATAACTGACCCAGCCCAAAAGATTTTATCCAATTATCTCTAAAACTAAGGGAGTAGCACCCAAAATAAAATTTTTTTCAAAAATTTTTCCCCTTACAAGCAGCCCTGCGGGGGGACTTAGTCATTTTTTTCAAATTCTCGTATATCAAGGTATATCTTAAATTCAGTACTTCACCTGTGCTTTTGAAGATATTGGAACAAAATCTTTTTTGATGGGTCAGTAATAAATATTTGCGAGAAATGCAAAAAAAAAATTTTTTTTGTTGGCGGCGTAAAACGGCGGCGGACGGCGGGAGCGGCGGTCCCGCCGCCGTTTTCTTAATTCAAATATATAATTCCCCCCGCAGGGCTGCTTGTAAGGGGAAAAATTTTTGAAAAAAATAACATGGTCTCAAATGATTCCAAATTGCCTAATTCGGCGAGAAATGCAAAAAAAAAATTTTTTTTGTTGGCGGCGTAAAACGGCGGCGGACGGCGGTCCCGCCGCCGTTTTCTTAATTCAAATATTTTTTACTTACCAACCTAAAAAGATTTTGTTTCAATATCTTCAAAATCACAGGAGAAGTACTGTATTTAAGATATACCTTGATATACGAGAATTTGAAAAAAAATGACTAAGTCCCCCCGCAGGGCTGCTTGTAAGGGGAAAAATTTTTGAAAAAAATAACATGGTCTCAAATGATTCCAAATTGCCTAATTCGGCGAGAAATGCAAAAATTTTTTTTTTGTTGGCGGCGGAAAACGGCGGCGGACGGCGGGAGCGGCGGTCCCGCCGCCGTTTTCTTAATTCAAATATTTTTTACTTACCAACCTAAAAAGATTTTGTTTCAATATCTTCAAAATCACAGGAGAAGTACTGTATTTAAGATATACCTTGATATACGAGAATTTGAAAAAAATGACTAAGTCGGGGCTGCTTGTAAGGGGAAAAATTTTTGAAAAAAATAACATGGTCTCAAATGATTCCAAATTGCCTAATTCGGCGAGAAATGCAAAAAAAAAAAATTTTTTGAAAGATACCTCTAGTTGGGGTAATAACTGACCCAGCCCAAAAGATTTTATCCAATTATCTCTAAAACTAAGGGAGTAGCACCCAAAATAAAATTGCTGGTATGTCGTGGCACGAGTCACCACATTTTACCCCCCCCCCCTTTACAGTTCAAATAGTGTATGGTATATGACCCCTCCTCAGCCTGTTTGGCAGATTTGTATGCATATTTAGATCCTCTGATAACAACAAATTGTTGTCTACCTCTAAGGTATTCACATAAAAACGTTACATGTACTCATTCAAGTCTAGTGCATTAATATTATGCAGTAGAACCTCATTGTTTACAGTGTCAAAAGCCTTTGAAAGATAAAGTATAACAGCATCATTCAGGTAGGGACAAATCATGCAGGCAGGATAAAGAAGTGACACAGGGCAGTAGCTGGAACCCTAATTGTCAAGTTTCCCTGGTTTCAGTAATGAAATAATTTTACCAGTCCTCCATATGCTTGGTGTCTAGAAGTGATTTACTTGTCAATACTACAATGAAAACATTGTACTAAATCATTGCTGATTCTGATTTGTTTAAACTTTTTTGGTGGAACCTGAGAGGAACCTTGTATCACATCCAGGATCTATGTTTTACCTACAAATCTTAAAATAGTCAATTGAGGTTATTAATCTTGTTATAGCTGTCATCTATTATACTTTTTTCATTTTGCATGAATTTAGAATAACTAAGCATGAAATGTGAGAATATTGTGATTGTTTTTTGGGAAAAACTATGAAAATATGGGTAAAAAAGTAATTTTCAAAAAAAAACCACAAAAATGATCAGCTGTGATTTAATGAAAGTTATGTGCTGAACCGTCATACAAGCCCGGTCATAGAAATATAGGTCTTGTCATACGTAACTCAAAAAAAACCTGTTTTCTATCCAGGACACCAGTGGGTTATTAATAATGATTTGCTCTCGTTTATGCATAGATCCCTTTCAGACACCCGAAGAAGAGGCAAAACTAAAAGCAAAGCGACAGTTCAATGAAGACCTAAAGGTAGATTTTTTTACACCTGAGAGTAATATTACTAATTCTTGTTTGCTGGCCCCGAGCAAACAGAACAGATTAAATTTATCTTTTTCATTTTGTTTTTAATACACGTTTTTCAGTAAAGCTCTAAACATACTAATAGAACTTGGAGCCATACTGAAAAATAAATTTTATAGTAAGAATTACCTAAAATCACACCTTTTCGTTCAATACCATTCCTTTTTAGGTTTATATAGCAATGATAATAATAGTTCTGCTGTCAACATTAATAACAATAATAAAAATTTACTTGGTTGCCCTGGCCTCACCACAAAGCGACGAGTAAGTATACCTAGTGGCTATTAGTTATAGGAAGCTTGTAACAAATGCATCATTTTTTTACTAAAAAAGTTTATAGTTTAATGAAACGAGGATGACAACATCCATAGAAGCGAAGCTCTGGAGTGTTGGGACAAACAAAATTGACCACTTCCAGTAAAAAAAAACTACTTAAATACAGGATATTGGGATCATGGAAAGAAAACGAAGTTTCCGGTTTCGTCGTTTTTTCACAGTAGCCTTTCTCCTATTTCTAGCCCCTGCGGGGCAATCATTAACATTTAACCTTCAAAAGCTACTGTGAAAATACGATGAAACCGGCAACTTCGAAACACTTTTACAATCAACATGTTTTAAATAACCGTACGGACTTTCTGGTATATGAGGATTAAAGGTACCACGCTCTATAAAAATCAGAATGGCAAGTAAAAATTTGACAAGACAATAACACAATTAAATTAACGCTATCCGTAACTTACGAACCTACTTCAAAATTGGAAAAGCTTCGCAGATATAGATTTTAATGAATTTAAGAATATTAAAACTTACTTTGCTTGTATTTTTGGAATGAATCTTATGTAAATATGAATAAACAAAAGGATGCTTTGTTTAGGCCAACTTTCAGACCACTAACACAACAAATAGGTTCAGATTTCAAATACAATGGAAATGGATTTCTACCATGCAATGGGTAAACATTTTATGCCTTCTTAATATTTTAAAAATAGTTATTTTAAAAGCGAAGCTTTACTATAATTCGGATCAGACTGGCTGTTACGATATAATCTTTTTTGGTACATTTTGAAATGTTAGAATAATCCTTTTGATTTTAAACTTTACAGAAATTATGTCCTGATCGCAACCAGGAAATTTTAGGCGATTCGAAATAAAAAATCTTTAAAAAATATCTTCCTAGACTTTTTCGGACAAAAAATTGCCAGAAAAAAAAGTCTTCTAGTAACATTAATCTTTTCAGTGCTGCGTGTAAAATGATCTATTTATTTGTATCATGACTAGGTATGTTCCTTGCCAACCTGACCACCTGTCACCAGAAGTGAATGCAGAAAGAATGGCTGGTGCTATGACATAAAATTATCCTGTATATCGTGTTCAAATTATATCAAATAAAGTACTGTTAACGTAATTTTTATTTTATGATTTTTTACATATCACAGATTTTAAAATATTTTAATTTACATAATTTACAGAAATTTTAAAAAATATACAATTTACAAAAAGGATTTTTGGTGCTTTCCATCAAAGTACGTATCGAGTAATCAATGAGTCAATACCCTAGCCTAACCTAAATTAGTAATAATATAACGAAAACTAACACCCCTTATTTCCAATATTTGTATGTGCTCGATAAGGTGCTTTGAGGGAAAACTCTGGATATTCAGGTTGCTAGATACTATCTGGCAAGACTTTTAATAAATAAAAAGTTGGACATCTTTTATTAATGAAAGAAAATATCAAAATAGTATTTATTTATTGGCGTGTACTTTAAAAACAAGAAGTGCAAAAGAATATATATTTCAAAAGCTTTATAAGTAGGTATATTCTTAATATTACCATTAGATAAATAATTAGCATTGCTTAAAAAATCTTTAATCTAAAAATGGTTTTCATAAACTTTTTATTGATGATGGTGATTGAAAAATAACTGAAGAATGTTGCTGTATTTACTATTCGTATGATTACTTCCAGTTTTTAGCCATAAACCTAATAATCCAGGGAGAATTTGAGAGTCCAACTATCACCAACAGCAGTCCATAGCACAGCAAAACAACCAGCACCTTATTTGAAGCTATCCAGCCGAAAAAACGGTTTCTTTGAATCTGTTGCTGGTCATCAGCTGATTTTGTACTCTTGCCGCAGTACACCATCAAATATCTAAATCAAACAATATTTTATTCCTTTCATTCAGAATAATAAAAAGAACAAGACCTAACTATAAAGGATTTTTCTCCTGCAAAATCTCCTCGCTTTTTATGACATTTAAAAAAAAAAATTTTTTGGCTTTTAAGACCAATATTCGTATTAAAACAGTTTCTAATCTAGATATCAGATCTATTTAATTTCTTATTTATCTAGTTCTTGCTTTTTTTAGTTTAGGCATTTGTTAAACCTTTATTTTAAGTTAATCTTTAAAAAAAACCAGGAGGATTGCCAATCTTTAAAATCAAAATCAGTAAATCAGCACCAAACAAGATGTAGCATTGTTATTTTGCCTGGCACAGATAATAATTTTTAAAATATGACAATGAAAACCGCCGGAAGCAAATTTTCATACACTCTTTGTACCTGGCATGTACTAGTCTATTATCTCTGACCAGGATGTGATGTTCTGGAATACTTCCTCCTTCACTATCCTCTACTATTCCCCGCTTAGGACAATCACTGTGGATCTAGTAACATTAAAGTTTTTAATGCAATACAAAATGAATTTAACACAAAAAATAAAACTAGGTATACATTACAATTTATCTATCATACGATTGTATATGTTTATCTTGAAGTTATACTTCATTAAAGCTTTTGTTGTAAGAGAAAATAATATATAAAATCGGACTCACCTTAACATTTTCATGGTTAATAACTTGGTTGATAGATAGGCAGGACAGAGTTGAACCAAGCAAACTCCTGCTCCAACCAACCCCACTAAAATCAAATTAAAATTAAATTGGCCAAAGTTCGGGGAAATGTTTACAAAAAACAATTGCAGTAATATATCTCATATAAAAGATAAGTAGATTAAATTTCCAACATGAAACATCAATTTGCAAATAGATGAAGTTTAAGAGAAGACTAATGAGAGTATTTTCCCTTAGAAATTTTAGAAGTGTTTCTCATATACCTAGCATTTGAATAGATCCAATTTCCCAACATTTATAGATGAACAAAGAAGGTAATAAAATATCTCACCTAGTGCTGTAGTTCAAACTTAAAATAAGATCACTTGACAAATAAATGCCCTCACCAAACTTTGATGTCTTCGATCTGAAAATTTAAGAAGTTTCATATTTCCGTCTATTAAACAATCAGCTGTGCCAATTGAATCTAGGGCTTTTTAGAAAAAATGCCTGAAACCACCCAATTACTTTAGTGAAAATTCCCTAAAATGAAGAATCAAGATCTTAATTGGTTAACAAGATTTCAACGGACATTAACAAAAAACCATAATTTTTCATCTTTAGACTTAAGAGGATAGGTTATCAAGGATAAAAGTGTCCTTGTGGCCATATAAATGACAATTTGCCTCTTTGAAAAAAAAGGCAAATAAATCTTTGATACTGGGAGTAAAACTAAACTCAGGCAGTGTACCTGTGTTGTTGAAGTCCATGATTAAGAATGCTGAACCAGTTGTCCAACCTACTTCCATGAAAACCATGGAATGTTTCTCCAGACTCGCATCTTGCATCCCAACTAAAATAATTTCAGTTGATAAATTTTAGAGAAAAATGGAAAAATTAAGTAGGTATAATTTTGTTTCAATACCAACTTTCAGGGCGACCACCGCCTTTTTGATATTAATATTGAAAATAACGTACTACAAAAAAAATACAATGAACACAATAACGTACATTTTTTGAAAAAATAACGTACCATAAACCACATATACAATATACATATATCTATAATACAAAACAGTACGATGTCTTTCGGTCTGTCTGAAGCTTAAGATCTCGGTATTCGATGAACTAATTGGGATCTACTCTTCAGGGAATTGATATCCTATTATATAAAGTAGTAAGATTTTTTGTTTGTGGGATATGGTCCTCCTTTATATGGAAGCTTCTTATGGGTCCCTAGATGACTTTAGGCTATTAGATTTTTATAGATTTCGGGTTTTAGGCTATTTTTATGTCCTCCAAATTCCTTCCAATATAGAGCCTCTAGATGCTAGGGGAGGAGTCGCTAGTCTATAATACAAAGTAAAACTATATCTGTCTGTCTGTTTGTAACGAAGGATATTGCTAACCGCTGAACTGATCGGGTTCTCCTTAACAGGGTAGCTTCTCATAGGTCATGGGAAGGTTTATAACTACCTCCCCTAAGAAAATCTACCCCAATTTAATCATGTAAATAGTACCACCTAATAATGAGGTTTTTATTCATTTATCTAAGTACGATTAAATATTCCAGCAGCTTCGCCTCTAGCCTCTAGGGGCATCACCCAAAAGGGTTTTGTAAAGTCCCCCTCTTATAGGTATAGAATTGATCGTTCGTATTTTGTAAAAAAAAAAAAAGAAAAAATGAGTGAGTTTTTTTTAAAGGGAGTTTACTTGTTATATTTTACAAAAAAAAAAAAAAATTTAAGGCGGAATTTTTTTATGGGGGTTGGGGTTGTCCCAACCCCCAAATAAATAGCCTAAAACCACAACAGGATCAGTAGGTATATTACCTGAAAAGCAGAACCCAATCGGTTCATCAGTTGCCGAGATCTTAAGATTAAGACAGACAGACAGACATTGTTTACTTTGTATTATAGAAAGTAGTATCTCATTCCTATAAGTAAATGAAAACATAAAAATCAACTAAAAATGATCTCGCTAACTGATGAACAAATGTGATACTCCTTGAAAGTGTAACTTCTCATATGTCATGGTATATAAGGTTTGTAATTACAATTAGTTTAGAGAAATTTTTTTTTGATATTTAGTGAAATACTTGATTGAGTTGAGTTTTTTTTATTTTACGGAAGCTTCACAATGACGTCATAGATCCTGGGATAAATTGGTAAAATGGCGCGCGAAGCGCGCAGAAATTTTTGAAAAATAGTTTTTATGAAATACAATAACATTAATGATTACTAATACTAACCATACATTACAGAAAAACGTACAATAACGTATACTGAAATGTTCATATTGTACACAAAAATCAATAACGAACAAAAACGTACCAAAAAACCTAAAAATGGTGTTCAATATGAACATATTGAACATAACGTACATAGTGGTCACCCAGAACTTTTAAAAATAACAAGGAATATTGTTAATAGGGAAATCCTACCTTTCTGTATCTTTTTTTGAAACTTCCAGAATGAAGTTAGGCTTGGGATGATTTTGTTTCAACTGAATTCCAATATTTTTCAAAATGTCCGGATAACTGGATTGTTTCAGAGTTCTAAATCAAGTTTAGGTTATTTTCTTACCGTTTCGACAATACAAAAAAATAAAATGCAGCGACAATATTTCGGGAACAGACTATTGAATTTCTAGACGTAAAACAAGGATGACAACATCCATAAGTAGCGAAATAAAAAATTCACCAAACCTTCTTGCGTATTTTTATATTTATTAATATTCTTATTTTGTAGATTGATAGACAGACCGACGGATAAAGTAAATAAAACCTCTTTGAACAATTTGAAATTTTATTTTTCATACAAACACAAGCTAAAATTTAAAAACAGGGAAGATAAAAAAATTAAAATTAAACGAAAAAAAAAATTTAAACCATCTGAAAAACAGTCTTATGAACACAAGAACCACTTTTATAAATTGAGATAGATAATGAATTTTATAAATTGGGAATTTAATTTTAATAGATATAAATAATTGCAAAAAAAATATAAGTTGTTTTTCTATTATGCTTTCTTCGAGCCTTTGAACACATTATTTTACATAAGTAACATTTTACTGAACAAGTAAAGAATATCTACCTCAGTTTCAGCAATGATTGGCTACCCTCAAAGATCCATCTCAGTAGATTCAATTGTTTTGGTGTTAATTTACATTTTCTTTTTTCAAGTTGATTCTTTAAATCAACTAAAGTTGGATAAACATTGACAGCTTCTTGGATACCTTAAAGAATAATTGAATGAATGGAATGTTATTTAGTTAAAAGTTAGCAGCCACATGTCTAATAGTATTCATAGATAATAATTAGTATACATCAACCTCCAATAAAATCGTTAATTTGTACAAAGTATATTTTTATAAAAGCGATATGAAATTGATTTTCATGTGATGTGTTATAATAAACCAGCATTAAAAAGTGATATTTGGCTGATGTATGTATTTCATAAGATACTCTTAGTGTCGCCTATGCATTAAAGAAATGGCAACTTGTATCTACAAAATATTTTCTTCAATAATTGAATATATGAGAAATTAAAAAGAAGCAAGTTAAGTTTATGTATATACCTTTAATATCCTTATTTCCAGCAGAATCCAGGTAAAATGGAGGGAAAGGTGATAAGGACGAATCATGTCGGTAGGATATAGCTGCACCAACAAACAAACTTAAAATTAAATATTATTATTACTTTGCATATTTGTAATTGTCTACCTACCATAGTCTTGACAAAAAAAAGAAAAAGTTGAGATTATACCTAACCCATGAAATGTTTACTTTGGATGAAAAATATATATTTATCAAAGGGGTGGTAAGTTGTAATAATTTTAGCAGTTTGATTAATGTACTATTGCATTTTACAGCATTTGATTATGTTTTGCCGTGTTATTCATTTTGCACTTTAAACTCAACAAAACATTTAATGTTATTTCTTCAAAAATCGCTTAACATTTAAAAGTTTTATTAAAACCAAGGCCTTGCAAGGTAACTCATTTTTTAGTTGATATAACTATATTAAACAAAACCTAGTAATTTCACAAAAAAAACTCAAAATCACTGCTGGAAGGTGCTTAAAATCACTTGCTTTGGTTCGTGTATATACCTAGTCCCTTTTATAGTTTAATATTTACCTTAACTGAACATCACAAGCAATGATATCTCTATGTAGACATTCAAGAATTGCCTCACTCGTTGTACTAAAAAATTTTGAATATTTTTTTTCTTTCTTTATACTACACTAGTGGCTTCGCCCCTAGCCTCTTAGAGGTATAATTACATCTTCTATTACTTACCCAGCAGAACGAATCACAAATTTTCGCACCTACCCAGCAGGAAAACATTTTGCGATTAAATTCGCGAAATTCGTAAATTTCGTAAAATTCGTAAAATTCATAAAATTCGTAAAATTTGTAAAAAAAAAAAAAAAAAAAAAAAAAAAAAAAAAAAAAAAAAAAAAATGGGGGGGGGATTTTTTTGTTTTTGGGGGGGTTGGGGGTGACCCACCCCCCAAGAAAATAGCTTAAAACCACCGCAGGACCAATAGATATATACCCTGAAGAGTAGAATCCGATCGGTTCAGTGGTTATCGAGAACTTAAGCTTCAGACGGACGGACAGACATCATTCTACTTTGTATTATAGATTAACATAGTTGGAAGTCTGTATCAAAAGATCTCACTAGCTGCTAGAACGTTATGGTTCTCCATTCCTATAAAGATTGTTATATATCAAGGAAAGTTTTTTATGTCTATTTTTTTAATATTTAAAGAAATACAATTAGGGTTGTGGGGTTATACTCTTCTCCCTTAAGAACTCGGACCCTAAAACCACCAAATAAATAAGAAAAAAAATAACTATATATTTCATAAATGTACCTTGAATCAAAAAATATGTTTTCTTTCTCTTTGGAACTGGTCGAAATAAAATGGCCTCGTGAGCGCAACATTACGTCATCATAATCAGCTGATCGAACAATGACGTCATCATGATCAGCTGCTCGGGGCGTAATGGCAGCTTCAGTCAAATCGTTGCTAGATCCGCTGTTTTCAGGCATTTTTATATGTTTGTATCACGATGCTTTTTATGTTACTTATCCATTTTATCTGAAATTTTTAATAATCACTTAATAAGAAAATAAATAGGTATAAAAAAACTTATTTAAGTTAGCTTTGCGAACGGTGCAGCAAATAATATGTTTATCAATACAATATTAGGAATACTTGTAAAGTTAAAATATCACATTGATAATAATTGTATCACAATAAAGAAAATAATTAAATGTTAAATGCTCAGGAATGGGGTATTCCTGTCCAGTTTTTTGTTTAGGAATGAATATTTCTTACCCGAGGGAATAAATGATGGACCGATAGGTCATCATTTATTCACGAGGGTAAGAAATATTCATTCCTAAACAAAAAACTGGACAGGAATATCATTCTCATTTAAACAAAAACTCATTTTTATGCTAAATTATATGTATTGAAAATAAGTGTTCTTTTCAAAAAAATATTATAAATATGAAAAAAGGAGATTATTTTCTTTCTGTTAGTAATTAATAAAAATTATAAAATCTTCCAAAAAAAATTAAAAATCTTCTAAAATCATACCAGGGATATAAATGAGATACCAGGGAAATAAATGAATATTTACATCCACTATTTAAGGGGTTGTTTATATGGGAATGAGTGTTCAATTACACATAAGTTTTTATTAGAATCTGTGAAAAATATGAAATATTTACAACTTTAACTATTAAATCATTTTTTAACTAAGTAATGATAACTCTGCAATTATTCTCTCATTTCTATGAGACCTTCCATCTCCAATTTCACGAGTAGTTTATCCGCCCTGACAAATATTTAGTTTACTATTTCTAAGTTAATTTCAATTACAATAAATTTTAGCCACTAGAAGCACACTACCACTAGAAGCACACTGCACTAACTAGATACCTAAGTAACAAATGACATGATAAAAAGAACCAAAAAAAAGGCTTTTACCATACAAATATTGATTTTCATTATGTATTGTCAATTTAACATGGCCTTTTTATGGTATTTTTTACGTAATTGCCACCCACGTACAGAAAATCAGTTGGGAGGACATACATAAATAAAATTAGTTATAGAGGAGCTGAGCTACTAAAGTCATACATCAATCTATATTTTTTTCTAAATTAAGTTATTAAATAAAAGGCCAAAAGTAAACTTTCCTAGCAGTTGCACTGGTTTGTTTGATCATATCCAAAAGATCCAAAAGCTTCTTCACACCAATATTTGCTCTTCTTTCCCTTAACATATATTTTGTAATAAAATGATCAATATCGGCGCGTAAACTTGATTACTATTAATCATAGAAAAAAGTTTTATTTTTCCCTCAAAAATGCCTTGTTGAGAACCAAACCTTTCCAACCCCGTCCCCCTGTATTGGCTGTATTAGGGGGGTGCATCATGCCCTTTTCAAGGTAGATGTATACTATACATTGTATAGGGGTATAAGGGGATGGACATCTTTTGGCACGCCTCTGTACAAAACTTTACCTTAATTGATGTTCAATTCTTCTTGCACCATCGGCATCAAGTATTCTAGCTTGTTCTATTACAGTCATCAACTAAAAGAGTTTCTAAATTAAATTTGAAATGCATAACGCAAACTTTTGACTGTAAGAAAGATTTATCTTACATAGACCTTACTATGTAATGCATAAAAATTACTTGCCTGGTCCCCTCTATGAAGATTAGGAATATGAAGAACATCAGTGAAAGCA
The DNA here is from genome assembly GCF_053477335.1 of Acartia tonsa. Classification (NCBI taxonomy): domain Eukaryota; kingdom Metazoa; phylum Arthropoda; class Copepoda; order Calanoida; family Acartiidae; genus Acartia; species Acartia tonsa. The sequence continues at coordinate 35,259,263 of NC_137261.1, forward strand.
GTTATCATTTCCATTTCATCCAGCACCTCTTTCCTGCTCGTTGTCGCAATAATCAACAATCTTTTACCCTAGAATAAAAATTCTTGTACTATTATGTGAAAGAAGGATAACAACATGCATGAAAAGCGTAGCTATTATTTCAATATAAACTAAGAGATGGACGATGGAGTAGGAATGGATGCAAGGAAATTTAGGAAAATTTACATGTTCGTAGCAACCGTGAAATCCTATTTCCTTCCCCCATACAAATTCTTAATTTAAGCACATCAGATGAGCGGACAGTCTCAGTTGTAGAGTAAAAGAGCTCATTTGGTATTCATAAAGTTTGAGCAGAGAAAAAAATTTCCTCTTTACATTTTTGTACAGTCGAACGTACATTTCAATTGTAAATAGCATCGCTACAAGAAATTATAAAATCGTTGAATTCTAACCCCAATTTGATAATTGACATTTCATTATCCTTTTATGATGATAAGATAGTAAAAGTATTGAATAACAAAATTAAATATTTGCACATTTATAATTTTAATATTTGTTTGTCATTGCCTTATCAAATTCAATTAGTTTAAATAATTATAATTGCTTGATATATATTTCCATCACGTCTCCCATTTATTTCTGTTCAATAAAAACCGGTTCTGAACCCAAAAAATTATTATTACCTACTTACCTAGTAGAATTTTTTATGAAAAAGTAAAGAAAGAATCATAGGATTAATTTCTTTTTCGTTGGCCAATACCTCCGCCCCTCTGAGCCAACAAAAAAGAATTAATCATTTCCGTATTCGCGGACAACTGTCCATAAACGCTAATTAACTCTACTTACTGGAGGTGGCAATTTCTTGAGAAGGACTAACAACGCTTGCAATGTAAGATTAGAATATCTTGGACCTATAAAAGTTATATTTCATTATGCTCACAATCAAGCAAACTTGTTAGGAACGATGTCTTTATAGTTAAATAACTTGTATGTAATTCAAAAATATATCAAGTAGGTACTTTCTTTATATCGAAGGTAAATATGTATACAGGAGTGAGTTTTAAGGCTTAAAACAGTAGTAAAACGATAAAACTTTAGTTAAGATAAATTTTTTTTTGTCTAAGGTTCTTTTCAATAAGGAATTCACATATTTAGATAATATTATCGTTCTACTACTGTTTTTGAGCCTTAAAACTCACACCTTTACGGAATTTTAGCACAACCTACGGTCTACCTCCCCCTTTATAAGGAAAGAAACATAAAAAATTTTATTTTTTCAAACGCTTAATAAAACTTACCAATAGGTCCATAGTCCAGCAATCTTTCAATATTATCTACTAATACACAAGACATGCTTGACCTAAACAAGATCAAGTTTTGACTATACAGAAAATCTTTAAGATAGTTATTTTTGTGATTATACTTTCTCATAGGTGGGTATGCCTAATTTATAAGTTTGATTTTGTTTAGATGGATTAAAATAATCCATAGGTCACTGAGAATGCTATACTAAAATATGATGTTGAAATATTAATATCAGGATTTGGAAGCTTATACCAATAACATTTCTTGATTGATTAGCCATAGTTTCTAAGTGTTTGAACTCAAGTCGTCATGGTGTAGGTTGAGACACTTGTATAGACACCTACCATATTTAAAACCGGCAAGGAAGGGGTAATAACGAGGAGCCCTCCAGAGACAGTATATTAAGTCATAATATACTGAAACGTGGAGCTTGAGCTGGCTATAATAATCTTACAAAAGTGTCTCGTATTATTCCAGGAGAGTCTTAGGTCTAAACTCTAAGAAACTGTGGCTAATCAAACAAAAAGCAAGTATATTACCAATCGATGCCCCCTAATAATAAGGAATAACATTTCTTTTGTGTCCATGGTTGTAATTTGTATTACACTACAATCCAATTCCACATATGACGAAACTAAAACTATCCACGACATAAACAAGCTTTACCTGTAAGCATCATCAAAGACCTTCTTGATGCGAAGACATTTAGCAGATTCTGTATATCCAACCATATCCTCTGGACTACAAATCTTGATGAATGGAAAGCCAGAATTCTTAGCAAGTGTTGCTGCAAGTGCTGTCTTTCCTATACACAAGTTTTATTTAATTACGGGGATGGACAGAAAAAAATGTATCATGTTCACTTTTAAGAACTAAGGCATGCGCCTCTAGCCTCTATGGGGCTCTACAATGGAAAATAATATAGCCTAAAACCAACCTAAGATATGTATTAGACGTCAATAAAAAACCTAACTTTGTCGGACCACCCATCTCCGAGATTTTTAGCTTCAAACAAAAAACTTTTCTACTTTATAATATACTAGCGGCTTCGCCCCTAGAGGTGATAAAAAAAATTAAGGTGAAATTCGTTAAAGGACCAAGGAAATCTTCAGCAAAAAAAAAAAAAAAAAAAAAAATGTTTTTTTTTTTGTTTTTTGGGGGTTGGGGGTGTCCCACCCCCCAAGAAAATAGCTTAAAACCACCACAGGACCAATAGGTATATACCCTGAAGAGTAGAATCCGATCGGTTCAGTGGTTACCGAGATCTTAAGGGACAGACAGACGGACAGACAGACATCGTTCTACTTTATATTATAGATAGACTATTTGACACCCATAAAGGCCTCTAGGTTTACTTGTTGTTGAGGGTGGGGAAGTTAACCTCCCCCATATATACCTATTCAATTTTAGTTTATGTGTGGCGGAATCGTTTTTGTATAAAGCCGATATATCTTAAGAGAGTGGTGGAACTCTCCCCCAAAATAGTTATACACTTTTCCAGGACCTCTGAGAAGCTACATTGTAAATGAGAACCATATCAGTTTAGCGGTTAGCTACCTCCTTCAGTATAAACAGTCAGACAGAAAGACAGACTCATTGACATCTTGTAACTTTTACACAAGGATTAAATATTTATAATTTAATGTCCAACAAGTTGCTCAATACGAAATGGTAGTGAAAGTTGTTTTTCTTTATTAAGCAAACACTTATTACTATCTCAAATAAAGTTAGATTTTTATACCTGAGTTTGGAGCACCTTCAATGAGAATGCTGACCAGAGGAGAGCCGTCATCACTGGCAGCCTGCTGGACAAGGAGCTTAGCATCGTCCAGGACACCTTGCACCTCGGGACCCCACAGGATAACTCCCCTAAAGTTTGGAAATTTAAAAAAAAAAATATATAATATCTGAAAATAAGTTGACGGGACGGTCACTTAAGTTTAGGTACCACTGCATGCTTTAAAAATCTTTAAGGGGGGGGGGGGGGAAGTTTGTACAGTTATAGGAAATGAAATTCAGTACCAAATTTTGCCCTGGCCGTTTGGGCTTGTTTTTATAGTTATCAACCTAATTCTTTTTGTAAGCGCTCTTATATGATTGGATCTACCTGTAAAACTCTAAAATTTCATTTTGGGACTTTCCCTTAAAGGGGCTAGTGGAGCAAAAGACCCCCAAACACTAAAATTTTAAGTTCTGAGCCTATTTTCAGAGATATTGAGACGATTTTTTTAATGAAAACAAAACCGAACTAAGTAGCCAATACAAATTTCATTTTGGGACTTTCCTTCTAGGGGCTAGTGGAGCAAAAGGCCCCCCAAACACTAAAATTTTAAGTTCTGAGCCTATCTTCAGAGATATTGAGATGATTTTTTTTATGAAAACTTTTTTCACAAAACCGAACTAAGTAGCCATTACAAATTTCATTTTGGGACTTTCCCTTAAAGGGTCTAGTGGAGCAAAAGACCCCCAAACACTAAAATTTTAAATTCTGAGCCTATTTTCAGAGATATTGAGACGATTTTTTTAATGAAAACACTTTTTAACAAAACCGAACTAAGTAGCCAATACAAATTTCATTTTGGGACTTTCCTTCTATGGGCTAGTGGAGCAAAAGGCCCCCCAAACACTGAAATTTTAAGTTCTGAGCATATTTTTAGAGATATTGAGATGATTTTTAAAATGAAAATATTTCTAACAAAACCGAACTAAATAGCCATTACAAATTTCATTTTGGGACTTTCCTTCTAGGGGCTAGTGGAGCAAAAGACAAACACTAAAATTTTAAGTTCTGAGCCTATTTTTTGAGATATGAGATGATTTTTTTAATGAAAATATTTTTTACAAAACCGAATTAAGGAACTATTACAGATTTTATTTTGGGACTTTCCTTCTAGGGAATAGTGGAGCTAAAGGCCCCCCAAACACTAAAATTTTAAGTTCTTAGCCTATTTTTAGAGATATTGAGACGATTTTTTAGTGTTTGGGGGTCTTTTGCTCAACTAGCCCCTAGAAGGAAAGTCCCAAAATGAAATTTGTAATGGCTACTTAGTTCGGTTTTGTTAAAAATATTTTCATTTTAAAAAATCATCTCAATATCTCTAAAAATAGGCTCAGAACTTAAAATTTTAGTGTTTGGGGGGCCTTTTGCTCCACTAGCCCCTAGAAGGAAAGTCCCAAAATGAAATTTGTATTGGCTACTTAGTTCGGTTTTGTTAAAAAGTGTTTTCATTAAAAAAATCGTCTCAATATCTCTGAAAATAAGCTCAGAACTTAAAATTTTAGTGTTTGGGGGTCTTTTGCTCCACTAGCCCCTTTAAGGGAAAGTCCCAAATTTCAATTTTTAAAGTTTTACAGGTAGATCCAATCATATAGGAGCGCTTACAAAAAGAATTAGGTCGATAACTATAAAAACAAGCCCAAACGGCCAGGGCAAAATTTGGTACTGAATTTCATTTCCTATAACTGTACAAACTTCCCCCCCCCCCCCTTTATATCTAAAATTGGTACAGAAATTGAAACAAATTCAAATGACTTTTAAAGGCGTTAAAATAATTACCTCGAGCACATAGCATCAAGAGTATCCTGTGAAGAACCAAAAGCAGGTTTAACATCATTCTCGAGAGCATGAAGGAAGTCTGCTCTTGTTACACACATCTTCTCTGCGGCCTCGCTGTCTATCTCAACCTTAAAGTAATAATATTAAGAAAGAAATATAAGAAAAGGATATTTTAATCAGGATTCTTAAGGGAAAAGACAAAGAACGATAAATTGGTATACAGTACATTCTCCATGATGAAGAACACATTTTCCATTCTGTAAAAAGGGGCAGAGGGGGGGGGGGGGGCGCAATGACTTCAGAACTTAAACAGTGAACAAAATGGTCTAAATATTGAGCTAGATTCTTGAAACTTGGTACATAAGCTAGTCCTATAGGTACTACATCTAAATGGCAAAAAATACAAAACTTTTTGTTTTTAGGTTAGGTTAGGTAAGAAGAACCCTGCGGAAATGGGATTTTTAGGCCTTTTTGGTCTATTTTGAAATCATTTTTTCTAAATTTTGTGTTGTCATATATCAAAATATAGGATTTTGAGTTTCAGTCCCCAACTTGCTCAATCATCTTAAATAATGTCCTTATGAATAGACACAGTGTATTCTAGAAAAAAAAATTACAAAAAGACAATAAATATAAGTTTCTAAACTATTGTTTTAAATGTTTAAACTAGGGATGGCAATCCATCAAATTTTTGGACCAGATTCGGATTCTTACAAGAATCCGTCCAAAAGATTTCCGCGGATTCCGGATTCTAGCAATATTTTAAAAGGTTTTTTTTAAATTTAAAAATTTAAGTGCTACATATGTCCTAAAAATTAATGTTCTTGGTGTTCTCTATAATTCACTTCCGAGAATCGAACCAGATTTTAAAAGATATTATACATGGATAATCTTTGCCTTCAAAAAGGGGGAGTTGAAAAAAAACACTCAAGACGCTAATTTTAGCCTACCATTTAAGAATTCAAATCCGCTATTAAAAAACGGATTCCGGATTCGGATTCCCAAATTGGCCTAAAATTGGGCGGATTCCGGATTCGGATTGCCAACTGAACATTACTAGCTTGGAACACTAATCAAATTCATTAAAAGTACTAAAAGTTTTGGACTGAAGATTATTAAGCGTGGCGCATCCGCTCGTCACCGGGGAGGTGATAGGTTCGAATCTCGGGCCGACACCACGCCATAACTAAAGACATTAAAAATGGTTCCTACTGCTGCTATGTCAGGTGCACGACATAAATAGAATAGGGGAAATGCCTTGGCCCATAAACAGACGCAACTCACTACCATGCACATTTAGGACTTCTTAGACAAAGGTCGTGCAATCAAAGGGTTGGATGTCTGATGGATGTTACTTAACCTAATACCCTTGGGTGTTAGAGTATCGCATCCCAATTACACTTGGATGATGCTCTGGATTCTCTAGATGATCACTTAAATCGAAGGAGAATCCCGCCCTTATGAGAAATAAGGTGTCTATAAAACTTTGGATACCAATGCAATTTACATTCCAAAGCCACTCCAATCCTGAGTACCTACATTTTATAGGTTTATTCTTCTAAGGGTATTTTCCTATTATTTTTTGAAGGGGGGGGGGGGAAGCTTTAAGTCATCACAGTACTAGCAGGAATATTATCTGAAAAGCGCAAACTAATCGGTTCTCAACAGTCATCGTGATCTAAAGGGACAAACAATTGGAAGGACAGTCGTAATTCTACTCTGTAAAAAAAATGTAAGTAGATTCTAATTTTGAAATATTGAATGTTTGTCTTACCTTTGATGATGCTTTGACCAGCCTATTGAGAGCACAGGACTGTGCAGCCCTCACTAAACCTTCAATCTCTGCACCAGAGAAATTCTTGGTGATGGTTGCCAACTCTGTCAGGTCAACATCAGAGGATAGCTTCTCATTCTTTCTCATGGTTCCCGTGTGAATGTTCAGGATTTCCAGTCTTCCGTTTTCCTTAAGTCAAATGTTATTGTTTAATTATAATTGTTAAAAGCCAAGCTTTTCTATAATTAGGGTTGTTCCGTTCTATAGATCTGATTTTTGGAATACTGATTCCTAGGACAATAAAGGAAAATACTATAAGCAAAGCTTCTCTGTAATCAAGTACTAAATTAAAGAAGTACAATGTCCTTTAAGCAGTATCGTGTTATGCAACAAATTTACGTACAATTTTGAAAAAAACTTATACATTTATATTCTGCTTATTCAGTTCTGACACAAGAGGTAATGTTCGTTTTTAACACCGTTTCACAACTTCGCTTTTATAGATGTTGTCATTCTTGTTTATTGTATGGCTCTGCTCAACTAAATGTCTAAACTTACCTTTGGGAGGCCAATTTCTACTTGAACTTCTAATCTGCCAGGTCTAAGTAAAGCTTCATCAATCATATCTTTTCTGTTGGTCATACCTTTATAGCAAATTTGAGATGTTTTTTTTTTATATTAAAACAATAGGTACCACCAATGTATAAATATTTCTAAATAATTGAAGTCAACAAATTTTGAACCTATGGCAGTTCCGACTGATTTTTAAGTTAGGTTTTCCCCCTTAATTTTTATTACTATCTCTTACCTTCGACATCTCTAGTTTGCTGCATGCAAAAAAAGATAATAAATTAATATGATTTGATAATAGAATTATGTAGTTTAAAAGATCAATTCTTTTAAGCCAAATTAAAAACATAAAAGAATATCAAAGAAAGAAACATTATCATATAAATAAGTTTTACCAATAACAAGGATATTATTAAGTTGATCCACACCATCAATCTTTGAAAGAAGTTGGTTGACAACCGTGTCATTGACACCAGTGTTGCCAGCCACTGAGCCTCGAGTTTTGCAGATAGCATCGATCTCGTCGAAGATTATGATGTGCAGGCCAGAATTTACACCTTAACATTATTTAAACTAATGTAAAAGACATAATAACCTTATTTGTTAGAGAAACTTAATTTTTTTTAGACTAAAGTCAGAGAATAAGAGGGGGGGGGGCGAAAGTGACACTTTTTGAAACCAAAACTAAAAGTCAACAAAGGAACTCCACTCAAAAAAGAGTTACAGGTCTGAGATTTTGCATGGCAGTAGCTTTATAGGGGTAAAATATGGAACTGTGAAGAAACGGCGGCGCAACCGCCGAAAACCGCCGTTTCCCGCCGAAATTTTTTTTGCCTTTTCCCGGCGGTTTTCGGCGGTTGCGACGCCGTTTCTTCACAGTTCCATATTGTACCCCTATAAAGCAACTGCCATGCAAAATGTCAGACCTGTAACTCTTTTTTTAGTTGAGTTCCTTTGACTTTTAGTTTTGGTTTCAAAAAGTGTCACTTTCGCCCCCCCCCCCTTTTTATATACTGTATTAAAAACCCAGCCCAGTAGATTAGAATATGTTATGTAATATGTTCCACTTTCCATTTAATTTTTTGTAATATTGTGTTTTTAGACTATATAGTATAGGTATACCTTTTACTTTTCAGTGGTAACTACAAAAAAAAAGATTAGGAATAATATGCGTACTTTTATATACAGCTAAATAAAATCATGATTATCCCGATGTCAATATATATATATATGTATGTCACTTGAATCTCCTCAACTAACTTATGTTAACTAAATGAAAAGTCCGAGAAAATATTAAATTAAGTCAACACTCAAGGTCATCTTCTAATTGAAAAGAAACATTTTTCCCTACTACTTTTTGGGGATTAGAAAAGAGGTGTGTTTAATATTTATCTTACCTAATCTTTTTTCATCGTCCTCTGCTTCTTGGAAAAGTTTTCTAATATTAGCCTCAGATTCTCCAACATATTTGTCCAGGATTTCAGGACCATTCACAATTTTTGGTTCTCTAGACAACAAGATGATATTATATACCTTGAGGCATATGTTTCATTAAATAAGGTCAAATTTTTAACAGCTCGTTCCATCCAGAATATTTTTAAAAACTAATATATATACTAATACCTACGCACACCTACGCTAACTCAAAAGGTTATAATTAAATCAGGAAAACTTTAAACACCGTTTGTTGTTTGATTATTTCAACCAAAACAGAAGATTTATTTTCTTATAACTTGGTCGGGGAATGAATCTAATCTTTTTATATAAATATCTTGCTTGAATAAGTACTAAAGATCTCCAGATTAATAATGCAAAGGAATTTGAGGAATTAAATTAACATTACGGGTCCTGACAATGTCACATTGATAAAATATACAATATTGTAATAATTTCGATTTTATATTTAAGTGTAGGTATTAAATCAATTTATCAAGGGGGGGGGGGGGAAGTTCTGACACATTTGCGTAAACCTGGTGTATAGGCTTTATCTTTGGACTGAGAGGATAGGTTATTAGGGATAAAATCATTCTTACATGATGAACTTCCCCCAGATTTAAGATTTTTTGGATAGGCCTCCAGGTGGTCTCTCTACAGGTAAAAATGAAAAAAAATTTTTTTTTTAAGAGTTAGATGTCAGCTTATGAGACAAAATATGTATGTTTTTTCTTCAAATATGTGAATAACAATCAAAAAGAAGCATATTTTGTTTTATAAGTTAACCTGTAACTCTTCAAAAAAAAATCTTATTTTTAATTTTTACCTGTACAGAGACCACCTGGAGGCCTGTAGCTCCGGAACCTGGAGGCCTATCCAAAAAATCTTAAATCTGGGGGAAATTCATCATATAAGAATGATTTTATCCCTAATAACCTATCCTCTCAGTCCAAAGATAAAGCCTATACACCAGGTTTACGCAAATGTGTCAGAACTTCCCCCCCCCCCACCTTGTATTCAAAAAGGTTACCTACCTTGCATTTAACATTTTTCCTATCTGCCTGGCCATCAAAGTTTTACCGGTTCCAGGGGGTCCATACAACAAAATACCCTAAAAAAGAAATACCTCCAAATATTTCAATTAAAATAAAACCTTTCAATTCTATTTTAAAGATTTTTGCTAAAGAAAAATTTCTCAGGCTCATGTTTGTAAAGCACTTTTCTGAGAAATAATTTTAGGTTAGTTTTAAAATCTTTTTTCTTCTGTTTAAAACCCAAGGAGAGCAGCTGTCATAAATATCCATAGGTGTATATTCTACACGGGATACACTGCAAAAGGGGGTAAGGGGGGGGGGGGAGGGTAGAATAAAAATGTATGGAAGGTGAAAATAAAAAAAAAGAAAACGATCTGAAAACATTTTTTCCATTTTATCTCCCTCCTTGGGGAAAAAATTGAAAAATATGTGGGAGGAGTAAATAAATAAATAAAATAAAGATTACTGATAACTTTTTTCTATTTTTCCCCTTCCTTGGAGGAACAAACTAGTGGGGGGGGAATGAAAAATTTTGCAGCAGGGGATAAATGATTCTTGAATATACACCCATGTAAATATCTAAAAGAAACTTACCTTAACATGCTTGCAGCCAAGGTCTTCCATAATTTCTGGTGGAAACACTCGAGATGCAAATGCACGTCTAAACAAAAAGTTAGTTATATTCATAGCAGCCTCAATGAAAAATACTCAAAATCCTATGCACTGAGTGGTTCTCAACTTTTAAACTAACCTGAAGATTGCATTGAATTCATTGCCCAGACCACCAATCCCCATCTTAGTGAAGTCCCAGTCAGGATTTATTATAGACTGACGTTCAACCTACGAAAAACAATAATTCTATTTTATAGGTTTGTAGGGTAAGGGGGGCTGTTTTCGGTAAGGGGCTATTTTCGGTAATTTCGACCCAACTTCGGAAAATGTCAATTTTTACCACGTCGTCAGACAGAAAAAATCATAAAAAAAATTTGAATTTTGTGAGATGAATTTTAAGGGTACTTTTTAAAAGTCAGACGAAAAAAAAATTCAGTAGGTAGTTGATCGACCTACACAAAAATTGGTAAGACCTAGAACTTTCTTGTTAAAACCCTTTAACTAAGAATTGCCCGCTCTATACAAATCCGATGAAAGCTTTAAAATAGAGTTGATATTTTTTTCAAAAATGACAAAAGTTGGCGCCAGGGGAAATTTCGGTAATTTCAAAAGAAATTATAATTCAACTTTTAAAGAGAGTGTCAATGTAAAAATTTCTCATCATATTATCAAATCTTAACATTTTCTAAGCACCTTACAATAAACTGATCAACCAAAAACGTCCTATTAACAAAAATATTAAGGATTTAAGCCTTGATTTTTCGGTATTTTGGGAGGGAAAACTGAAAAAAAACAGGGAAAATCTGAACGTTTTTCTTTATTAAAATGTTTCTAGGGATATTTAAATTGTCATATATAGTTTAAACAGTTTACTTACTGTTAAGCATTTATTTTATGACATAAAATTGTTAATTCATGTTGTAATAGTGTAAAAATTAGGTAATAAAGATTTAATTAAATTCGTATTATTGACAAAAAAATACCTCACTGTCTACAAAGGGTTGAATCTTAGAGGTTATTTGAAATGATAATATCCTTTTTTATTGTGTCGGACAATAAATAACTCACTTAGGAGATTTAAATTACACATTTACCAGACTGTTTATAAAGAAATATTGCACCTTTATTAGTTACTTTGTAATTAAAGGTGGGCGATAGATGGGCCAACTGAAGTTACTTGAATACTTATAAGAAATCCCGTTTTTTGCTTTTTTATTGTATTTGATATTAAATAAAAAATATTGCTTATTTTATCAATTTCTAAGTAACTATACATTGGTTACAAGCAAGGATTGTGTAAAAAGTAGGCTTAACCGTTAGGAAAAATAGAGAACTATGTCAAAAAGTTTAGTTTTAGCTAGGTATAGAAGGAAAAAAGACAATTAACTGCTCATTTATGTAGTGCGGAAATTTTTCCCTAATCTTGCACATAGTAAAAGTCGGCGGAAAAAGCCGTTTTTTAAGGAAACGATAGCCCGTTTTGCCCTAACTTTGAGATTATGTGAATGAGATACTGTTAAGGTTTGATAATCTGATGAGAAATTTTTTCGTTTACAGTCCCTTTAAGGTCATGTTTTCATGTTTTTTTTAGTCAAATCTAATATTCAATAGGTATAGGCTTTTTAAGAATTAGGCCTAAAAATGAATAGAACAGGTTTAAAACAAAAAAAATTAATTTTATTTTTTGAAGCAAATTTTTGTAAAAATATTTTTGACATAGATGGAATAGTCCGATCTTTGTGAAATTTTTTGTGGATAATCCCAATAACATAGACTAATTATGATTTGTTAAACTTGTTTGGGGCTAAATATAAAGTTCAATTTGAGGTTTTTCAGGATCAGACCTAAAAAGTAATAAACACGTTTTTTTCTTATATTAATTTTATGTTTTTTCAGAAAATTAAAAAAAAATATCGAAAATTCTCGTCATTTAAAAAAATCATTTTTAACATAGAAGGAATAGTCCGATCTTTATGAAAATTTTTGTGGATAATCCTTATAACCTTAACTAATTATGATTTATTATGCTTGTTTGGCCGCTTTTCATCGATTTTTTTAGGTTGAAAAAAATTTACCCAGAATTGCCCCCCCTACCGGGTAATTTTCAGTAATTTCTTTAAGTCCAATTTCGACCAACTTCTAAATCCCCTAGGATAACGTCCTTTTAGGACCTGATAGTCCTTTCCGTAAGCTTTCTAATGGGCTTGGTTTCATTTGAAAATATTAATATTTAATATACCCCATTTTTTTTCAATAAAAACTGAAAAATTATCGAAAATTCCCCCCCCCCCCCCTTCCCTTACTCTAGGTATACAAGATGGCAATTTTCGCGACAGTGGCAGTGCTGCCGTTTAAAATCCAGGCCAACTGTTTCTCACTAATCCAGCCTATTTTAACAGTGCCGTTACTCTTTTTATTGCTTATGTTCAATATATTATGTTGTGGGTAACTAATTAAAACAAATAATTTACCTTTCCCTTACTTTTGCCCGTCAGCTTGAGGAGACTACCCTCCATTTTTTCAAAGATAACAGCCGAGTTGGGTAGAAATATTCCACTCTCTGAACTGTGTGGCTTCAATGCTTTTCCAGATTTCAAGCTTTGAATATCAGTGCAGAATATTTCTTTCACTGCAACCTAACAAAATATACCTGTCAATTTTATATGTGATATATAGTAAGTTATTTTCAGTAGGTATTAAAAAACAACTTTGCCCACTAGAAGCGCATTAATATGGGAAAAACAACATTAAACATAAAGAAAATTATTATTTTCGTTCAATAAAACGTCAGTAAAATAGTTTGGCATTACCTCTTAATTGATAAAACCTGTTATTGTAAAACCTAGTAAAATCCTATTATCTAAATAATCCTACATTGGCTTTTGACAGATATAGCTGCAAGGTATTAGCGATACCAAATCTAGGAATCTAATTTTAACCTGCAAGAGCTTTTTATCACTGTACCCAAAGGCCAGAGATTGTCCAAGTGTAAGAGCCAGGTGTCCAAACTGATTCTGAAATTCTTCTGCCATTTGATCACTGTTAAATTCATCATTTGCGTTGTTTTTCTTCGTAAAATAATCAACCTCGAGGGTAACCTACAATATTTAATTAGTAAGAGATACCTTCAATTCTCATTTACAATATAGTTTTTAAAACAATACCGACCTGAGTTATGTATGCTCTAGATTTATCAAATGTATAAGGTCTGACCCCAACTTCTTGTCCAACAGAGAGCATGGCCCACTTTCTTTGTGGCATAGAAAATCCCATCTCACCTAAACAAAATATAATAGATAGAAGTTAGGGTACCTAGATAAATTAAATAGAACGAGAACAAATCAGAAATGTTGTTAGTGTGTTGTTGTAGTTCTGGAGTGACGGAAAGGTTCGTATTTATTTATGGGATGAGTGCTTTTCTGTTAGGGGGGTGGGATTTTTCTAGCGCGATTTCTATTAGGAAAATTTAGATATCCACTCCAAAAATGGTTTAACTAAAGCCAAAAAAAGGCTGAGCCGCGGACAAGATTTAGCTGATCTATTTAAATAAAATGTATTATTGTTTTCATTGAACACTTTGTATCGTCTGGGCCACAGGATGTCAGTATATCAACCAAGATCTCGTTAATGGATGTAAAAAAAATTCATGGAAGTTTTGTATTGGTACAGGAATTTTTTTTTTGTATTTGAACTGACTAAATAACTTTCATGCAGGGTGTCGGAGCCGTTTAATTTTGATGCGGCTCCGGGGAGCCGTATCTGGAAATACGGCTCCGGCTCCTACCTTAATATTAATATATCAATTTTTGTTCATTATTGAATTTGATAAAATAAAATAAATACAGGGTGCCGGAGCCGTATAATTTTAATGCGGCTCCGGCTCCGGCTCCAGCTCCGGCTCCTACCTTAAAATTAATATATCAATTTTTTTTCATTATTGAATTTGATAAAATAAAATAAATAATATAAAATATTTTGCTTTAATTTGATTATAGCTATATAAAAGTATAAGGATGTGTGTCTATTTGTTAAGTAACAATAGTTTTTCAGTTTATTATATGGAAATAGACCGTTGCCAAATTATAATATTACTTTAAAAAATCATTTTTAGCTAGTCCGGAGCCGGAGCCGTTTTTGACGAAAAATACGGCTTCGGATCCGGCTCCACCAAAAATGTTGCTGCTCCCGGCTCCGGCCCCAGAACACTGATAAATAATATAAAATATTTTGCTTTTATTTGATTAAAGCTATATAAAAGAAGAAGGATGTGTGTCTATTTGTTAAGTAACAATAGTTTTTCAGTTTATTATATGGAAACAGACCGTTGCCAAATTATAATATTACTTTAAAAAATCATTTTTAGCTAATCTGGAGCCGGAGCCGTTTTTAACGAAAAATACGGCTCCAGCTCCACCAAAAATGTTGCTGCTCCCGGCTCCCGCTCCGAAACACTGCTTTCATGGATATAAAACATTTCCAGATATCCAATCAAACCTAAAAAAATTAAAATAGAGCATGCCTGGCTGAATGGAAGGATCTGTAACAATGGAGAATATGAAGCTGCGTCCAGGTGCAGGAACAACCTCCAGATGAGGGGTGCTTGTAGGATCATAATCTGCACATAATCCTTAGTTTCAATTATTAGTTTAAGTTAGCAAAATGGTTTAAAAGAAACAGCTATAGTACCTAATCAACTTACAAGATGTGATTAGAAATTCTTAATTATTTCTGTTAGGTTACACTCTGAGACGGTTCAATCAAACTCCAACCTAGTCCATCGCCTAACCTCGGTGTGGGTGTTTCCCTAATTGAACTATCATAACTTATTGTTTATTTTGTTATCGAATGCGGACTAAGTATTGTTTACTTTATCAAATTAGTGCAATTGCACGTATGAGAAATTTGTAGTCTAACCTGCTATAAATTTTTAAACGCACAGGTCATATCAAAATGTTTTATTATTGAGATACGCATCTTAGAAATATCACTTCCTTTCTATTGAGAATTTTCAATTCGGGCGTTTTCTCTCCTATTCTTTTTTATCAAGAGGTATAGCATCATTCAGGTGGATTTTGATCGATTTTTAAAAGGTACAACCCGTGATTTTATTAAGTAGGTAAGCAGTCGACGTTAAGCCTTTTTACTTTTGTTGGTGAATCAGATCACCAGCTTAATATGACAAGGATCAGTCCCTAAAGCCGACACCACACCCCGATTACTTCTGCTATGAACTTCGGGGCATTTAGTCACCCGTAGACTTCGAGCTGACATTTTTATATTCTTCTTAGTCTCTGAAAAGATTGAGGTCTAGATTACAGTTAATCTTGATTATTAATGATTAACTAAATTAAATTACTGTCTGCAAATATGAAAACATTTTGAAGGAAAAAGTCTTTGAAATGATGTTGATGGGAAAACTCAGATTTTAATCTGATATTATTGTTTACTTGTATACCTATAAGAACCTTTTTTATATATAATATCTATAATAGAGATTGTACAATATTATATATCATAACTAATTACGGTGAAAAAGGGTAATCTATATTTTAACCAGTCAAACTTTACAGATTATAAATTGGACAATATAAACAACACTGATAATAAATAAGTATCTATTTAAAACATCCATGCAAATAAAAGACACAGAGAGTATTCAATCACACAATTATTAAATGCCACCTATAGTAATAATTAGAAAAAGTGCTAAATCAGTTCTAAACTATTTAAAGATTGTCATTTTCCTATGTCCAATGTTCTTTGATTTGTTTGGGCTATTTTTAACCAACTGCTGCATATGTAGAGACAGATGTTATGTCTCCTAGTTAAAAACAGGACACACAAAATCCAAAACAAACGACACAGCTTAATGACAACAAATTACGATACAATGAGCTTACAAAGTACATTGATAAATAAATACTTGACTAAAATCGATCACATTGTTGCTCTTCAATAAAACATAAAAATTAATTGAAATTAAAAGTTTGTCTTTTCTTAAATTAATTGAAAGGGACAAATTCAAGAGGGAAATGAAAGGATTGCAATTGAATTTCAAAATACAGCTTTCCTCTTTAACACATTTACCAAACAGTTTAACTAAAACCCAATCATCATAGACAATCATACACTTAATTTACTTTGTGTATACACCACGGTTGCTTTATTCATAGATACTTGAAATTTTAAAAAAGAAAACATTACGTACTTCACTTGTACATTTTAAATTAGCATTTAATGTGTGCTCTACAATTAATTAGCTTGTTTAAAGTTTCTTTTCAAAGATGTTATTAAAGATTTTACATTATTATTGTCATATTTTTAAAACAGTGATATTAACATCAAACAATATTCTCTTTATTACCTAGGGTAAGGGGGGGGAAATTTCGGTTTTTTTTCGGTTTTTTTGAAAAAAAATGGGGTAAATATTAATATTTTCAAATGAAACCAAGACCAGTAGAAAGCTTACGGAAAGGACTATCAGGTCCTAAAAGGACATTATCCTAGGACTTTTAGAAGTTGGCCGAAATTGACCGCAAAAAAGTTACCGATATTTCCCCACCACCGGGGGAAATATCGGTAATTTTTTTCAACCTAAAAAAAATCGATGAAAAACGGCCAAACGGCCAGTCGAACATAAATAATCATAATTAGTATAGGTTATAGGGATTATCCACAAAAAGTTTCATAATGATCGGACTATTCCTTCTATGTTAAAAATGAATTTTTATGAAAGACGCGAATTTTCGATTTTTTTTTCGAAAAATTTTTTTTTAAAAACTTAAAATTAATATAAGAAAAAAAAGTATTTTATTACTTTTTAGGCCTGATCCTAAAAAAGCTCACATTGAACTATAGATTTAGCCCAAAAAACATGAAAATTGATTAAAAATTGACCTCAAAAATTGAATTTGAAGCAAAAGTGTCATCTTTGCAAAAAATCTTGACTACATTTTAACCTTAAAAAAATCGATGAAAAAAGGCCAAACGACCAAACAAGCGTAATAAATCATAATTAGTATAGGTGATTGGGATTAACCACAAAAAAAATCATAAAGATCGGACTATTCCTCCTATGTCAAAAATATTTTTTTTTCAAAGGACCAGAAATTTTGATTTTTTCCTCGCAAAATTTTGATTCAAAAAATAAAATTAATTTTTTTTTGTTTTTTATCTGTTCTATTCATTTTTAGGCCTAATTCTTAAAAAGTCCATATGGAATAATAGATTTGACAAAAGAAAACATGAAAACATGACCTTAAAAGTTGAATTTTAATTTCTTTTGAAATTACCGATTTTTCCCCCGGCGCCAACTTTGGTCATTTTTGAAAAAAATATTAACCCGATTTTAAAGCTCTCAACGGATTTGGAAAAAGCGGGCAATTTCTAGTTTAAAAAGTTTTTCAGATCAGCTCTAGGTCTTACCAATTTTTGTGAAGGTCGATCTTTACACACCTACTAAAAAATTTTTGGAAAAAAAAAATTTTTCGTCCGACTTTGAGACCCAATAAGTACCCTTAATATTCATCTCACAAAAAATTCATTTTATACTTTTTTGTAGGCAATTTAATAAGGAACAAATTTGCTTTTATGTTTTTTTCTGTCATTTGAAAGGAACATGGAGAAAAAGGTCATTTAATGAAGGTAGGTCGAAATTACCGAGAATAGCCCCTTACCGAAACTTCCCCCCCCTTACCCTATGCTGTTATTAAAGAAGGAAAATGGCAATAAAAAGATATAACCTACATATTTTTTTCTCAAGTTGTATCATATGAAATGGGAATGGTTAGGATTTACAACATGAATTATTGTTGACAAAATTGTGTATGTATTTGTTATTATCGAATATTTAATTATATTTGTCCCCACTCAGAGCTAACGGCGAACAGTGCTTTCATGTTCAACTGAGGTCCAACCAAAGGGTTCATCTAAAAAAAACAAATATTAAAACATTTTTTTAAGTAGCGAATCTTCTATAGGTATAATATTTCTAATATATTTATTTCCTTACGTCCGTTTCTATTATAATATAAACAAAAATCTGATTTACTCAGCTTTTATGAAAGATACTCGCATTTGAAAAAGGTTTCTAATAAACATAATAATGACCAGATCTAATTTTAAAAAGAAAATTGCATCTCAGTATGGTTATTATTAATGAAGAAAATCTGAGTTACACAATTCGAAAATTCTGAATTTACTTCCAAATTCTAGATTTTACAAGATTTGATTAATTTGAATAAATTTGCATACTTTATTCAACTTTATATAAATCAGAACCACTTACAAATTGGTTAGACTCGACAATTTTACATTTCAGTTAAAAAAACACCCAAGAATAGTTAGGACAATGACTGACAATGTAATATTACTCGCCATCTTTACAGTTGCCTTTTGTAGCCTATAGAATTTGAAAATAGGGGGAAGGGGGTATGGGATAAGGTAAGAAATTTTTTACAATAGGTAAAGATTTTAGGGCTGATAAATTGTCTGAAATTAATATCATGTTGTTAAGACTTTTTTTTGAATAGCAGGTATAAAGAATTGAAATCACATTTTTTTTTAAAGCAATAAGAACATACCTACCTACCTACCTATATTTCTTATGTAACAATATTTTTATATAAAAAAGATTTTTTTTGTGATAAAAGTAAGAGTTTACTTTATTGAAACTGTAAGTTTGATGTTCTGTTTGAACTATTCAATTATCTTAAATATATAAAGAACGACAATCTTAAACGTAACAAGAGCAACAAAAAGATAAAAATTCATCAATAAAAAGCTAGGTTAACTGTATTATAGAAAATATTATGAAATTGCTGTTAAAATTTGCATCAAAATCTACTTTTATATGACAATGTTGCTGACAGTCGAAATAATTCTAGTTTTAAAGTTGCTGTGCATCTTAAATATACTTTTTCAATAAGACCAATCTTCATACTCTTATAATACGGTTTCTTTTGGTGTAAATGAAATCAATCATTTAGCAAGAAAGTTTTCCAATGAAGAAGGATAATGAACTTTAACTTGATTAATATCTTTTCTTTCTTCATATATTTTTTATTTTTATTTTATGTGTTTTATTGTGTTTTGTGTAGGAAACAAAAAGAGGATGTTGCGCGTATAAGACACTTTTTTAAACCAATCCTGAAACTGTCCCCTTTAATGCTGTTCTTAAAATAAAAAAAAACTTTTTAGCATCCATCCTAAGTACATTTCAAGGGATTTTAAGGGGTCGTAGGCTAAAAGAAAAAGATTACTCTTTAGTATTAAATTGTAATGCCATACGTATACTTCCACACTGGTTACCGTAGTAGCAGAATTTATCAAATATGTTACCAGGGATGTAAGTAACATGTATCGTATCACAAACAAACAAAAAATGTTATTTTTTTAGTCGATCTTTTACAAAACTCAATTTGTATGTTACACTTTTTCACTAATTTTAAAATCTAGAGAGATCACACCTGTGCGGGTGCCACGTAGCAACACAGCCAGAACAACCAACAATAAATTAAATAATGATACCTGTGCCACGTAGCAACACAGCCAGAACAACCAACAATAAATTAAATAATGATACCTGTGCCACGTAGCAACACAGCCAGAACAAGCAACAATAAATTAAATAATGATACCTGTGCCACGTAGCAACACAGCCAGAACAACCAACAATAAATTAAATAATGATACCTGTGCCACGTAGCAACACAGCCAGAACAAGCAACAATAAATTAAATAATGATACCTGTGCCACGTAGCAACACAACCAGAACAACCAACAATAAATTAAATAATGATACCTGTGCCACGTAGCAACACAGCCAGAACAACCAACAATAAATTAAATAATGATACCTGTGCCACGTAGCAACACAGCCAGAACAAGCAACAATAAATTAAATAATGATACCTGTGCCACGTAGCAACACAGCCAGAACAACCAACAATAAATTAAATAATGATACCTGTGCCACGTAGCAACACAACCAGAACAACCAACAATAAATTAAATAATGATACCTGTGCCACGTAGCAACACAACCAGAACAACCAACAATAAATTAAATAATGATACCTGTGCCATGTAGCAACACAGCCAGAACAACCAACAACAAATTAAATAATAATACCTGTGCCATGTAGCAACACAGCCAGAACAACCAACAACAAATTCCTGTCAACATCAGGGATACCTTAACAGAGAGGGATACTTCATTTAAAAATAATTATTAAACCTCCAGCTTTAATGCCTTTATATAATAATGTTCCTAATATAAACTGTGTTTTAGCATGCTTTTTTAGTCAAAATTATTCTCTATTTTTATTTAAAGATTGAAAGCTTTTTTTTCTGTAAAAATTTGAACTGTACCTGGATGACACTTTTGTGTGGACTAGCTGGGATAAACATGGGCAGGATACCACCCACTACCCCCCACAGGAGGGTAAAGAAGAGGACAGGGACTAGACTAGCCCCCATACCTCTAACTCTGAAATCAAGACAATATTTTAAATAAATAAAATTAAAAATACTTCATAAATATTTAATAAAATCACAATTATAATAATAACTATAAGACTGCAGATTAAGAATTGGATGATAAAAGTATTTAAAGTTTTAAAATGGATTATATCTTTAATATTTTTACTAATCAATACTGCAGCTTAAATAATATAATTCTATCAGATCAACAATGAGCAGAACAAAGTTTTTTTAAAGCTCACAAAAAGAAAAAGTTAGGCATTGTTTTTTTTTTAAATTTCTGGTTCTTTTCTTATACATTTAATTAAATGGTACGGTGGCACATACACTTTCTTTATGTACAATAACATTAACTACAGTCCCAATTAAAATCTAAAATGTCATAAACACAGACACACACACGTTTTGAAAAATTATAAAATGAAAAAGGAAAACCACAGCTAAATCAGTAAGAAATGCAACAGAGTTGTATCAATAAATAATTTCTAAATCACATTATAAATAAATAATCAAAAAATCACCAATAAATAAGTACTCACAAGTTGACTAAAGATCTATAAAAAATAATTCACCAGAATCAATAAATGGCTTTAGTTTATATTACAGCAGCAAAAATGGAATTCGTCTTTTCATCTAAATTGCTGACCATTACAAGAATTGAGAAAGAAATAAAAATCAAAATCCATTCATTCAACAATAAAATAATCATTGCATTTAACTTAAATTTGAATGAGATTTGAACTTGTAAATGAGTTTTGTGTCCACTATATTATGAAGAATTTAATCCTCCAAATTTCTGAAAGCATTCTGCATAGCCTCATTCAACTCCTCGTAGTCGGCTTTGATCTTAGCCTCACCGTCCTTAACAGGATCCTAAAAAAAGATAAAAATATAGTAGGTAATAAATCTTTGAATAAAACTGCAATGCCAAAGCTAAGCAACATGAACAATCTAACCGACAATATACATTTGTACTTTTTTATACGGTATAAATGAAAGTTGAGTCTTTAGGCTTATGTAACAATAATAAAAAATATCTTTAATTCAACAGAAATCTTTTCAAAATCCCATAATTTGATTTACTTGGTCATTAATTAAATTAAATTCGGTTACAATCTAACAATTCTTCATTATTTTGGCTGAAAGAGCTTATGCTCATTAGTTTTACCCCTCAACAAAGAATATAAATTCATATTTAATACAGGCGTGTTATGTTTAATAAACCTTGCTTTCCCCTACTCTGTCCGTCTATGTGTACTATTCGTTTTTTTCAAATATCTTTGTCATTTTTTATAAAGCTAGATTGATATATATTCAGAACAAAACACACACATTAATGCGAATTATTCATGTATTTTGTAATGTCCACCTTGTTTTACAACTATGTTTTAGATAATAATAACAAAATCTTAATATAAACTAAACATTGTTCTGATGATAATCTATTCTAATGTTGCCGAGACAATATTTAATCATAATATTAATCTTCAAGTAATCCATATTTCGGGGAATTCTGTTTGCTTTTAATTATCTTTCTAATTTATATAAATCCCATGACTTTGTACTTTACTAAACAGAAGAAAATTTTAAAATTTAGTTTTTAACGAAAATAAAGGGGTGTGGGGAACGAATGTGCGAAAATGCTATTTAAAAAAAACTAGGTATCCTTAATCACAAAGGAAATTGACAATAAAGGTGGTACACCACTGAAATCTAGCATAACAGTAGCTTCAGGTTATCAAACTTATACATTTATAACATGATTGACAATATACATTAAGTTTAACAAATTGATGATGGCTGTATTATATGAAAACATAAAATGAAAAGAGCAACAATTAAAATTGGTTTACATACCTTTCGGTTATATTTACTTAAAGGATGGCTTTTCAGCATAAATTGTCTATTATAATAAAAAAAAATCCACGACCAGGATCAGCCTTTACGTACCTAAGTATAAAATCGAAATAAAAAAAGTAAGTATAAAATTGAAACAAAAACTTCTTTACTAAATTATTACCTTGAATTTCATGCTAGCAAGCTGATAGATTATGTTGCTCATGGCCTCTCTGATGACATTCCATGTGACCTTGTTGTCCTGAGTAGCTGTGGTCTCCACGGCGTGCCTGGCCAGGTCGTAGAAGGTGATGATGTTCTTCAGCATACCAACGGTTTTGTAGAAGGGGCAATACCTACAAAATAAAACGTCTAGGTATAGTAGCGCAATAAAAAAGGTTATTTTTTGTTGTTGAAAATAAAGCATAAGTATTTGACATATTTACCCAATCGTTTGACAGAATTAGTTAATAACATACCTACCTTTGTTATACTAACCTAATAAGTTAAAATTACTTATTTTCTTTAACATAACAACACAATTACCTATCGTAAGGGCTGTAACCGTTCTGTTGCAAGAAATCGTCCTTGAGTAGCTTGGCGACCTCCAGAGTAATCTTATCAGTCTCACCCAAGGAAGCCTTACCGACCAGCTGCACGATATCGGAAAGGTCCTCTTCCTCCTGCAAGATCTGCTTCACCTGAAAAATAACAAAGTTTAAAACTTTAAAAACCCGCAAATCTGAGTGAAAATCTACAAAATAGTTTTGTTTGGGCATAAAACGGTGGACTTAACACAGGGCAAAAAAAGACATTGTGAGAAAATCAATAAGGGCTAAATTCAAGTGTATATTTGCTGTAATATTTTAATTGTTTTAGGACGGGAGGGGAGGGGACATTGGACTGTTAAGGCGGGGGGGGGGGAAGGGAGTTTTGACACATTTGCGTTAACCTTGTGTATAGGCTTTATCTTTGGACTGAAAGGATAGGTTATAAAAGATAAAATCATTCTAATATGATGAACTTCACTAGATTTTTTGAAAATTCCTCCGGGTTCCGGAGCTGCAGGCCTCCAGGTGGTCTCTGTACAGGAAAAATGAAAAAAAGAGTTAGAGGTCAACTTATAAAACAAAATATGCATCTTTTTGAATGTTATTCACATATTTGAAGAAAAAACATGTATATTATGTTTCATATGCTGACCTCTAACTCTTGAAAAAAAATAATTTTCTTTTTATCTGTACAGAGACCACCTGGAGGCCTGCAGCTCCGGAACCTGGAGGCCTATCCAAAAAATCTTAAAACTTCGTGAAATTTATCATATAAGAATGATTTTATCTTTTATAACCTATCCTCTCAGTCCAAAGATAAGGCCCATACACCAGGTTTACGCAAATGTGTCAAAACTCCCCCCCACCCCCCTCCTTACACTAGTACCCAACGTTTTCTTGTTCGTTGGCTAAATTTGATTTGTTGGTTCAAGTTGTTATGCTATGAGGTTGTACATCAATTTATCGCCAACTGTTTTTATCCCTTAAGATCACTGATTTGTTTACAGTTTGTTGTTTCATTGAAAATGGAGTCATATTTCTTTTAAGATAACTTTTTTTCTAATACAATGTTAACTAGATTATTATATAATATGCGCAAAACTGCTTTTAAATCCTAGTGTCTGTGCCCTCTTGGTCGAAAATTAAACAGCCCAAAAAATTAACAGGGCGTTAAATTAATAGTTCAAAATCAAATAAATACAAGCAAATAAAATAATAGTTAATTTGTAAATGATAACAAGACAAATATCTTATCAAATACTACAAAACTTGATCAAACTGTTTTTTTAGAGAATAAAAGAGGAGGTACATCATTAAATTATAAAGAGATATAAAATGCTACGCATCTGAAAAGATAATACAACTAGACAAAACAAGGAAATAAGATAAATAAGAAGAGGAGAATTAATGTTAGTCTAAGAAAAGTTTTGTTGAACTTGGTTAATCAAGACTAATTTCCAGTAGTTTTCTCTAGCAGCAAATCTCTGCTAATCTAATCTAATTGAATAAATATTGTTCAAGTCTTCTTATATAATTACAATTTGTTTGAGGCAAAGCTATTCTTTTTTTTACAATGTCTGTCTATCCTCCATTTTAGATACGGGTAATATTAAATTATATTATTGTTTTTGTGAAAGTTCCTTATTTAATAATTGATTGTCCCATTAATCGCTGCGTCCGACCGTTAGGGGAAAGATGTCTTAATGTCTAGTCTGCAACATGAGATATGATTCTGAATTTAATTATACTTTTTCCCAGTCAAATAATCATTTACTTTGCAAATGTACATCTGTATGACTGTTTAAAAATGCAATAGAATGTTTTAGATTTCTGTATTTGCTTTTTATGGATGTTGCTTTTCTTAATTTTAATTATAATCGACTGTATACATATAACAAACTTTAAGTAAACAACACAGTACTGATTAACCAGATTTTTAATCGAATTGTCTAACTATTCGAGGATTAATCTGAAGCGGATTGTTTTTTCTTTTCTTTTTTCAACACTAAAATAAGTGGAGGGTCGACATAATCTTTAAGTAACCCTAGAGGCATAATAAACATAATAAATTGTATTGACCAACCTTAGTTCTGAGAGCAACAAACTCTGGGAAGTTCTTCTCATAGTAATCATCTAGAGCTCCAGTGTATTTACTGTATGACTGCAGCCAGTTAACAGACGGGAAATGCTTTCTCTGGGCAAGCTTCTTGTCAAGACCCCAGAAAACCTAAAATTGAGTTTGATTGAAAACTTTATTTCTATGGCATTCAATGTAAGCATTATTTTATATGGTTACGTTCTGGCTATTTATGCGACATTAAGCCACACTGCGTTATATACTAGAGACGTTAAAAATCGAATCTACAGGTTGTTTGTCAATTGTATAACATTAATAAAACATTAAAAAGGAGCAACTAATTACCATGCAAAAATAATGCTTCCTGACAAGAGTTGTAAAATTAAAGGATAGATTGTGTAACTTACATAACTTATGATACCCACAGCGTTTTCCTCACACATTAAAACTTTAAATTAAACTCAGATCACTTTTTGGGGCAACAATGGCCAAATGATCCAGTGTCCCCCCTTCAGTGAAAGATGGACGGGTCAATTTTTTCAATTTTACCTATATTTATGTTGTTATATCCATAAATTTAATCTCTTATTACCTGTACAATACCAAGAGTAGCAGCAGTGACTGGATCTGAGAAGTCACCACCAGGAGGAGACACAGCTCCAACAATACTGACACTTCCCTCTCTCTCAGGATTACCTATACACACATATAGCATGTTGTTCATGTGTTCACTAAAGTTTCTCATGTATGGAGATGAGATACAATTTTAGGACGTAAAGGAATTTTATTTGTAAAGATATTATTACCTAATACTTAAATCAATAGGTCGGTCTCGGATATAAATATCCTCATTATATTTTTGTTGAAAACAAAAACATATGAAATTTTTTTTTAATAAGTGAATTCTTACTTAAGGTAGGTACAGCTAGGCTATTTTGGAGAATTTATGAACATGCCTAAGATGTTTTTTTACTTACCCAAGCATTTGACCTTTCCGGCTCTCTCGTAGAAACTGGCAAGCCTAGCTCCCAGGTAAGCGGGGTAACCAGAGTCAGCAGGCATCTCAGCAAGACGACCTGAAATATTTAATACATTAATAATAAGTTCTGTTGTTTAGAAGATGTACCTATATCCTGTTTACCACATGCTTTTTGAACAAAGAAAATAATAGCCCAGTAAACAACAAAATAGCACATAATTTGTCAGTATGTATGTTTATAATTATATGATGAAAAATTTTACTATTTACCTGAAATTTCTCTGAGAGCCTCAGCCCATCTACTAGTACTGTCAGCCATCATACTCACATTGTAACCCATGTCCCTAGATACAAAAAATATTTTGGTTAGAGAAATAGAAATTTCAAAGGTCGGGGTAAAAAATATATCTCAACGAAAGATAAACTATCTTTCAATTAAACATATCTTATTTAGCAGCTTGAAAAAAATTGTTTAAACCTTTTTCTTTAGGTAAATCTGTTATTAGTTTTTACCTGAAATATTCTGAAAGTGTGATACCAGTATAGATACTGGCCTCTCTAGCGGCTACGGGCATGTTACTGGTGTTAGCCACCAAGGTTGTACGTCTCATAATGCTTTCGGTTTTGCCATCAATTTCAACTGTCAGTTGGGGGAAATCCTAATCAAATAAGTCAAATTAAAGATAAATTCACAGACAGATAAACATTGTCAATGACATAGTAGAAAATGACGAATCTTTGTCTATTATTGCCGTAATAAAGAAAAAGAACAAGTTATTTGAAATATTCTTTATATACCAAGTTATTTTGAATATAAATTGCTAAAATCCTTTATTTTTTATCCCACAAATAAAATTTACCTAAGTTTAAAATAAATACAAATTTCTGTCACGCCTTGGCCTTTATCCTTCAATAGCATTAAATCTTTATATGGAAATCATACCTCTCACAGTCTCTCTACCCTTAGTAGGCTCTTATGTATGTTTAAAAATATATATTTTCACAAGTTTTAATGGATTGTCATAAGCTCCGATAACAAAATGGATGCATTTTTGTGCATAAAAAAATCTTAAAACCATATGTACATAATACACAATATTTTTTAAAGCCTTGAGGCTTGCATACTACAAAATGTTTTTTAAAAGCTTAGTAATATCCTTCAAAATAATGTTAAGGTGAAAAGTATTTGTTTATCACTGAACTAATAATTAATATTTTGAAAGTACGTAATTACCTGCAATACTTCGCTCATCTCATTACCACGTTCACCACATCCAACATAGATAATGACATCAGAGTTAGAATATTTAGAGAGAGACTGAGAGATAACAGTCTTGCCGCAGCCAAAAGCACCAGGAATGGCAGTTGTTCCACCCTTAACAAGATAATGATTAAGTTCTTAATATAAAAATACTTGAAAAAAGTTTATGTTATGCATAATATATTAAACTATCCCTCTCTCCAAATCTTATATGTTTATTTATTTCTTTGCATAGAGGTCTTGTTATTGTTTACCTGAACTGCAGGGAAAAGACCGTCCAGAACTCTTTGTCCAGTTAGCAAAGGATGATTGCAGGGAAGATTTTCTGTCACTGGTCTGGGCTGTCTTACCGGCCAAACCTGAGTATTTTAATGTTGAATATCTATAAAAATTGAGGAGTTACTTGACATTGAAAGATTGGATGTTTCTAGACAAAAAGAAAAACCAATGCAAACTACATGGATACAGCTAAAATATTTATTTCCAACCAAAAAGTACCTGTACAAGGGTGTAGGGAGTCTTAACACCATCAAACTCTGTCTCAAGAACGACATCTTTGATGGTATAGTTGCCTGGTGGTGCAAGATAGGTGACTGTACCGCGGGCCTTGGGAGGCAGCATAATGTCATGTCTGATAAGATTGTTCTCCTGAAATATTGGAGATAACATAAAAATAAAGGGGGGGGGGGGGAAATGTGGTGACTCGTGCCACGACATACCAGCAATTTTATTTTGGGTGCTACTCCCTTAGTTTTAGAGATAATTGGATGAAATCTTTTGGGCTGGGTCAGTAATTACCCCAACTATTGGTATCTTTCAAAAAAAACGGCGGCAGGACCGCCGCTCCCGCCGCCCGCCGCAATTTTCCACCGCCACCAAAAAAAATTTTTTTTTGCATTTCTCGCCGAATTAGGCAATTTGGAATCATTTGAGACCATGTTATTTTTTCAAAAAAATTTTTCCCTTACAAGCAACCCTGCGGGGGGACTTCGTCATTTTTTTCAAATTCTCGTATATCAAGGTATATCTTAAATACAGTACTTCTCCTGTGATTTTGAAGATATTGAAACAAAATCTTTTTAGGTTGGTAAGTAAAAAATATTTTAATTAAGAAAACGGCGGCGGGACCGCCGCTCCCGCTTTCCGCCGCCGTTTTCCGCCGCCAACAAAAAAATTTTTTTTTTGCATTTCTCGCCGAATTAGTCAATTTGGAATCATTTGAGACCATGTTATTTTTTTCAAAAATTTTCCCCTTACAAGCAGCCCTGCGGTCCCGCCGCCGTTTTTTTTGAAATATACCAATAGTTAAGGTAATCTGACCCAGCCCAAAAGATTTCATCCAATTATCTCTAAAACTAAGGGAGTAGCACCCAAAATAAAATTGCTGGTATGTCGTGGCACGAGTCACCACATTTCCCCCCCCCCCCCCCTATCTTGAGTTTATTGCATACTTACTACCTATTTACCTTTATATTTTCTTTTCAAGAATATTACATGAAGAAATTCTTATGTTATGCAATGTTAAAGAGAAAAAAGCTTAGCATCTGTTTCATAGTTGAAATATCTCACGACAGTATAAACATCCAAATATCTTTTATACCATAGGTATAAGTCCATACATATTAAAAGCTGACAGACCTATTATTTTTTAAAATAAAACTTTTGTTCCTTTAATGTCAGTATATATCACATAAATGTGATAAAATTAGCTTATATTTATAATTAGTTTAAATTGATTGTGAACCTTATAATCTAATAGAACGACTACTTTTTAGTACAAACTAGCGGTTTGTATTGGAACTTGGAAGAGGTAGAGAGGAGCCTAAAAATGGATTGAAACCATCCAGATGGGCCTAAGACTTAAATCAGAATATATAATGGCCTAAAACCATCACAGGAGCTATATGTTGCTTACCCAAGAAATAAAACGCAATCGATTCAGTAGTTAGTGAGATCTTACGCTTCCGACAAAAAACCTTACTACCTACTTTATATATTAGGATACTAAGTTTTACCTGAACAACGCCATAGACATCACCTCCAGTAATGTGGGATCCAATTCTGAGCTTACCAGGCTGGAAATCCCATTGTTCGGTAACACTCAAACTGGGGGTGTTGATTCCCTAAAAAAATAAAAAAGTTCAATACCTTAACACTAACAGTTAAGTTTATTACAAGTGTTTCACAAAACATAATCATAAGTTTATTAGTATTATATCTAATAAGAAGAAATGATCTACAAGAACATCAAATGGTTATTACCTATAGACCTAGTGGTAATATCGTTAACATTTTATATTCTCTCAAATGAACAAGATTTACAGGAGTCAGCTGTATTTGACATACCTAAGCAGCGGATTTTATGGGTTTTTTTCTATCAATTTCTAATTATTATTTAGAGTGTAATTTTAATACACATGGCAAGAAATTATCCTCCCTCACTTATTTATCTTATAAATATAAATTACCTTAGGAATATAAATGCTCTGTGTCAATTCGTTGATGTCCTGTTGTAAAATAAAGATGTCCTTACAATGTTAACTATTAGAAAAAGTTAAAATGAATTCTATTAAAAAAATATCAATATTGATTGAATAATTCAAGAGAATATATTCATTATGAAAGACATGTTTCCTTGAGTGGACGCTGAATTCCATCAAAAATGGATCCCATAATACCAGGACCAAGTTGTACAGACAGAGGCTTCTCAGTTCTCAAGACTGGATCTCCGACGGTTACACCGCTGGTCTCCTCATATACCTACAATACGACCATTACTTTAAATCTCCAAATATGGCATTGTTTTAAAACTTGTTTTGTTACTTTTTGTTGCTGAAACTAGGCCCTGTGCATTATCAAAAGCGAAATTTAAATACAAACTAGCAAAATCATCTTTTAATGTCAAGCCGTCATCTAGAAAATCAAAGAGCATCATCCCATTGTTATGGGATGCGTTACTCCAACGAATACAATGGATATTAGGTTAACTAACATCCAACCATTAGATTGCACGACCTTAGTTTAAAAGTCCTAACTGGACATGGTATTTACATGCGCCTTATTACCCCTACTCCTATTATTAGTGTCACGCGTCTGACATAGTGACAATAGGTACCAATTTAACGTCTCTCTAGTATGACTCTGATCAGCATGGTTCAGACTCGAACACGATACCTCTCCGACAGCAAGCAGGCATTTACTCTAACTGTATGCTGTAAGTTTCAGCGGCTAAAGTTTAACCTGAATTGTGGCCATGTCCTGTTCCAGCCTAATAATCTCTCCTACTAGTTCGCTGTATCCAACTCTGACCAACTCGTACATGCTAGCTCCGGACATCCTTTCGGCTGTTACTACAGGACCAGACACAGCGTATACATATCCATACTAAATTAAACATGATTTCATTGCTAAAAATAATTGTTAGAGAATGTTCAAGATGAAGATGTGTAAAACAAAATGCATAGATATTTCTCTTTGAAAATAATCCATTTAAATTCCTATGTTAATTAGATACGTAAATTTTTATTTAACAACTTTTTTCAACTCAAAACTTTCTCTATGCATGCCTGTCTCTATGTTAATATTCAGAGAATTATTTTCTACCAATTCAAGACCATCTAATTTTAAAACAACTTCTCCCTCTTCAGCTATCTTTGAAAAATGAATGGTTAAGCATAAAACAGAAGTTTTTTATTTTCCTGCCTAATAAAAGTAACTTTTTACCTTGGATTCTTTGTCTTCGTCCCTAATTTTAGGGAGACCCTTTCTTGCATTTTCCATTGCCCCAGCCATTTTTGCTGAAAATTAACAACATATTTTAAGAATCTACAACAATCTATGTACTTTCGGTAAAAATGTTACCTACCCATATAAAGCATGAAAGATCAGACATAACGTTTGTAAAAGAGAAGTTCAATGAAATGCAATTATTAAGATAGTGTGCTAAAAGTAGTGAACCTTAAAATGTTTTTGATGATATTCTATAAATATAGGTTAGTAATGAAGATAACCAAAATAAAATTAATATACGATGTGGGTTTTTATAATAAACAAAATGTGCAATTTGTGAATATATAGTTTTTATTTTTAACTTAATTTTCAATAGAAATTAACGAGAGAAGAGATAGCATGAAACTGAAAAAAAAAACATTATTATTTAGGTGACACTAATTATTATAAAAAAGGTACTTCGGATGGTTTAATGCTAGATATGAAGATTAGGGCCCTAGGGGTGAAGCAACTAGCGCGAAAATAAAGGAGACAATAAGAAAAAAAAGTTTGTCAGTCCGTTCCATACTATATATACTTACTTGAAAAGTTATAAAATACAGCTATATAGTAATAGAATTTTTGTTAGGCAAGGATAACTAATAAAGATGATAAAACTACCAAATGGTGGTAAAATCTAGTTTAAACCAATTGCTATTTTTTGTGATGAAATTTGACATTAACAAGTTTAAAACAGAGCTTTGAAATCACACAAAAAATCAATTTGTTGTACACATTATCTGGCTAAATATCTCATAATTTTCACATAAATTCATATGATTTTATTATAACAAGTGCTAGTCATGTTATATTAAAGAATATCGGAGTCACATGAGAGAATATAGAGAGGAGGAGATAGCTAGAGAGAGAAGGAGGTTGTTTCTTCTGACAGAATTGTGAGTGTGTCTAGTGTCCTTATGAGTGTGTGTGTGCGTGTACACAAAATCAGCTGATTAACGTATTTTTTCACTTTAATTGCAATAGTAAAGCTAGCTCTTACACAAATTATTTCTTTGTGTTATAAATAAAGTATCAATGGTCTCAGTATCAATTATAGCTTTCAATAAATTCATATTCATATAAATCAACTTTTAAATAATTCAAGAAGAGAAAAAATCTCAACTTAATATAAATGAGTAAGAAGTTAAAAGAAAACAGGAAGAGAAATCATTTCCAATGACTAAAGAATGTATATCTAATTAAAACTAGATAAGCTATCACTTTCTAAAGATTACTTATCTCATTTCAGTAAAAAAAATTGGTAAAAGAATACTGAAAGGGTTAAATAATTGTGGGGAAGGGGGAGTTATCGATCAATAAAAACTAGTTTCAGTGCCAGCTTGTTGATCCGTCTGCTAGGCAAATAATTTATATATCGTCTGCTTGTTTGTAAACACGAAAAATAAAGAAGCTAATTGAGTCAGAGTTTTCATAATTAAACGCTGATTAACAAAAAGAACACGAAATTAGGGAGGGTTCATTTTTTCTAGCGGCGATTTCTCTTGGGAGCGTGGGGGTAACTTCTCCTAAACTAGATAAAAACTTTACCAGGACATTATAAAGCTTCCAAGACACAATGTCCGATAAATTGATGAACATCCCAAATGGTGATACACAAAATTACCCCTTCTGTAGATTACAATAAAAGGTTAAAACGTTAGAAACTCAACTTAATGAACCAACCAATCAAACTTCAATAAAAGTCCTCAAAGTTGTTGAGCTAACAAATAAGAAAGCGTTATTATAAAACTATGAGGACCAATGTTTCCTCCCTGTAAAGCTTTACTTTGAAGAACCGTATTTTGTCCAGCGATTAGGGAGATGCTGAGCTATACCCTGAAAGAACAAGGATAACAACATCCATAAAAGCGAAGCTCTGAAACGGTGTGATAGACGAACATTGACTCTTGTCAGAACTGAATATACAAAGTTTGATTATAAGTTTTGACAAGATTATACGTAAATTTGTTACAAAACTTCTTCAATACAGAATTCTTTTTAAAGGACATACTAACATTTTTAGGACTTGCTTATAGAGAAGCTTCGCTCAAAATATTGTACCTTATTGTAATAGGAATCAGTAATTCAATCGGATGATTTATCACATAAAAGATTGTTGTTAATAAAGTAAAAAAATCAACACGTTTAAAATGGACGTACAGGCATTCTGGTAACGATTAGAGAGTTGCTACGCTTTCTAAATCGTACCTAACTACTACAGGAATCATCATGCAAAATTTGAAATCGATAGGAAAATTCTAACATGCCTAAATTAACGAAAAAAGCTGTTCGTTACGAACTGACGTATCCCCGATAACAGATATTGCCTAGCTAATTGTAGCAGAATAAAAGCTTCGTTCATTTTTGTTTCCTTTTGCAATATATCACCAATATTTTCAAAGCAAAGCTTTTCTATAATTTTTGTGGGTCTATCCTTCCGCTCGTAAAGGATAGCTCTTTCCTTTAATTGAGACATGTTATATTCTCCTATCTATTTCAAACTTGCATGATGATTTCTTAAACAGTTAGATAAAATTTAGGAAGCGTAGCAACTCTATAATCGTTACCAGAAAGTCCTACGTCTATTTAAAACATGATAATTTTTTTCTGTCAACTTTTTGACCTAATCATCATGCATCCAGTACGTAATTCCATTTACCTATCGTTTATGTTTCAAATGACATATCTTATATAAATCTATATACAAAATTTTCTTGTGCTTTGCTACTTATTGATACATGTTGCCATTTTTTAAGTTCCAGATAGCCTATATAGTATATATTCGTATAAAAATTGTGAAAAAGGAAGTAAATTGTTATCTGAAACTAGTAATTGTTCTCTTCTAATACTTTTTCCAATACTAATCAGATTTCAGTTTCAATGGTTTGATTTTACGTATTTATTTTATATTTAGTTTTCTAGCATCTAGTGGCTCCGCCCCAAGGTTCTTTTTTAAGTTATTGTTTTAAGACAAGCCTTTGATTTTTTAAGTGCTATTTTTCTTGGATGGTGCCCTAACACTTACCCAACTAGGTTTAATATAACAATAGATCACAACCCCCTACTTTAACATATCCTAATTAGATAAAAGATGCGCTATTATACTCAAAAATGTATATAGATCTAAGTTCAAGATAAGAGGCCAGGATTCTAGCAAGTAATTCTAAATGAACTATTTCTAGCAACTCAATACCTTTATTTCTCCAACTTATGCGTACTTCGTCTTAAAACCAGTTTTACTTCGATTTAATTTAACCCGACAAATTTATTTGCAATTTATCTTACAACTTTGCCAAAAAAACTCATATATATAGTTCCATTTTTTCAACAAGTTTTTATAGAAAAGATAAGCAAGAAACTTATAAGATAGCAAAAGTTTAGGAAATATAAATTGAATTGTGTGGGTTCAATCAAACTTTACTTTCAGGATATTATGGTTGTATTATCTGGAACAAAATATTTTCAGGTGTAAATTGAAAACTATTGGTACATATTTACCTCTTTTGGTCTTCTTTGCCTATTTGTTAATATTTTACATTTAATTAGTAGTGTATATGCTGTATAATTAGGGCAATTTCGTCCATTCGTGCAGCTACGTTCTTCTGATTATTGACTAGGAAAATTGCAATGCATTAATTGCTCATGAAATTACAGCTGTTGATATTCTTGTTTTGGAGCCCCTAATAGACACAATTTTCTTGTTGGATAAAATATTTGTGAAATCAGTTGATTGATAAAATGTGAAATCTATTTATAGAAAGATGCAGAAATGATGTTGTTTAAATAAATATAAAATGCATCCAATATCTTATTTTTATGCCAACAGATTGATTTATGGACCAAATCTTGTGGACCAAATAATTTACATTTTTAATTCAAATTAGGTATAAAATACTTTTTTTTGAAAGCAATTTAAAACAGAATGGGAGGGGGGGGGGGGGCTGGAAAAAACGGGATTGTTGTGACAGACAAAACTACACACAAGTAACTTGTAGGGGAACTTCGCTCTAATAAATAATAAAAATGTTATTTTGTAAAGAAGTCTATAGACATGAACTGTAAACTTTGAATGAGAAACTTGTTTAGTTTTCTGGTAAACATTGGTATGTCTTTATTTTATTTTCATTTTTATAAAAATTTACATTTTCTTGTAAACATTGTTTTTGACAAAATATGATTATAACACACATAAAAAATGTTCAAGTAAATTCCGAGAAAAATGTAAAGTTTTTTATACCTATAATATTTTAATATTAGAAATATTAAAATACCATTTTGACGACATATGTGTTAACTTAAGTTAAAAACAAATTTTATTTTAATTACTTGAAATTTTTTTATGTTTTTTTTACATTTTCGAAAGGTTGAATACCTTTTTTCATATAGGTATCTAACACATAAATGAGGTTAGGATGTATTCAAACATAATTGAAAATATAACCTATAATCTAAAAAAAATAATTAAGATAAGGTTTTAAAAATAAAAAGAAGTGGCTTAACTATCCTACCTAGTACAAGTTTGGGATATGTTATTTTTTATAAAAAGAACATCCTGTTGTTATGCAAAATACCTTATGTATTTTTAAAATATTTTATGCTTTTAATGCTGTATATACAGAATTTTTTTCATAAACATCATAAAATATGGAATTTTTTGTCTTATATATTTTAATCAAATTAGAAAAGTTGAAGAAATCTGTCTTTCTTCTCAGTATTAATTATAGACTGGAAAAAATTTTCAAGGTTTGGAAATGTTATCGTTTTATACAATTGTAATTCAATATTATGCTTTATTGTTACATATATTATTTATGTATAAATTTAAACAAAATTATGTTTTAGTAGATCAGTTTTCTATATATTATTAAAATATTTTTTTTTGCAAAAAAAATAGATTTTTATATGTATTTCAAGAAAGTATTTGTTTAATTTTTTTAAAATTTTTAACTACGATAATAAACTTTTATTTGCATTTACTGAAAGGATATAAAAACTTGATACACATAGCAAGGAACATTACATTTTCTTACAAACATTTAGTTAATTTATATGCATTTATATTGTACAATAATACATGCATATATCTACATGTAAAAACTGAAGTTATACTACACAATGACTGATTTACGGTTTCCTTTCTCCTCCAATTTGGCACGGCTGAAATATAAATGTTTCATTTTACTCTTACTTTAGTTTACATATGCATAGAAAAAAAGATATAAACTGGAAATATTTTTTTGGCTCCAAAATGGTTATATTTGTTATTAGTTAAATAAATTAACATCTACAAATTATCAGAAAATATTCAAACTTAACACTAATAAATAAAACCGGACAGCTTGAACCCAGTGCAACATACAATTTTTGGACAAAAAACTTAGAATGGGGATGAAAATAAATATTATGAGAGCCTCAAAGGTTTCAAGTTGCCCGCCAGTGCTAGAATCACACTAAAAAAGTAGAAATATGAGGGGTTTAATGTGCTCCATTCGTCGATTTAAGGGATTTTACCAACCTAACTTTTAAGTTATACCAAAATAAAAAAAACCCTACGATAAAGTTCAAAAAAATATTTTACTCAAGACTAAAATATTGTCTTAAACCACCCCAATGGACGCACAATATAAATATATAACCTAAATTAATTTGTAGTTTTCCCTCAAAAGTTTGTCATTGTTTGATTTCTAAGTTTGACATAACTTTCGGAAATGTCTGGTTTTGTCACATTAGAAAAGATAATAGAATTAAAAGAAAGAAATAAAATATTTTCTTTCTGCAAAAACAACCTAATAATTACTTTGCGAGTTTATAATGTAATAGAATCTAAAAGAACGAAGTGTACAAAAAAACAATGATTACAAAAACCATAAGTTCAAAAACACTCCTAATTATGGATGGACAAACGCTCAAAGTCATCTATAGATCAGATGTTCAGTGTCATAAAAAATAAATAATTATTTACCAAAAAATAAAATCACGCAACATTTTTACATAAAATATCAAGTGATCTTTTGTAGTATGACAGACAGACGTATTAAGTAAATTATATACTTGATGTGCAAATAAAACAGACAAAGTATATCATAGTGTAGATACGCTACTAAAAAAATCAAAATTACTGATGATATTGTAACATAATTGTTGATAAAATGGAATATTCAATTATATAAAATTTTAAACTTAGATAAGTTTTTTTTGTTTGTTTTTCAGTCAAATGCAGGCTTAAGGTCAAAAGGACAATAATTCACGAATTTTTATTTTAAAGATAAATATATATTAAACATGAAACTTATTTTAACTGGTTTCTGCTTCATCTATTATATAATTGAACCCTTCAGGTCAAGTCTGATTGTTTGATATTTTTATTTCTAAATTGGACCTGGACAGATAAAAAGAAGATGTTACCTAAATGTTTCTATTTCTTCTTTTGAAGAGTTAAATGCACTGTAGTCTATGGGGAACATACAACTTTTACTCTGAAAAAAAACACAAAAATTTTAGATATATTTTAGAATTTTAGCCAGATAGTTTAGGAAACATACCCTGGGAAATATTTAATAGAATAAACAAAAAGGTTGTTTTTCCTAAGCTTTGAGTTTGAACTAGATATAAATGTATTGTATGATATACAACAAAGTTCTCAAAATAAATAGAAAGATATAGTCAACTTTCTTGGATAGAGTGAACTTTAGATTCTAGTTTTAGATAAAATGTGCTTAATTAAACATAACTCCGGGAAGAAAACTACATTGTAAATTGAAATATTAAATCATACAAATCAAAAATATGTAATTTTAAAATTTTCTTAAAGTTGAATAGGTATGGTTTATCTTTTCTTTATATTTATGTATGAAATATGTATCCATTTATTTTTGCATATCATTTGCATTTTTCAAATCCTTTGAAATGGAAAATTTTATTCATGCAACAGTAAAAAAGAATTTAGTTTTTTTAATGTCTTAAAATAAGATTAGACTGTATGAATCCTATTCCTTTGTTATAGTTAAGAAAGGTGATAACTAGAGAACGACACTAAACTGGATTATTTTGAACCAGTTGCACTAAATACTTGTACCTGTGCCTCCACAGGCCCGAATATGAATTGTCCAGGCCCATTTGGCTGTTTTCCTATCAGGAAGTTGAGAAAGGATAATTTGTACACTTGGTAGGTTAAAGCAACATCTTCACCGCTTGTCAACGCGCTGTAAGCCTTAGAAATAACAAATTTTCTATTAAATTTAAAAATTGCATAATTAATTTTTTTTATTTTGTTCTATTAAAATGTTAATAACACAATAATAAAGTTAAATTACTTCATGTCTGTATTGAGGACTATAAATCTTACATGTTCAGTTTGTTCATTAAGAGCTTTGTCCCCTAATCTGCCAGCATCCATGAATGCTGTATAGAAGAGCTTCAACTCCTTTTTACTGATTTCTCCTTAAAAGTAAAATTATTATTACTGTTTATAAAGTAGCTTCATTACTGAAAACCAACGATAAAGTTTGATGCAACGCAACGTAACATAAATATCTTTTTCGCTGTATATTTAATATCTGTGTGCTGGTATTATATTCTTTAGTTATGCTGTAATTTGTAGAACAATTGGCTTTAGAAAATTAAGTCATTTAAAAAAAATTTAGGATAAACCATAGGTACACGACTTTTAAAAACATTTTTAAAGACTACGCTTAACCAGGATAACCTTTTTGAGAATGGCTTCATGACTAGGTTTGACTCTAACCGGAATAGTTAAATGTTAATTGGCTTTAACGTATTCGGAATTATGCTACATTAAGCTGTGTAATCTATACCCAAACCAAACATTTGTCAAACAACTGGAAAGGACTAAAATATTACCTTATTACCGTTAAAAATATTTAAAGATTAAACTAAAAGCAGATACTAAAATTTTATGTAAAATATTTAATTAAATGGCTCCATAATGTGCAAATTTTGTGGGCTACATATTAGGACAAGGAGGGCAACAGCCATATTTAGCAAAGTACCTTTTCGACTTGATGTACTGTTCATGTTCTGGTCCAGCAATCCAGGAGAACTAAGGATGACTGTTGCGCACCCTTCTATGTCCAAACACCCAAGGATATTAGGTTAAGTAACATCCAACAGACAACCAACTCTCTGTGATGCACGACCTTTGTCTGAGAAGTCCCAACTGTGCATGGTAACGAGTTGCGTCTGTTTGGGGTCTAGGCATTCCCCCTACTCTAACTATTTATGTCGCGCATCTGACATAGCAGCAGTAGGAACCAATTATAACGTCTTTAACGGGTTACATACAAAGTAAGTTGTGTACAGGATAATTTCGAATCGTCAACAACAAAAATCAGCAATCAATCTTAATTTGATTTTAAAACTATTGCTCAGATAAATTTTGATAATCGGACCATAAACACTAAAGATATGTGGAAATCAGTATAAAAATTAACAGCGACAAAAAGCTGCTTAAAAGCAGTCGGACAGCCATAAAGATGCTAAATGCTAATATATGCTCCATAATGCTTGGAATGTTGTCAAGAACAATCAAAGGTCTAGCTTTAATAGCGGCCGAGTAAATCTCATTTCCCCCATAGCGTTACGGACTGACGGACGGACAGACATAGTAAATTCTAAGGTATCTTCGCTACTAAAAATGTATAATAGAGTGATAAATATATGCATATTTGTTAAACAAATTTATTTACCCTAAAGAAAATGATGAATAATAGTTTTATTAAAAAACATGTTTTATCCAGCTTAGGTAAAACAAGAGTAATTATTCTTTAATGATTCTAAACCTCTTCAATATAATTTTTTTAGGCTTAGATCCCTTTGTTTTGAGATTGTAGGGAAATGATTTTACATTGGATCCTATCACACAACTTTTACTGGGACGGAATATACTTGAGATATATATATTTACATAAATATGGAGTGGGCGAATATTTTACTCTCCCTTACTCTCTCTATTTCTAAATTATACCTCTCTCCAACTATAAATCTATCTCCTAACACTTCTGTTTGAAATTTGATCAAGATCTAATTGAAATTAGATATCTCTCTTTCTGTTCTATAGTAGATAATTATGCTGTTTTGCATATTTATGTTACAAAATATTTTTTAAATCACTAATCCTTTCTTAAATGATTTAATTTCTATATTCTTGCATCTTGACTGTCAGACTGACGGAACAGGTAAATTATATAATCAAGTATCCTTAAACTTCAATTGTATATTTAAACAAGGATGACAGCATCCATAAGTAGCGAAGCTCAGAAATTATGAATGTATATTATGAATGTATTTACAATATACCAGTGTCATCCTATATATTTGATGAAATAGGAAAATGACGAAAACTTCAAAATCACGCAACCTTTAAATCACTAAAAATTAAAAATCTAGGAATCGATCTAGCACCACAATTTTTAAACAAATCTTAATGAAACTTGATGAAAATATGTAGAATATGAGCATATTCAATCCCTGATAATTTCAGGCGCAAATCCTGAATAGGAATTGAGAAAACAATAGGAAACCTAAAAATCTAGGAATCGATCTAGCACCCCTATTAGTATAAAAATCGTAATAAAACTTAAGGAAAATATGTAAAATGTAAATTTAAGCAATCCCTGAAAATTTCAGCCCATTATCTTAAAAAGGAGTTGAGAAAATCAGAAAAACATGAAAATGTAGGAATCGATCTAGCACCCCAAATTACAGACGGATGGACAAAACAATGTATAGATTAGATGGGCATATGTTATAAGAATCTTCACTAAAAATTTCAGCTGACTATCTTTTATAGGAGCCGAGAAAATCACGTTTCCCCCACTTTGTCTCAGACGGACGGACAGACGGACGGACATTTCGAATTATAGAGTAGCTTCGCTACTAATAACAGCCGATTAAATAACATTTCCCCACGGCGTTACCGACTGACAAAAGGAAGAACAGATCGAATAATAGAGTAGCTTCACTAATAAAAACTGTGATTATTTAATCCTACCTGAGCCGCTCCTGTTAATGGTTTCAAACAACGTCTTGGGATAATACTGTAGCCACATTGGCAGGTCATCCATTTTTCGCGCTTTTCCTGTAAATTAAAACCAGTAATTATTTAATGTAATAACCTTTTGTATTTTAGTAGCAAAGCTTTTCTATAATACACTTTTTCTGCCGGTAGTCTGTCCGTAGCGCTATGGAAAAATGAAATTTTCGTAGCCGCTAAATAAGATTGACAACTAAATTTTTTTTGAAGATTCCCTTGTATCAATGAGCATCCAGTATAATTAAATTGGTACGTCTTTCTCTAGTTCGTGCATCAAAGGACATCAACACTACATTTTCATGAAAGTTTCCTGTTTTTCATGAGTTATTGCATACTCTCTTCCTCTCTTTTTACTTCTTTATGATTCTCTTTGTCCTATTATCCAATTTTGATCTTTTTAGTGTTTCGCCTTTATATCTATAATACAAAGTAGCTTGATGTAAGTCCGTCTGTCTGTCCGTCCGTCCCTTAAGATCTCGGTAACCACTGAACCGATCGGTTTCTACTCTTCAGGGTAAATATGTGCCTATTGGTCCTGTGGTGGTTTTAAGCTATTTTCTTGGAGGTGGGACACCCCCAACCCCCCCAAAAATAAAAATTTCCCCCTCCCCCCCCCAAAAAAAAAATAAAAATTTCTGTTGCAGCACCAGAATTTTTTTTCTTCTTTTTTTCTTCTTTTTTTTTTCTTTTTTTAAATTACCTCATGGGGCAAAGCCACTAGAGGCTAGGGGCGAAGCCGCTAGTGTAATTATATATTTCTACGCTTTCACTTAAGAAAAAATATCTCCGGTTTAGTAAGTGTACATTAAAACTTTTAAAATAAAAGTATTAAATATTAGCTTTCAATAAGTAAATTTGTCTTTTATACATTTGATCTTATGGACGTAATTGTCTTATTATTTAGAACTCATGATCTACAATGAAATTCTACAATGGTAACAATAACAAACAATTATGTTCCATAATAATTTTATTGTAGTGGTGTGTCACGAAATTATCCTAAATTTTGAATAAAATCTATGCTAATCAAAACTTAACAAAATGATTAAAGTCAGACTTCTAAATATAAAATTTTTCCTATAGAAACAGAAGTATAGGAATAATTAAATAAAATAAAATATCACCATTAGTAATAGTTGTTAAGTAAATCGCTTTCTTTAAACCCTCAAATTCAACCAGAGTCGCCAATATATATGTTAACAGAAGCCGCATGAAGTTAACAATCTGCATGTAGTTGCTTCTATACCTGCATTTTCAATTTTAATAACAATGCATTTGCCAAGCCGCGAGGGGCTGCAGAGCCAACATTTTTGAACACATTTTCATTTTACTTTACCCTTGCTATTTACTGTGTGTCTCCTCCCTCCTCTCTTTCTCTCTTTGATTTTCCAATAAAACCAATATTGTCCCATGAATTTACAATCAGATGAAAACTAGATTATTCCCAAGTTTAATTGGATATTCGTGTATGAAACTGAAAGTTAAAAAAATGTATCGACTTCATGATTTATTGGTATCGATACTTTTTTTCTAATTTTCCATTTGTCCTCAAATAATAAAGTGTTTAAACCAAGGTTATTTTCTCAGCTGTAATTAAAGATATATATCTGTGAAAAGATTCCTGTGACCAATGTAAGTGCATCTACGCTATTGTCTGTTCGACGTTTGTCCTGTACGTACATCCATAGCAAATATTTTTTTAATTAACAATTCTTGCAAAAATTTCCATTAAATATAAGCATTTACTTATCAACTTATAACTTAATCCTTTAATCCATTCCGCACGCCACTGGAACTTCTATAACTATGAGATTCGCTACACGTAGATATTGTCTTCCTTGCTACTTTCTTATTTCAGTTTTATGTACATGATTGATCAAGCTTCATAAATAAAGAAGTGAGATAGAATAAAATGTAAATTTACTTTTACACACAAATCTACTACAAGAGAAAAACAGGGGCTGAGTTAATGCTTTTAACAGAAAAGCTTCTTAACACTTCGGCTTTAATCTGTTTAGTCTAATGCTGTGAAAGGAAATAATAGTAAAAGAATAGCTGTGTTGCTAAAGCATACCTACAGTATGTCCCCAGACATCTACCCATTCTTCTATTGAGACATGGTCCTGAAAAATATAATTCATCTAAAAATTCATTAACACTTAATTATGCTCTTTACTACATTTGCTAATTTAATAAAAATCTAAGTATAATAATCCAAAATTCATGGTTTCATAAGTATGGCCGGATGGAACTTAATTTTTAAGTAACGGACAAGCAACCCTCTGATTACGCGACCTTTGGCTGGAATCTTACTGTGCTTGGTATTATTTTCGCCTGTTTACTGGCCAATGCATTCCCGCTACTGCCACCATCAGTGTCCCGTACCATGGCAACAGAAGGTAAATATTTTAACAGACTTGAACCTGACACCTCCCCGACAGCAAGCAGACACACTATCATTTACACTAATGCTACGGGTATTGGCTAAGGCATTTACTCTACAATACGAAGAAGTTTAAATGTCTTCAGTTATGACCCAATTTGCGCCTGGAACAAAGTTTATTATCTCGGCGACAGACGCACAGTTTAAAATTCTACCTTCTCCTGTGATGAATCATTATCATTGTTGAGAGCATGGAAAGGGTCACAGAAATCAAACTGTTTGGCTTTGGCGGATCCAAGCTTCGCAGAGGTTGTCAGGAAATGTTCCAAAAACAAAGAATGCACTTCCCTAAAAAGAAAATCAGATGTATGAAAAAATGTATTATATTCCTACTAGCTGCATGGGGTGTCAGCGACAAAGCAGCTAAACGTACAGCATACGTTTCGCTTCTTTAAGACAAACAAACAAGTTCTAAGTGTAATCTAAAATAAACGCGGCTAATGTTAACGAGCCCAAGATAAGCATTTTATGTTGCTTACTCCCCATACACGTTGTGTCTTAACTGGTTCAGATTATTATTTGCTTTTTTAGCGTATACAAGCTTAGGTTGTGGTGTGCTGTAAGGCGTTTGGCTTTCACCAACCTTAAATGAATTCTTTCTTTTTTATCCGAATTGTTCAGAAAAACGAGTGTGCTATTTTCTATTACAGAACAGTATAAACATGTTTTGTACACAATCATATATACATATGTAAAATATTAATGATTGTGATTAGCATTAAAAAACAATTACATAACAAAATTAT
Organism: Acartia tonsa; assembly: GCF_053477335.1. Classification (NCBI taxonomy): domain Eukaryota; kingdom Metazoa; phylum Arthropoda; class Copepoda; order Calanoida; family Acartiidae; genus Acartia; species Acartia tonsa. The sequence continues at coordinate 35,303,722 of NC_137261.1, forward strand.
ATCCAATACAATACATGATGTTAAGTACGATGAAAACAGTAAACCACAAGAGGAATAAATAAAAATTTACCAAGCAACATTAACCCCCATCCCCAATAAGCTGCAGATAGCCTAGGTTACCGAATTTTAATTCAGCCACCCTCATCCTTGCAGCTTTGGCAAAGCTTTAGTCGCAATCGTGACAAGCCAGATATCTTATATGAGAAATACATCACTCTTAGCTATAGCCCTATTCATCTGCTACAACCTTCCTTCCCAGCCGCAGTCTAAAAATTTGAATTACTTTGCAGCTGCGCGGCGGAAAGACCTGCTGCCAAGCTCACATATTTTGTTTACCTCATCAGGCATTTCTATTCTTCGTTGATTTGAAAATTTTCCGAGTCACGAAATTAAAGTGTTTAAATGTCACTCAGGGTTTGCATAATTAATATCATTGCCTTGTAAACTTTATTTAGCTTGCAACATAAAACAAGGAAAATATTCTATCAAAGATTAGATATATTAATTAGGATAAATGACAATAAACCCTCAAGTATTGATCTATAGGAAGAGTTTATGGAGAGAGAAAAGGAAAAAACTCAAAAATAAAAGAAAGGACAAAAAGCGTTTAAAGGTAACTAAAGCAAATAAAAAGAAAGACAAAATTATCAAATGGTAGTGAAAACAATTTTAAACCGTTTACTGGGATTTTTCCTTTATTTAGGCTTAAATTTAAACTTGGAAAATTTTTTCTGCGAACAATATGTATATTTGTAAGACAGTATAACAGTATGTCTTCAAGTGTTTAAAAATTTATAGAAAAGGTAACAGAGTAAACTGAGAAATGCAAGATATATTAGTTTTTATTTTGTTTGTTTTGTCACATTTGAACTTTAATAACAAATATCCTCTATACCGACGCACCGGACGAAGTAATTTATGGTTTAGAAGTTTATTAAGAGAAATATGAACGAAAAAAAAATCCATTTATCATACATAGTTGCCAAGTTACTCTAATGTCCCCATAACGTTACTGGCCAACGAAAAACATTGAGTCACATAAACAAATAAATACATCTTAGTGGAGAATTTGTTGCAAATTTTTCCTTTGATGATGATAAATTGAAAGTCATTTTTTCTAACAACCCACCTAACAATCTTTTTAAGCTAAGTGCAACTACTCTATTACATAATAATAATAATACCATTAGTAAAACCTATACAGGGTGATTCAGAATAAACTGAGTTTATCGATTTTCTGATAAAATCAGAAGGAATACAGAAAAATAACTATACATCCTTGTTCTCTGTAAAAAATACATCAAACTTAGAAAAGGTCTTTTTCAATATCTCTGAAAATAACGGCGCATTTTAGAGCATAAATATTTCAAAAGGTGCGTATGATGTATTGGTAGAATTTTGTGCTTTAAAGTTGATTTTTAAAACTTTATTTACTTGAAAACAACATCTTAAAACGGCCAAAAAAATATTTTACCAATTTCACAAATAAAAATTATTTAAAATTCCTTCATTGAAAACAAATATTCAGTTTTTCTTTTTGTATACTTGCATCACAATCAAGAAATGTGAAAAAAAGTAGTATAATCATTTTACCATAAACAAGGATGTCAACATCCATAAAAGCAAAGCACTGAAACGGTAGGACAAACGGACATTAACACTTTTATAGTGTTAGAATTGAATAATCAGGATATAAATGTATAAGAATCCGAGCAAAATTGTAAGTAAATTTGTTAAAAACCGCTTAATTCAGGATAATGTTATGGACATACTTACATTTTTAGGACTTGATTGTAGAGTTGCTTTGCTTTGTTGTCCCAGGAATCAACATACCAGATCAATCGAATGATTAGATCACATAAAAATTTGTTGTTAAAAAGTAAAAAAATCAACATGTTTAAAATGGACGTACGGACATTCTTGTTATGATTATAGAGTTGCTACGCTTTCTTAATCGTACCTAACTACTAAAGATATCACCATGCAAAGTTTGAAATCGATAGGACAATTCTAATATGCCTAAATTAACGAAAAAAGCTTTTCGTTTGTGACGGACGGACGCACGGACAGACCTACCCTAATTATAGAAAAGCTTTGCTTTTAAAAACTCAATTATATTTAGTTGCTCTATCTGTGTATGAACATAATTGTCCTCTTCGTTTCACACGTGGTATAATACCTAAAAACATTATTAATGGATACCAATCACAGAAGATGCCAATTGTCCAGATTTCTTTTCATTTGAAAAATATCACCTCTTCAGATTAAATATCATTAGGGCTTGTCAGCTGTGCGTCAGCCGCCTGTAAGCCTCCGGGAAATCAACCTTTTACACTCAGTAGGAGGTCTAAAGTTAACCTAAATCTCCAATGGACGGCCTATAAAATCTAGAGCAGTATTAGAATTAAAACTTACTTTAATGAAAGATAGTAGATAGAATTTTTGGACCAATCCATGTAGTGCCGCACTCGCTCATTCAGTCCATCAAAGTCTTCCTAAATTAACAAGGATGACAACATCTATAAAAGGAAGCTCTGAAACAGTCGGTCAAACGAACATTAACACTTGTAGAGTGTCAGAACTGATTAACCAGAATATAAATGCATAAAAGTCGAAAACAAATTTTAAGTAAATTTGCAGAAAAACTGCATAAATACAGGATACTGTTTAAGGACATACTTACTTTTTTAGGACTTAATTATAGAGATATTTTGCTTATAACATTGTACTTTTTGTCCTGGGAATCATTATTCTAAAAATCAGATCAAAATAATAATTTTATCACATAAAAATTAGCTGTTGAAAAACTTAAAAATTAAAGTTCAAAATGGACGTACGGACTGGTAACGATTATAGAGTTGCTGCGCTTTCTAAATTGTATCTTCCTAATACAGGAATCACCATACAAAGTTTGAAATAGATAGGAAAATTCTAACATGCTTAAACTAACATAAAGATGTTACCGTTCCGGACTAGTTAGAATCTAAATAACATAGATTATTCATAATCTAACTATGTACGTACGTTCATCAAGTAGGAAATTTTACGACAGATTGACGTCAAATTTTTGTTCATACTTCTTAATATCAACCTGTGTATTAAATATTAAATGCACTGTCACTCGAGAATATTGAAAATGTTCGTATGCTCCAATGTCTGGTTTATTATTTCGCTCTTATGAATATGTTATCCATGGTTTAAATCACTATTCTATTAATGTAAAACGTTATTGAACAAGGATGACAACATCCATAAAAGCGAAGCTCTGAAACGGTAGGACAAACGGACATTAACACTTGTATAATGTCAGAACTGAATAATCAGAATGTGAATGTATGAGAGTCGAAGCAAAATTGTAAGTAAATTTGTTGAAAAACTGCTTGATACAGGATAATGATTATGGACATACTTACATTTTTAGGACTTGTTTATAGAGTTGCTTCGCTTATAATATTGTACTTTGTTGTCCCAGGAATCAGTATACCAAAAATCAGACCAATCGGATAATTAGGTTACATACAAATTTGTTGTTAAAAATGTAAAAAAATCAACATGTTTAAAATGGACGTACGGACATTTTGGTAATGATTATAAAGTTGCTACGCTTTCTAACTGGTACCTAACTATTACAGGAATCACCATGCAAAATTTGAAATCGATAGGACAATTCTAACATGCCTAAATTAACGAAAAAATCTATTTAAAAAAGTAAAAAAATCAACATGTTTAAAATGGACGTACGGACATTTTGGTAATGATTATAGAGTTGCTACGCTTTCTAAATCGTACCTAACTACTAAAGGAATCACCATGCAAAATTTGAAATCGATAGGACAATTCTAACATGTCTAAATTAACGAAAAAAGCTATCCGTGACGGACGGACGGACGGACGTACGGACGGACGGACGGACGTACGGACGGACGGACGGACCGACCCTAATTATAGAAAAGCTTCGCTTTTAATAAAATGTCAAAGGGTACAATAAACTAGGATAAGTTTGTGAAACAGTAACAAAGATAAGTAAAAAATAAAATATAGCCCTTAAAAATTTACTAATAAAGGTATATAAGAAATACAGTAACACTTGTTGATGGCAACGTATTATAGACTGATTTTTATGTCTAGTAAAAATGGAAAAGATTAATCCAACTTTAATTGGCCCCGAGGGACTGAAAGCCCGGGCAAACTAAACTGGTATTGATTTCATTTAAAAAAATGTTTTTATTTATGGCAAATTGTCTGATGAGAAGGAAAAATGAGGTATCTACATATACCAGAAACAGACCAATAAAAATTTTATGTTATAGTATTGCTTTTTGTTTTAAAAATTGTCTGGAATAACTGTCTAGACATCCTTAAACATTTCTACTTGACTAATATACTATATATCCAAATAACTTATGATAATAATTAATAATTATATCAAAATTATAATTTTATTTAATTTAGAATTGCAAAATAATAAGGATCTTAATAATTTACAAAAAAATAATCCTTTTCCAAAACCAAATATTTTGTTCCTTACTGTTCTGTGTTGTTGCATTTATCAACTTTGTTAAAGGTGATGCCAAAGTCAAACTACCACAAATGTGTAACCAAGGACCACATGCAAGCATTCGTCATTCTGTTTTACTTAAGTTAGAATCCAACAAAAGGGGCGGAGGATTTAGAATTTTTTTCCTCTTCTTTCTTTGGAAGAAAGAGAGGTTCTAGCCCCCAAGAAAATTCAATTGGTTCAGCAGTTTCCAAGTTTTTTTTTTAAAGGGGGCTTTGGTTCAAGGTGTGACGGGGGTTCACCTCCACCCTTATTTGTTTTTTTTACAAAGAAAAAAATTATGTGGACATTTTTTTTTTTGGGGGGGGGGTTGTGAGGGAGTCAAAAGTGCACCCCATCCCTCTTAAGTAATAGTTTAAAACCACCACAGAGCTAGTAGCTCTAGAAACTCAATTTTCCTGAAGAGTAGATCTCAATACTGTAATTGTAGGATATCTTCGCTTTATTGTAATGAAAAAAAAGAATATCTTAATTCTAAGTAAATTTCTAAATTATTTAACAAAAAAATTGCAACAGCCAATAAATTTTAACGCCACTTAAAAAAAGGAAGAAAAGATATAGATATCAGATGCATGTTGCAATTTATTATCTTTATAGCAAAACTACTTCATAAAGTATCTAATTTGTTTGTGTACCGGTAACTTAAAATAATCCCTAAATGTTACCTGGGATATCACGTGATCAGAGTTGAGGTCAAGAACATGGTAGAAGAAATGTTTGAATTTAGCCCGCTGGAAATCAGTGAGTAGCTCCGATCCTTTCACATATTCCTCACCCTCGTCATCATCAGCTCTAAATAAAAAGGTTTTTCATTTTCATCAATATTAACTATTTAGACGAAGCCCAATCTGTCTTACTTTTGATTTATGAGACGTCATAAAAAAGAGGGAGATGAGAGGAGAAGTGGGAAAGAAAACCCCTAAAAAAGCGATGGACAATCTCCCCTTTTTATGATTTCACAGGAATCAAAAGTAGGACAGATTGGCCCTCGTCACCATTTACATTCAAGCCCCTTACCGGACCTTTATAGGCTAGAAAATGGAAGTTTTTCGCGACATTTTATGTAGACATGCAATACAAACTTAAGATTAAATAAAAAATTGCGGTCGCATGAGCCATTCCAGGTTTTCTGGAGACCTGGAGGATCATACATGTAATATGAAATAGACTTGAATACCAATATTTCATATTGTTTTGTACTACTATAGGACATATTTGTAATTCGGTGATATGAAATCCTTTTTTTAGGTAAAAATATGTTATTTATCTAGATGATCTTGCCTGGTTTACCAGAAAAACCCGAATGGGCGAGTGTGTTCTACGCTGCCCCCCTCTCAGTCCTCTACCGATTAGAGTTAAAATGTCAGCAATATTTAGAAAACAAAATTTTAGTTAATTAGAGTTTTTAAAAATGTTCCCTAAATGTTCTTAATTCTATTACTCTCATTTATAATATAATCGTTTGTATGAGAGATAATTTTCATTTTGATAGTAATTTAAATCTAAAGATCTTCTCGTGGTGCTAAATAATACTGTGTATAAATGTTTAATAAGCTCCCTACTATTTTACCAACAAATACACCTAAACTTTAACAAAGTTGAAAATGTCTAAAAAATTCTCCGAGTTGGGTTGAAGTTTGTAAAAATATTATAACAAATAAGATACTTTGGCGGTTTCATGTTGAATAAATACTATATAGACAACACGATATGTGGATAGATTCTATGTTTTGGTATAGATAATGTATTTTAGAAATATTTAACTTGGTGATTTCCTATAAGTACAGAAACTCCCCTTCTATATTTATATATATGTATATATTGAAACAATGATGACAACACCCATAAAAGCGAAGCGCTGAAACTGTAGGACAAACGGACATTAATACTTGTATAGTGTCAGAACTGAATAATCAGAATATAAATTTGTATGAGAGTCGATGCAATATTGTAAGTAAATTTGTTGAAAAACTGCTTGATATAGAATACTGTTTATGGATATACTTACATTTTTAGGACTTAATTATATAATAATGTACTTTGTTGTCCCAGGAATCAACATACAAAAAATCAGATCAATCGGATAATTAGATCATATAAAAATTTGATGTTAAAAAAGTTAAAAAATCAACATGTTTAAAATGGTCGTACGGACATTTTGGTAATGATTATAGAGTTGCTACGCTTTCTAAATCGTACCTGCAGGAATCACCATACAAAATTTGAAATCGATAGGACAATTCTAACATGCCTAAATTAACGAAAAAAGCTATCCGTTACGGACGTACGGACGGACCGACCCTAATTATAGAAAAGCTTCGCTTTTAAAAAGGGAATGTGTTTTTTTGCTATGCCTAATCCAGCAACAAATATGATCATACTTAACCTACCTATCCTAAAGTAATAAAAAACAAAACAAAAAAAAACTGTTTGTATATTTAGGGCGTAAATTAAAACGCAAATATTCTATAATTTTATGAACGGTCGGTATCTATTTTTGTTTTATATGCACTTAAAAGTAAATATCTTTTGAAATAGCTCTTCTAATACACAATAATCCATTCTTAAATTCATCTGGTAGACTGTAGTAGAGTTTGTGTTATGTAATTTTGAGGTTGTAGTATGTGTAGTAAAATATTACTTTTTATTGCAAGTTGTCTTCTCAATGAAATATTAACTATTGCCATTGCTTTTAACCATTTCAGTCAGTCGAAAACAACAAAGACATTTAATATGAATTTTTAATTATTATTTTTCTAAATTAGAAACTATTTTTTCAGTAAATCTACTTATTACGTTGAGATGCCAGTTCGATTGTAAAACACAGACACGTAATTTGTTCCCACAAAAATGACGGATTTCCATAATTGAAATATAACAGCCTTATTTAAAATCAATCGTTTTTAGAGGCGAAGCTACTCTTTAATTAGAAACTTCCGTATGTCTGTCCGTCTATCAGAATTTAAATCGGGAGAACGTGATTTTCTCTGCTCGTATTTGTGTAAGACGACTCAAACTTCTTGGCAACATTTTATCATTATGAAGCTTAACAAACAGTAAATTGTTCATGTTAGTCGGACTGTTCAAAAAAACATAATTCACGATATCTTTTGCTTTTGGTCCGATTTTCAATATTTTTGTGAATAATAAATAAAAACTAAATTTCCCCTCCTTCTAAACAATTTTTGTGTCAATAGATGAAAGGACAAGCAGTTTTATTACTCATTTTTCACATATTTTTATGTATCTTTGATGTTTTAGATTGATTTCTACTACTATTTTTTGGGTAATAGTATCAAAATCAGGAATATAATTTAAAATTTTCAAATACTTTAGTCTGTTTCGTCTGATTTTAAAAGATTTAGGATATTTACATTAGAACATAGTTTCTAGTTGTTCTAATAGTTGATTAAATGTAGATAAAAGACCAGGCAGCTTGATTTCAGTATCAAATATGCTTCTGAAATTATTCTAGACAATTCATTTGATTTATTGGCATTCACTTCACATGTTAGTTTGCTTTGTTTGTTTTCTATATATCTCCTAATATTTGTTTGCTTCGCTACTTATGGATGTTGTCATCCTTGTTTATTATATGATATACTTAGGATATAATTGTCTTTTTAGAAAAGCCATGCTTGTTTGTATTTCCTTACCTTTTGTAAAAAATCAAAAATTTTCCCACCAAAAACAAACTTTACTTATTCTGCAACTTTAGGCTAATTGCAGAATGGAAATTGAATTAAAAGATTTGTGAACAAGTGTTTGATTAGAAGCTCAGCACATCTGTTTCTTTTCGCTTTTTAAAACTTTGTCTGCTTTGCTAATCCAATCATAAACTTTTCAGGTTTTAATTATTTAAAATCACAAGAATCACAAGAACAACAAATTTGTCCAAAAAGTTAAATTCAGTATGTTTTATTTAGACGGACGATTTTAGAGTTGCTATGCTTTCTAAATATAAGTACCATACTGTTACAGGAATCAGTTTTGTCATTTAACAAAAAGAGCAATTGATCTAAGAAAACGGCTACAACGATGGTATTAAGTTGTTGTCAGAGAAACTTTATATTATTTATTTCTATAAAGAATTTGTCTACCCCCAATAACCCCCTATTTAATTGGAGCGCAGCCGCTAATATTATTTGTGATATATATATTATGTACACCTTATTACATATATATAAAAGTTTTAATTATTTGTACATATATAATATTTATTGTTTTCTCAAGTGTATTTGTACTCGACAGCTATTCCCACTCGTACTCAAAAAAGTTTTCCGAATGTTTTGGTAGCGAAGGTTCTCACTCTATACAATAGACGTCCAGGGGGGGGGGTAAAGGGTGATTACCTCCCCCCCCCCAAATGAATTTTGGATTTTTAATTTTTACCCCCCCCCCCCTCCAATAAAAAAAATGCCTCTATGAAATAAAGATTACCCCTCCCCCCCCAAATGAGCTTGGGGGTGCCGTAAAGCTGTCAATGTAAGACATCACAAAAAAATCAAAGCGAAATTAATTTAACCGCCAAAGACCTATCTATAGATTTCTGAAAAACTAGGATAGTCTAAATTTTTTTTATTTGCCAATCATTTGTCCTAGATAAAAATCTTTTGCGTATCAAATTAATTAGCAAAAACATTATATTATTGAAATAATGTTTGTTTGTTAATGCATTGGTTACATCAGATATCTCAACCAATGGTACAATGGAAGATACATGATTGTCTCGGGGGTAAGGAATTGTTTTCATTTTTTTAAAGTTTCTATAAAAATTCTATAAAACTTAGTGATACAGTCCCTAAAGGCTATCTAAATAAAGGCTAATAAATGTTTTACGTTATTCTGATTAGCCAATCTACATATATACTTGCAATTTACTGAAACTTGATAAGGTGCAAATTATGGGTAAATTTAGACAGTTATAATGGTTTGTATTTAACTGCCTATTATTCTAATTTTATTGTAACCAGAGCAAATAAATCAAATTGTACTTTGCGGTTCAGTACATTTAAAATTATTTTATTACATATATGTATAACATGAGAGAAGTATATGTAAGTATAGTTTAAAAAATACAGGGCTCGGCAGCCTCAGTCGAAGCTAACCTGAGTAACGCGGCTTTTTAGAAACTACAGCTGCAGACAAACTAATCTATGCATCGCAGACAAAGCATTAGTCGCAGCAGCAACTAACCGTTCAGATTTAAGAAAGCTTGGAGGTTTTGACAAAAAATCAGCCACTCTAAGCTGCAGACACAATATTTTGATTAAGCTACAGTGCAGCTACCCCTCCGACTCTGATTTATTTCAGATGGATTAAAACCGATTCTTAGCCATAGTTAGTTTAGTTTTACCTGTTTTAATTTTTTTAGGGGGGGGAGGGGGAACTTTTGCTTCTTCTTGTGGAGAAACCCGTAGAAGCTAAGGGCGACATTTCTAGTTGAATATAGAGGGTTAAACTATGGGACCGATTCAATTCATATTTCCAACCCAATTAAGGATATTTTACAAATTAACAATTTGGGAAATTTTATTGATTATTTCCAAACAATTAAAATTTAATTTTCCATTAATATTAATCTAAAACAAGTATATTTTTTAGCACAGCTGCTAGGTAATAAGGGCTTGTTCGTCCCACGAATGCCATTAAAATATCTTTTTTTTTACTAAATTGGCACAGTCTACTCTACAGACATTACACAGTCTAAATAGTTTTTAGTTATAGTACCTCTATGTAAACAACTTTCTCTTCTTTTCTGTATATTTATTTCTTTTGCTGTTCTTTCAAAAAAATTTGAATTTAAATATTGATTTGTTTTAAATGTTTAATATTCCCTTGTATAACAAAGTGGTTGTAAATCTTTATTTCAAAAACTGATTGATATTTTACATTATTCATGATTTATCTATGCAGCCATTTTTATACTCTTCTCTTTTTTAACAAATTTAAGCTTTTTGAATTATGTTAGCTGATAGTTCTGTATATTCTATACTTTAAAACAAGAAATCCTTTTTTATCCAGAACATAAACTTAATAACGTTATATCCGAAATCAAAGTATTAGCCTTAGTATAAAAATTCGTCTATATTTTGAAACATTTATAACATAATAAAAGATTGGTTCACTATCAGAATTTTCATCAATAATAAATCTTAATCTTTTAAGAATATAGAAGCACAGTTGGGTATATATTAAGCAACCTCATCAATATTATGTTAAGATGGCCGGATATAAGTGCGCCAAAATTTGTTCCTGATCGGCCAATTAAATGGCTTACACAACTTGTAGAGCTTTAAATTGACCAACTAACCACCTTTTAATGGTTTAGTTAACTAAGTTATACCTTTTTGTTACATGCATCCCCATATGCAAAATTTACAAACTACTGGATGTCCTAAATATACGATCAAAGGTTTCTAAAATGGATAGACGTACAGACATACCTTACTTATAAATAATTGTGCTAACAAAACTGATGAACCTGTGTATAAAGGTACTCCAAACATGCTCCTTCCAAACTGATTTAGTGCGGCCTACTTCACCCAAGGACTTCTTGTCTGCTAGAATTTATTATTTTTATCTAAGTTTTACTTCAAGAATACTCTATAAGTAGAGTTTGTAAGTCAACTCTTCCTTCGGATGTCTTGTGAAATAACTAATTTTGCCATTGTTAAATATATATAAATATATTTTTCTTGCACATCCAAAGATACAAACACAAATCAGGGATAAGGGATGGGAAACGTAGGAAAATATTATTTCAGGCCTATTTCAAGCATAGGCCTAAAAAAACCAGTTATGGGATGGCGCAGTAGTTCATTATAAATGGTAATGAAATAGCTGTGTGTGTGTGTGTGTAGATGAAGTATAGGATAAAATTCAGGTAAGCATAGAACTTTTAATAGGACCAATATGACCAATTCCTTTTATTTCAATTATGTTTATCTCTCCTCAAAAAATTCAAATTGTTTACTTTACTAATTTGAATTTTTCAGACGGCTTAATGTTGGATTGGCCTGAAACAGATTTTAGGGTGTTTTGTTTGCATTTTATTTATGAGTAAAATTGAATTTAAAATGTTATCATTGCTTACTAAAATTCAAAGTCGAAAATAAATAAATTAAGTATAAGTGAATAAGTACCTCCGTAACATTCTACCAATTAACTGTTCCATGTCAAATTAGACATAATTAAATTTTTTCTTTAAAAACTTAATTTTTCTTTAAAAAACTAAATTTTACGTTTAAAATAAACAGAAATACTCAAATAACTGTGCATTAAATTATAGCAAAATTAATAAAAATAATATATAAAAAATTTAGACACTTTTATTATTCAGATATAGAACTAGTTTTTTGTTTGTATTAATTTAAGGGGGGTTATCATTTCTGCATAAAATTTTTAAAATTTGAATGGACCAAATACAACAGTTTCTTTATAAACTAACAAATTAAAATTCTTAGCTACTTACATTAAAAAAAAAATAATTCCTCCATTTTTGTTTTTTTCTATAGGTTCCTTTTCTGATTGCGTAACTCTAAGCAGATTTGAAAATAAGATGTTGTGATCAAACATCACTTGTTTATGTTTTAATATTATTGTTTGAGAAGCATAAATTTGTTTGTGTTTTGAAATTTTATGTGATGCGCAGTGCGCACTTTGCCCCGTTTTAATTATATTGTCATCCGCCAATTGGCTATTGGTTGGTACAAAACAAGCCCAAATTACCAAACACTATTAGTTTAGAGTGGAAGCCAATAGGAGCCATCCGCCAATGACGTCATTTAATTAGGAAATGTTTAATGTTGCATTATCCCTTTTGAAGCCAGGCTGGGACCTAATTTATGGCCAGGTTTCCTATCCCTTATCCCTGACACAAATACAAAAAAATGTTTAATATTGAGTGGGTGCGCCCCTAGAGGCTTTTAGTGTCATTTTAAAGAAAAAGAAAGAAATGAGTGGGAGTTCGTGTTACACCCCCCCTAAAATCTATGGAGACAGTAAAATAAATAGACATCTTGTCCCTTATATACATATAATAAAATAGTTCCATTTTCATTGATGCGGATATCTGTTTACTGTTCTTTTTTTAAATATTTTATAAACTAACTTAAATTAGACGGGTTAAATAGTATTGATTAAATTTAGCAACAATTTTATAATTTTTAATTGAAAAGATAAAAGAAGTTAATTTTGTGATTGATGCTCATCATGTTCCCATTTGAAATATTTTATTCATCAGACTAGGCTAATTTTCCTAATCGACAGTTGGGGACCAATACCCCCCCCCCCCTTCCCTACCTTCCACATTATCAAACTACTCTGTTGATCAGGTCCTACAATCCTTCTAAAGATACTTCCAAACTGGACCTGTCTGCTTTAGCCTTCAGAGCCATTCTTTCTCTCTAAGTTACAAGGCAACACCTATAACTCCAATTGTTAACATTTGAATTTTTAGAAAAAAAAACGTATTTATATGCTTGTTTAAGTTTGGTTATATAGGGGAAGAGGGGGAGGTAAACGGACCACTATTAGGTTAGAGGAATAATACAGACTTTATATATTTATTTAGCAAGATTGGAATGAAGAAGGGATTTGACCTAAATTCTTATATAACCATTTTGTATGGCTTTTATTTTAGCTCTAGTTTTAATTTCATTAAAAGTATTCTTTTGCACTTGATGTCAATAATAAGCACAGAAATAAAAAGATCATAATTTTAAATGTTCATGGTAAAATGTTGCTGGAATCGATTATTTCCAAAAAATAGTGCTTAAAACAATGTGCGGACATTATATGTACGTTTAACCGTTTTGAAGCTAGCCTTTAAAGTTAATTATTTTGTGTGTGTGTGTGTGGAGATAATTGAGAACAATTAAACTCGATCTGCACAAAATCACAATTTTTTTAAATACATTATTATTTGAATTTTTAAGTAACATATTTTAGTAATTCAAATTATTAATATACGTAGCAAAATGTTTTATGAATGTCTTTCATCAGATTTGAATAGACTTTTGCCAGAAGAAACTAAATTTAAAACTATTGAAAATGAATTATGTATAGAAAATATATATAAAGAGAGAAAGACAAGGTAAATAGAAATGGAAAGTTGTTTCCAGTTCAAACTTAATTCAGTTTAACATATTTATATCATAGTTATTGTAAATTAATACCTAATACTGTTATAAATTAGACAGAAAACTTTCAAAGATAACGCACTTAAGTAAATTTGCAATGTTGTCGCCAAAACCAAATAAAATTAAATACATATAAGATTGTATGGTGTGTAGGGTTTGTAATTACAAATTTCATATTCCTAATTACAATTTTCAAGGATTGTTGATTAGGTTTGTGAAAACCTGAAAATTTGTAATTTTTATTTATTGACAGAATTTAAATTTTTGTATTCACCTAACTCAAAGTGCAAAAATTATGGAAATATGTTTATGAAAATCTGATGGCTTCTTCCCTTGTATTTAGGGCCACAAGATGGGAAGAGGTTTAGGTAAAAATCTGAAAAAAATATTAATACGACATAGATGATTTTAATGTATGTTCACCAATGCTTACTAAATGTAGAGTTCTAGCTAAACGATTATTGCTTCTGTTTCAAAGCTTGGCAGCAAAGCAGCAATGGCCCGCAGCCACAATCAATTCCGAAGCTATCTGTACCATTTCTGGCCAATTTGCAACCGACGTTCCTAAAAGGCCATTAATTGGAGACGCAGTATTAAAAGCAATAGTTTAAAAGAATTGTATTCCATGTATATACAACAAGTACCTTGGTCAGTATTGTAAATATATATAATAGGGATTAATATTTTATGCTGGCATAATTATTTATTCAGAGCTTTGCCAATAAAGCAGTATTATTATGTCTGTAGATACACTACATATTTAACGTTATACGCCCCTTTTAAGTGGCGAAGCTACCCTATAACTCACTTTGACTGTCCGTCCTAAAAAGAAAATGTAAATACTGGTCTGCTATTTGAGATTTACGGCTCATTTTTGTTTGTGGAATTTATGCTATGAGCAAAGAATTTGCTCTTTGAAATAGAAGGCTGATTTTTAAAAAAACTTTTACTGACCCTTGCGCTTCTATTACTTAAAAAGCATGTTCGTCAGTCAATCCGTACTACTCTAGAATATGCATTGAACTCATTGATATCAAGCTGGAAATTTGGAATGATACTATCAAAATGTATCAAATGATATGTATATTTACTATTTTTGTCAAAGTTAAAGGAATCTAGTGTCTAATATCGATTTGGCATCTGAAAGTATATTTAGTTTTATGCATAAATTTATCATGAACAACATATCGTGAACAGCATACTTAAAGCTTTTTATACATACTAGCGGCTTCGCCCCTAGCCTCTAGGGGCTTTGCCCCAAGAGGTGATAAAAAAAAAATTATGGCGAAAATCGAAAGGACGTTGGAAATCTCCTTCAAAAAAAAAAAAAAAAAAAAAAAAAAATGGGGGGGGATTTTTTGGTTTTTTTTTGGGGGGGGGTGGGGGTGTCCCACCCCCCAAGAAAATAGCTTAAAACCACCACAGGACCAATGGGTAGATACCCTGAAGAGTAGAATCCGATCGGTTCAGTGGTTACTGAGATCTTAAGGGACAGACAGACAGACGGACAGACGGACAGACAGACATCGTTCTACTTTGTATTATAGATAGTGCATAAACTCATATTTAGAAGAGAAGAATTTTTTTTTAAATTTGTCTAAAAGTTTGTCTTTTACAGTGGGGTTAGGAGTAAATAATGGGGCATGTGGGTCAGAGTGTAAGACAGACAATAAGTGGGATGTAAAACATAGTATAAAAAATGCTAATTAAATGTATTCGTTTTAATTACTAGTTTCCTATTCTAACCTGATGGTTAGGTGTAAAATCCTACTGGTAAATATCAAAATAAATTTAAAACTGTGATAAATTTTTAAATGTTTGTATCACGAAAAAAATGTGTACCTTATTTTAAAGGCTGTATGACTTAATGCCATATTTGGCTATTAGCGTTACAAGAGAAGGGTTGAGTATTGGGGTGTCTGTCAACCTAGGGAGTTCTATATAACCATAAAATTTTTGTCAGGGGGATATTTTTTAAAATTTTTAAATGATAAAAATAATTTTTTCGCGTGTTGAAAATAGGGAAAACTTATTATTTAATTAATAGATCTTTATAATGGCGGAGGTATGTAGATGATGAATTCTATTCTCCCGACTTTCAAACTTTTCCTAATTCAAACTTTGTTTCAGAAAAATGGCTGCCTAGAATAATGATGTCTACGTGTAAATGTGTATTATATATATTTGAAAATAAATATATAGAGAAAGAAAAATTAACTCTTTCTTTTTTACATTTTTTCTTTTTATCCTCTCTTTCTCTAAATCTCTTAATCAGTGGCGTGAACAGGGGTTTGTTAGGGGCTACGCATAGCGCGCCTGAAAATTTATCCACACACCTTACCTAAACCAAAATCGAAAGGGATGGGGACTCGGGGAGATTAGGGGGTGGGTCAAATACAGACAACAAGAGGGAAGAAATTTTATTATCCTAGGGAGTGTATCCACTGTCCTCTATATCAACCACACTATTGAACATACTTAAAGTCAATTGATCGTCATTTGATATGTAAATTGACACGCGACGCACCTCTTTAAAATTAAAGGGGGGAGAGGGCTGACTTTTTACCTCATTACTCTTCGCAGAATTAGGAGGGTGTAGAGCCTTTTTAAGGTGGATTGGCACCCAGGGGAGTGTATCAACTCCCCATCTGCACGCCTCTATTCTTAATATTACTTGTAGGTTTAGCTTTGTATTGTATGCAATCGTCTTTGATTAAATAAACTGAATATACAAAACATACGAAATAATAACGTACAATCTTTTTAAAAGGATTATTTGTGGTATTTTGATGAGAAAATAAAATAGTTTAGTCTATTTTGTGTGCTTTATCAGAAAAGGGTTTTATAGAAAAATATTAAATTCTTTGATTATGATTAGTAAAACTTTTAATTTTACGCCAAAATAGTCAGAGGAAAGAAATTCAATTATAACTTTTATAGAATTGTTTCGATATTTAATCTTTCTCTGTGTCTTTTGAATTTAAAAGAAAATTTGTGTTATTGTATTGTACTATGTAATTATTTTGCAAAATAATGCAAATCTACCAAAAAATTGAAATTTAAAAATGCATTAATATTTCCTAAAACATTTATCTGAACACTTTCCTTATCAAATTTTCAAAAACAGAAAAACTTTATTAAATTCTAAAAATAAAAGTTATTCTAGATTGTTTCATAGAAATAAAACTTTTCTAAAGAAAACTATCTTAGTGTAAATTAAACTTTTTATTTGGTTTTGTTTGTTCTCAGTTATTTATAAAATATTTGTCAAAAAGAAAAAGATATAATTATTCTTTTAAAATCTTAAAAGTTTCTCATATTTAAAAAAAAAGAAACAATAAAAGAAGAGGGGGGGGGGGGGACCCAAATGTTATGATACTGGATATGTCAACTTTATTGAGATCGTGCATGTGATTTGAGAGAGTAGATGGGAGAGAGAAAAGAGGGGTGAGGGTTATATCAGGTAGAAAAAGACGTAGTGCATTTAAAATGCAAGTAGCAGTGAGGAGAGACGTCTGACAGACAACCCACAATTAGAGAGTAGCTTTGCTATCAAAAAATAAAATTTATTTTTCAGTGTTAGGAAAATATCTTAGTATCAAATAATTGAATCTTTACTGAAAAAAAATAATTGTTTCCTAAGAGGAAATTGTTAAAATCCTTTGCAAATTTCTCCACAGTTTAATATTCTAAATATACTGTTTTTATGCAAAAATTGTTTGTATTCTTACTCAAATTTTTTAAACAACATTTTTTCTTATCCAATCAAATATCTAATGCTTTAATCCTAATTTTTTTTATTTAATTTAGCAATTACTCGCTAGTTTTTATCGAAGCATTATCTAGTATATTAAAGACAACTCCCTGGAATTGGATTGGATATCCTTTGTCTGCAAGTTCTAACTGATAACTATAATGCTTAATGAACAAGATCCTAATTCTAACACTTATTTCCACAGGTCTTATTACCCTCCTCGATAAAAAGCTGACAGTAGTTTACACAAAACATCAGCATCCCTGAAACCATTAGCTACCTGCATTTTATTCTATACTTTATCTACTTTGGACTTTTTTAGCTAATCATTCTAGTTCAAAGTTGTCAAATCTAACTACTGCACCATCCCGTAACTGGTTTTTAGGCCTAGTTGGAAAAAAGGCCTGGAATAATATTTTCTTACGTTTCCCATCCCTTATCCCTGCAAAACAAATCTTGTAGAATTTAAATTTGCTACTAAATTTCACTGAATAAAAGCTGCCTCTGAATCGCTAACTTTTCGTTGGGGTCTTTGGTCCATCGGGGAAAAATAGAAATGAATTAATTTTTAAACTACGTATAAATAAATGCTCTAAAATAGAAGATTCAGTGGCGTGCGAACCGAAGGGGGCATTTGGGGCAATCACCCCCCCCCCTAGCGATATTTTGTATAATATAAACTTTTTACCAAAGAAATTTTGTACATCCCCAATGATGATACACAAAATTACCCATTATATAGATTACAATTAGTGGATGAAATGTATGGAAACTTGACTAAATTAACCAACCAATCAAAATTCCATTAAAGTCCCCAAGTTGTTAAGCCAACAAATAAGAAAATTTTATATGAAATATTAGGGACTAGTGTAATAAATAGCCCAAAAAACCCTCCCTCCCTGCATATTTAAAGAAAAACATTTGCGCTTCGCACCCTTCCAAATGGTTTCTGCTTTTCATCACATTGTATATTTTGTTTTTATTTCTATAAAAACATGTGTAAACAACAAATATTTAATCAAAAAGTTATTTTATAAAAAAAAGAAACAGCATTGATATTTATCTAAGCCTTTTTCTCAACACTGTATGTCTGTCTAAATGAATAACTATTTATGATGTCATATTATTTTCAGGATAAGTTTATCATTTTTTTTTGTGTACATACCCTTACAAAACAACATGTTTTTTTTATGGCAATTTTCATTAAAAACCCTTAAAACTAACTACACTCTATATTCCTAACTTGATAAAATATGCCACTCTTGTTGTCTTTAATTCATTTTAGTTCAAAGAGGGAGTAAATATTTTTAGGTGCGCTTCACGCACCGCCCTTATAAATCATTGGAAACACCACTTAATCAAAGATTAACAGAGTTTTAAAGTGCCATTTAAAGAGGGTAGAATATGTTAATATAACTTTTTAGCTTCTCTATAATTCACTATGGCTGTCAGTACGTAATGCTAAGGGGGAAATGTGATTTTTTCAACTGCAATTAAAGATAGAAGGCTAAAACTTAATGTTAACATTCCCATCATTATGGAGTATAATTAACTATTAAAAATTCATGGAGGTCGGACTGCTTTTCAGGACGTTTTTGACTATTTTTGTATCTTTTAAATTTCGGGTATAGTCCCTTTTGTGACATTGCCTCTTATAGTGCATTTCATCGTATTTTCACAGTAGCTTTTCACCTATTTATAGCTCCTGCGGGGCCAATTGCCTAACCCTGCGGGGAAATCACCTGACCTAACTTAACCTAGAATAACCTTTTAAAAGCTACTATGAAAATACGATGAAATGCCCCTTAAGAGGCGTTGCCACAAAAGAGACTATAACCCAAAGTTTTCCATTTTTCTAAGAGATTTTTATATCTGTAGATGAAAGGACAAGTATTTTTTTTTATTTTTTACATAGTTCTTTATATCTTTTGTTTTTATGATACGATAAATTTTTTTGTGGATTATAAGATTTAAAAAAATAAAATTTCTGTTTCGAGCATCCAGTATGTAATTTACTTTGACTGTCATCACACAACATACAGGAAAAAGGATTTGTGACTTTTTCTATCTAAAATATATATTTTTTTCAACAGATGCTCTTTAAATCTACTTGTCTGTATTCTTATTAATGATTTTTTGTGCTTTGCTACTTAAAGATGTTGTCATCCTTGTTGTCATACAATAAAGAAATATTTAAAATCAGTTTTACATATTAGGTTAATTTTTGGTAAATTATTTCCAAAATGTGTGTTTTTATCTCCCCCCCAAAAAAATTTTTTTAATGGGGTTATTCATCCTTCCTGCTGAGATTTTATAACATCCCCTTCCACCCATAAAAAAATGTTTTGTGGTGGGGAGGGGGGGGGGGGAAGGTTAAATTATCTTCTGTACTCTTTTTTCGAAGATGCTTTCTAGCTCCCTTTCCTTTGGTCATTGCAGGGTGGGGAGAAGGGATGGGGGAGAAGAGATGGGGGGGGAAGAGATGGGGGATATAAATGGGAAATAGGGATGGGGGAAGGGATGGGGAAGAAGGGATAAGGACTAGAAGGCCCATAATCAAATAATCCCACCCCTTAAAACGCCCTTATTTAAAATTAGTATATATAATCAAAATGCCCCCCCCCTAAAGCAAAGTGCCCCCCCAGGGCACTTTGATTTTGAATAGTCAAAATCTTCAAAATGCCCCCCCCTAGACAAAGTGCTTCGCACGCCACTGAATGATAATCATAATAAATTCCTGGAGACTTAGAATAAGCGGCGGCAGCATCTCCATTGACAAGTTCATGACTCCCATGATGTGCAACACCGCCCACACCAACCCCTACACCCCCTCCAGCACTGAGCTCTCCACCATCCTTACCCTTACCAAACAGGAAACTACGGGTTCCCCTAAAAAATAAAAGGCTTTGTTCATATTTCATGATATTACAATTATGTTATAGGGTTTTTGTTGTAAATATAGTCCTACATTACAAATACAATTACAAAACATTCACTAAAATTTGACAAAATGCAAAATCAAATAAAGTAGGATGTGCACTATAATGGTTTGGGCAGGGGAGGGGGGGGGGGGGGGTTTACTCGAGAACCCTTAGAGCTAGAGTGAATCCGAAATTAGCTCACTCTAGCTTTAAGGGTTCTCGAGTAAACCCCCACCCCTGCCCAAACTATTATAGTGCACATCCTCCTTTTATATTTATTTACAAATATATTCTTAAATGAGTGTTATACCCACACACACACACACACCCACTAGCCAATCATTTTTAAAAATGAAAAAACACATTTCTAGCCTCTGCGGGACCTTTCCTATCCCAAATAAAACATCTAATATAATTTTGTTTTCAAATTCTTTGTTTATAGTCTACTTTCAGCTACAGGTAAATTTCAAAAAGAAAACTGTAAAAGGGCAGAGATACAGCTTTATCAATGTTAAATATTAAGAACAGTTTTTTAGTATTTCTTCGAAACTGATTAATATCCGCTGGTTTATAACCATTTCTCAGGCATACTGAAATTTAATTTATAGCATCGTATTACAGATAATTTTCCACAAATAATTAAATCAAATCATAAGATTAATATTAATTTGGTTAGCCTATCCCTTTGGGCTAACAAAGCTGGTTTTTCTCTCTTGATTTTTCATTTTTATATCAGTGGAAAGATGTCTATTATACTATGCGATAAACAATTATTTTTTCATAAAATTATGCTACTCTGGATGTCCTTGTATAAGAAATGCTCGTGCCTGGATACAATTACTCTATTCCAAAAACTAAAATAACTACAAATACTTGATTTAATTGTCCTGTCTAGTAGAAAAATGATGAACGAAAATACTGCAGTCATAGTTATTATTAATTATTACACAACAAAACTACTTTAAAGCACAATTTCTTCAATTCGCCTAACTAAAAGCTTTATTAAAAAAATCTTTTTATTTAGTAAGAAAATTATGATTCTAAACAAAGAAAATATCGCAGTATGATATCTAAATAGTCATCGTGAGTATGAGAATCTTAATTTATGAGAAGATGTTTATATCTTGTAAAACATAATAGTAATTTCTATTTTTGGTTTGTCCGATGGACTCTATAGTTATAAGGTAAAATGAAACTCCCTAATGTGCAACTTTAATAAAAATTATCAATTCAATACTTTTCACGAACCTCTTAACAAGCATGATATAAAGAAACAACTGAGATCAAATATCTTCCAACCTTCCAGAGAAACCTTTTTATGTAAGTTTATTTTATGATTTCCTTTTTTGTCAAATTCAGCAATTCAAATATATTCTTATTTCTTAGCTCTGCATTTTAAAAATCATTTTTGCTGACTATAAAAATGAAGAATGTCTACCCTGTTAAAAAATTAAATTTAATACAAAAATACTACTAATACAAAATGCACCATTTTCTAAATAAAAACAAACATTCTTATCAAAATGCCACTTCAAAGTTTTGACACTCACTTAATTCTAACGCATAAAAATTTTGTATGTCAAAATTCTCTACTATCCATTATGCTGTATTTCATAGTTTCACATACAAGGTGTCCACAAAACAAGTTTCTTAGAATACCTTAATAATTTGGGAGAATGGTACCCCCCCCCCCCCTCTTCGAAACCAACAAATATTGCCACAATTAACAAATCTACAATTAATGCAACAAAGGCCAAAAGAAATGAAATTTGCGGACACCTAGTAAATGATAACAAAATGTGGGAAATTAGTTGCTGCATCAAATAAGTTTTCTTTCTTTCTTCAGGTGTTGTAACAACTTTACTTATCACACGGTGTATAAAACCTCAACTTAGGCAGCCAACACTTTTTGTTTGGAAGTTGATTGAAAAGAATTACTTTCTGAGAAACACTACCACATCCCTGAATAATACAAAATAGCAATCAGTTTCTTTCATAATGAAAACAGAGAAGCGCTGATAATTGTAAAGATCTTGTAATCAAGGTGTTCAGAACTCTTAGAAATTTTCCAAAAAGCCAAAAAATTCCAAAAAAGGTAGAAATTAAAAAAATAATTCATCATATTTTCTATCAAAATTTTCAAAGTGACATAAAAAACAAGAAGAAATACTGGGAAATGACAGTTTTTAGCGAATCATAATACTTTCTTATAGTTATTCAAAATGTTTATTTTTAATATTGGTTTAAAGGCAGTTATATATTTGCATTTTAAGCTTTTTGGAATGCTTTAATCCTGAAAACCCTGATTATTAAATATATATAATAATCACTGCCCCCTTTTATAAGGTCCTTAATACTTTTGAAGTTATAATTCGAAATATATTTTAAGTTTTTAAAGTTTCATGACATGGTAAACTAATTTTTTTTTTTATAAAAATTACTAAAATTTTTACATAATTAAAAAGTAAATATTATAATTATTATTATTATCAATTCTAAACTACAGGGATGTGTTGTGTTAGGTTATTTAAAAATATAGGGTTGGAACTGTAATTTAAATGTTATTGTAGTAATTTAATTTTGGGTCTTTATCTACACGAATTCTATTTCATAGGATTTGTTTATCATAGCCTCACATATCTAAATCCTCTTTCAAGAAAAGTATAAACTCTAAAATTCCTTTTTACTAAATTTTTCTCTACATGTTTGTTATAAGCCTAGGTATTTGTGAGTTTATATTTTTTAAAAACGCAGATATTCTATGACTTGGAAAGAATTTCCTTCCGTTAATCAGACAGCTTTAGTAATAATGACTGTAAAAGTTTAAAAAAATAAAACTCCTAAAAATTCAAAACGCAGATAACTTTGATTGCAGCTGTATGTCAATGTTAGCTAATCATATTAAACAGACTCACAACAACTGAACGCTGATCGGAGGTAATTACCAATGTTTCAAACATAGAATTACCAACCTGATAATTATAAGAAAATAAGTTTTAATTATTTTCTTTTTTTATGCGTTTATGTAATAACCAGTTATGACGAGTTTAAATTTCATAAAATCTTAAGCCTAGCCGCTAGCAGATCTACGATATAACAATTTTTCAACTTTCATTTATTAAAAACTGTGTTAACCTGAAATATTAAATTGTTTTGCTGAAAATATGAACGATTACGTCCAATACTAGAGAAGCTAAAATAAGCTATAAGGGAAGATAATGGACGAGTAAGGCCAGGGAAACAATTATCTGCACTACCAATGAAAGGTCAGCCTACCAAAGCATTACAGAAATGTATAACATACATAAGCACTTTTAGAGTAGCTTCACCCTTTAAAATGTTTGTAAAAAAATTCGTGAATATAAAAAAAGTTTGTTTGATGTTGCCTTTTTTAATAGCACAGTTACTTGAATATGGAGCTTGTCCGTTCATCTGTGATTCTGAACGAGCCGGTTAAATTTTTTTTTGTTAATTGGCAAAAGACTTAAAAAAATGAGCAATCCATAAATCTTTTTTCAAAGGCGTACATTAGCTAAAAATTGCCTTTTTCTATTTATACTTTTTTACAATTGAAATTTGCCATAGAAGTTTTAACTTTTTAATACTTGTTATTTCTGCATTAGTTATTGACATAATTGTCCTTGTTCAAAGTACATGTAAATTGTAAATAAGTATATGGTAAAACAGTTTAAATATTCAAATTCATTTCATGAAAGAATAAACAAATAATACTTTTTTACCCCACAGTCAAATTTGAATAGCAGATAAAAAAACATGTTTCTGTGTTTGTGTTGTAAAAGATCTCATGAACAGGAGGATGATAACAATATTGGAATGAGGATGTTTTTAACAGACAAAACACCTCAAATACTTAATTTGTATGCAGGGGTGATAAATCTTGTTAATTAAAATGAAATATAATAAATAATTAATGAACGACTCTACTGTGAAGACAAATTTCTACCCTTGTGGTTTCTTTCTAATATACTGTGTTCTCATTTTAGATATATTGGCACTATCTCTCCAATCACCATCGGTAGGAATCATAAACCCTCCCCCCGCCCCCCATCTCACAAGGAATTTATTTTTTAACTATGGAAACAATAGGTTTTTTACAATCTCAGCAGGACTGGAGCTGAAATGAACGTTTTGTGTGTAGGAATGGTCCGTCCATACATCCGAACTTTAAGAACGGGTAGCTCTGATCGGTAATACAAACATTTCTCTTTTCATGGCGATTCCTGTAACATTTAATTACCATTGAGAAAGAGCATTATCTATATGTTTATACCTATTAATAAGCTCGGCATCCTGCTCCTTCATTTAATGTTTTATCGTACGATTTTAGTCGGTTAGATTTGCTTTTATGAATTTTTGTCATCCTTGTTTTGGATAAAAATACTCCGGGATAGGGAGAGGGGAGTTTATGTTGGGTTCACTGATGATTGGTGGGATAATCCAAATACATTTTAAATCTGTTTTAATCTAATTATGAATACAGTTGCCTCTGACCTACTAAAGTTCATTCTTTTAACTTTCAAGTATTCATTAGTTTCTCAATCACATCAGATCTAAATTAAACATATATTTACAAACCTTAAAAGTATTAGAAAGATTAATACCATTCTTACCAAAATTCCAATCTCTCCAGGAGAAGATTTTCAATATCCAATTGTTAATATTTCTTGATTTTTTTTATGTTATCAATGAATTCTTTAAAGTTTCTTCAAAAGTTCTCCGAGTACCCTTATAACATTTTTTAAAGTCAGTGGTAAAGATTACATGCTAAACATGATAAAAAAAGTTATTTCGAGTAAGAATGTTGAGCTTTCCTTTTTTAAAAGGATTAGCACACACTGTAATCTAAATTTAAAATGACTTTAATTATGTTACAATACTTTTTATCCAGTCTTGTCTGTAAATTTTGAGTATTTTGTGTATGTTCAGTCTACACACAGCTACCCAAAAAAACAAGCGCTCTAATGTAAAAAAAGCATGTAAAATATAACATTTATAATTTTAATTCATGCAAAGCAAACCTTTTCCAGTTTAGTCCAGGAAGGCTAATATAGATAGCACATAACACTTAAAATTTTCTGCTTTCATAAAAAATAAGAAAAATTTCGCAAATTGAAACCACAATAAACAACAATAAAACTCTAAAACTCCTAAAAACATAAGTAAAGGAAATTACGCCCAAAATAACTAATTTTCATCGTTGTTTTAGTATTCATTATAAAAAGTTATAGTTTTATAATGAAAAAATAACGTTGAATTTTAGTACTTATATTTGAAAATTTTTAGTAAAAACAACATAAAACAAATAATTAAAATAGAAAAAATCGATTGATTAATTATGTAGGCAATAGGCAAATAAGTATATCTACTTCCTAATAAAATAAGCTAAAAAACTTTTCCAAAAATTTATACCAATATATAATCTAAAATATTTATTCTATAAACTATCTTAAATAAAATTGGTCTTTGTTAGTTTGTTCAATTATTTCACGAGGAAAGCTATTTTTTTATATTTAGACTAAAGTTCTATTAAATTTTAGGAAATAATTGTTGAGCAATAGCATTCAAAATATTCTTTAAAGCTAATTTACTTGGTAAAATTTTGGAATCAAGTCGAAAATATGATTTTTTTACAACTTGAAAGAATGCCAACGCTTAACGGTTTGGCGCAAAGTCTACTATTGCACAACCAAAAAATACTAGTCTTCATTTTATAAAAAAAAATACCCAATGCACATTGCACAGTGCACGCAAATGCCCAAAAGCCCTATTTTTCTACGTTTTCTACAGCCCCGCACTTTTCGTGCATTATTGGGTCTTAGCTATTGCTATTCGTAAGACTGACTAGTTTTTATGGTATGCAAGCGACGCTGTGTATTCAACCGATTGGCAGCAATTTGAGTTGATTAAAGATTTTACAAGTACTTTCAACATGATCCAATTTTGTTTTGATTTTCAAATTACAATTATTTTCAACAATTTATACAAATTTGATATTTTATTTTTGCTAAAGTTCAACAATACTTTAGACCTATTTATTTGATAGGATTAATATAAATACTTTTAGATTTTATGATTAAGAATTACCTTGTTGCTTTTTGCCATCTTGACTGAACCTTGGTTTTGTTCTCTGCTCTAAAATCAAATAAAAATGCTAGGAAAAATTAAAAGAGAACCAGATTTTAGTAGGGTTATTTATTTTATATTTATTCTGTTGATATTTCTTAGAACTAGTTATTTAGTTGTTTCTAAAATATTAAATTGTTTCTATAAACAATCGCCACCTTGAATTTAAAGTAAAAATTCCAGAAAATCTACTTCAATACACTCAAATAGAAAATATGTAAAAATAAGTATTAAGGGAAATATGTTATATATAATTCATAATATTTGAAGAACATTGGCAATTATGCAAAAGCTTTGAAAGAACAGACAGAATATAATATCAAAGTTTGTTCAGCAAGATAGAGTGAGAGATAGAGGAGAAAGAGAGTGAGAGAGAGGGGGAAAGAAGATATGGCTATAGATGAAATAGTAAGAAGTGTATATAAAGAGAGAGAACATAAATATATGTAAGATTGTTCTCCAACCAGTAACTAATTTATTTCAAATTATCTGACATTGTTCATATAGAACAATCACAAATTATTTATGCAGATGATTAATCTATTCTTTTATTCCTTTTTTTGCCCTTTGATTATATTTCAAAATTTAACAATAATTAAAATGGCATAACTCTTCTATATAAGTTACAGGTTTAATGAATTTAATACATATGAAATCCTAAATTGTAAGTATTCTATGTAAAGAAAGGCAAAAAAGCTTTAGGCCTTCTAAAGTTGAAAAGTAGATGTAAATTTGAACTCACTTTTTGTTGTTTGTTCCACCGTTCAGGGAGCTGTTACTAAAATAATTTTATCAATTAGAAAAATATAAATAATTTCAATTTAATTGAATTTAACACAAGAAAAGTTTTCTAGATTACAAAATTATCGGCAGTAGATGATTGTGACTAGTATGATTGGCTTAAACACCAAAATAGATAGAAAAAAATCGGATTTTAACATACAAAAAAAGATACTATTAAAACTACTAACCTAATTTTATACATTGTTTGGTAATTTCATAACCTAAACTACCTTTCTTAAGTATACTATAAAAATGCCTAGTAGTTAGAGTTTCCATAGAATTACGAAAAAATATGTAAGACGTAGGAAACATGTTTTTCCTGAATTTTTCTGAAATATTTAGAAGACAATTTCACTTTTTATCTCCTTTTCCAAAAATTACAAATAAAAAGATTTTTTCCTTATTTCCTCTCCCTGTTAGGTTTTATAATCAGGAGGTATTAAAAATCCTCATACTTTCAAAAAAGGTTAGAAACAATCTAACTTGTTAAGTTCTTATATTTCATTCAAAACATAAAATAAGAGAAAATAAATTTATCGCCATTACCTTATAGATTTACCATGAGAAAAGTCAAAGTCCTGGCTCATTGTAAGAGTCTCACAGTAAAGACAACCACTTTAAAAAGACACTCTTTGAATTTTATTTATTGATAATTATTGAAACGCCTCAGGATTGTAGGTAAAAGTTTCTGAGCAGAATCTATTAAAATGTCAAAAGAAAAATATCAAAGAAAATATTAAAAAGTTTTGATACGTTTTTCACCTTTTTTAGGGATAACTAGTTATGAAAAAATTTAACTAATTTTTAAAAATTTTGAGTGTCCCTTTGATGCGAAGATTTTCTGATCCTAACATTTCATGAATCATTCATTTTCTGAAAAAAAAGTTAATTTTTATTATTATTTGCATTTTTGAACTCTTAATTTAGGAAAAAATCAAACTATATTTTTAAGTAATAGAATATCCGTCTAACTTTGGGTACTGTACTGTAGGTGTTCATATTTTAGTTTTTCTTTATATTACTTATCCTATATCCTAAATTACTAAATTAGTACAACCAATATGCATGTTTCTATGCAGTGGTCTCAGGAATATAAGAATGGTCATAATTTTTTTCCCCATAATGCTCGTTTCTTTCCTTTCTTCTGGTTGCTAAGCTGCTCTCTGTTTTGTTCTCACTGAAGCATAAATTAACTGCATACTGTTTCAATTCACTATTAATAATCTAAAACCTTGATACCATTATATGTACCTAATCGTCCTTAATAAAGAATTATCACTTTTATAATTGTACAAGAACAATTGTGTTCAAATAAGTTGCTGTAACAAAAGAAAATATTCTTTCAACGAAAATTGAACAGCGTTTGTGTGTGATCTTATATTCAAACATTCAAAGTAAAGTGGCAATTTAAAAGCTAAGCTATTCTATACATAAGATGGGTCCGTCCGGGACAGTTAGATATTTTCGCCAATTAAATAAAGGGTGTTTAAGAAAACAATCGCTTCACCCTTTTAATATAAACCCTACAGTTTTGGTCAAAAACTAACAAAAAATGACCCAAATCATGTCCAAGCAATGACAATGAGAAAACACTATTGAATTTTGATTTCTACTCACCTCTCCTGAGCACTACAGCTCGAGTCCTAGCCCTTGTGGAAAATTTTTCTCTATGTGGAGAGTGCATATTTTAATACAAATTAAGACAGTTTTGTCTTTTTTAAAAAGAATAAACTGTCTAAAGTACTTGAAATCTTGTATATAGACCCCATAATGTTCAGAATTTTTGATGGAGCATGTAAAAACCTTTCTATAGACGCCTTAACCAGATTTCTGACTCAATCCTTGCCAATTTGGCATCATAAAGACACAAAAAAAGAAACCATCTTAAATAATTACAATCTTGTAGATAGAACCAATAATGTTTAGAATTTTTGATGGAGCATTTACACTGTACATTGTACAGACCTTTCTATAGACACGTTAATCAGGTTTCTAACACAATCTCAGCCATTTTGACATTAAAAAGAAAGATCTGTCAAACATCAAGAACTAGAATTGAGTTAGAAACCTGGTTAAGACGATTTGTTGATTTTTAATCTCCATGTAGGGAAAAATTTTCCACAAGAGCTATGACTCGAGCTGTAGTGCTCAGGAGAGGTTAGTAGAAATCAAAACTTAATAGTGCTTTCGCATTGTCATTGCTTGGACATAATTTGGGTCATTTTTTGTTAGTTTTTGACTAAAACTGTAGGGTTTATATTGAAAAGAGTGAAGCGATTGTTTTTTTAAACACCCTTTAGTTTAGAGTGGATCGGTTCAAAACTTTACATGATGCATTCTCTAACAGGTACGATTAAGGAAGCTTAGCAATTTATGTATGGATATTGTCATACTTGGTTTTGCATATTTTTGGTCGAGATCCATGCCACTTTATCTTAGATACTATTGCAGTATTACAATCAGAAAATTATCCCAGCGTGAATTCATCTTGCTTCATTATCTACTTATTCAAATATAATTTTACACTCTACACATGTAATTGTACATTACAATGTACGTTATGATTATGTCGGTTGTTTATATGCAAGGTTACTCTAACCGATGTTTATACTTTGTATATTGTATTTAAGGGGCATTGCATTCACCTGACAAGTTTTATTTGTGAATCGGCACAAGGTTTTAATATTGCTAAAACATTTCTGAAAACTAAGCAATTTATAGACTGCTATTGGTTAAACAGCTGAACGTGCATAATTTCACTTCTTTATAACTGGCATATGAAAGACTATAAACAATCTAAAATGACCTAGATCCAATGATGTGTAGAGCTATAACGAAAAATAATTCTTTTTGGTAAGGTACTATTAAGTATGGGACATTCTAAATTATTATTACATGTCTCCTTACATATTGTTTACAAGAATATGTGAGTATGCACATTTAGCCGTTTGGCCGCTGGATCATTTCTTACATAAAGACAATCAAAATTAGAGGGAAGGCGACAATTTTTACATTTTATTTATAAACATAATCATGGGCTTATATCAATAAGAATATACCTATACTTGTAAGTAGGCAAAGAAACTTATATAAATGCCAAAAACCGAAGTTAAGTTCTGAAAGAAAAATGGAAGAAATTTTTAGTATATCTTATAATTATCCCAATAATTTGTCATAACCTCAGAATTTTACATTTCACCCATTGTTTAATAGAGTAATGTGGTTCGACACGATAATTAAAAGTGTAAAAAAAAACCACATCAAATTTTTGCTTATGATATTGCAGCTACTCTATTTGCATCGGGTGTGTCAGTATGTCAGTCAACAGCATTACCTGCATAATGGAAATAAAAATATCCAATTTAACTTACAATCTTTTAATCTAAATACGTTAATTGTTAAATAACTATTCCAACTTCATAATCTTCTATTGTATTTATTCCAATGAAATTATCTTTATAAAGATTTACTTTGTAAATTTCCTATCTTGAAAGGAAAGTAAGTATAACTGTATTTTTTTTAGAAATAACCTAATCTTTTTCTCTGTGTTTCATATTACATAGGTATAACATCTGGAAACTTTTTTTTTCTGAATAGTAGCGTAGCTACTCTATAAGTCCTTTGTTCGTCTGTTCGGGATTGAGTTAATCAGTTTGTACACCTATGGAGGAAAATTTATTTTACTGGCTGCTTTAAAGATCTACTCTACAACTTAATTGGTCCATCAGTGTATCGGCAATGCTTTTTTCTATATAATAAAATTACGAGTGTATTTTTAGAAGCGACGCTACTCTATAATTCACTTTGTCTGTCCGTCCATCCGTCAGTTTGTAACGCTATGGAGGAAATGTGATTTTCTCGGTTCCTATTCAAGACAGACAGCTAAAATTTTTAGTGAAGATTCCTAATCTATACATTGTTTTGTCCATCTGTCTTTTATTTGGGGTGCTATATTGATTCCTAGATTTTCAAGTTTGCTTGATTTAGGGCTGAAATCAAAGTTGCAGAAAGTAAGCGAGTTTAATTCAATAATCATTAATTCTAAAACATGTAGTTCGAACTTGACAGAAAAAATGTAATTTCATAAAAAAGAATTAAATACCATGTTGTATATTTAATTGTAAATTTTTGAATTACACACATTTCTTCACCTCTCTTGCAGAGCGATGTTAAAAGTGTTTTTTTGTGCTAAATTTCACTTTTGCATTAAAAATACTTGTCAATTCAATTTTAATATAGCTAAGATAATAAAACGATTTTATGCATATATAATCAAATTGTGTAATTTCCATATTTAGACTTTGTATAAATATTTTTAGGTGTTTTGTAAGAACCCTTATTTCTTCACAATTCTCACGATGCCTTAAAATATTTAGATACATCCAGCATTACAGCTTCTAACTGGTAGTACTTTTAGTTCGAAACACGAAATCCTGTTTTTCAGTTTTTGATTTCTACGCTTTTGAATTATCAATTCATATTATCAGCAATTCAATGAGTTCTATTAAGATTTTATCTTAATTGGGGTGCTAGATCGATTCCAAGATTTTCAGGTTTTTGTGATTTTCCTATTTACGATTGAGGGCTGGAATTATCATGAAACAAATATGCCTAATCTCATATTCTACATATTACCACCAAGTTTCATTAAGATTCGTCTATTAATTGTGGTGTTAGATCGATTCCTAGATTAAAAATTTTTCGTGATTTTAAAGTTTTTGGGATTTCCCTATTTTATCAAGTTTATAGTAACTTTTTTTCCCAATATACTTTCAAATTTTTTTTCGCTACTTATGGATGTTGTCATCCTTGTTCTGTTAAGATTCTAATGCTGATCAAGTCACTTTGTTCATTCTGTCAATTATCTTAGTGCTTGTGAATGTTTCATCCTTGTTTTTTTGTATAGATTATATTTTCTTTTAAATTTTTAATCTAAGATTATTAAGAAAATACATAATTCAATTTTTTTTTAAAAATATGATTTCAAAAAAACAAGTATAAAATTTAACACAGAAAGACTTTGGTATCCATCATTGCATTCAAGTACTCAAGCCTATTAATACTAAATATTTAATAAAATTTAAATTACCCCCCCAAAAATTTTACCCCGGGAGTAAATTTTTTTTTTTTGGGGGGGGGTAAAAGAAATTTACCCTTGCCAACAGATTTCAGGGGGGGTAATTACCCCCCCCCCCAAGCAAATTTTACCCCAGGGGTAAAAATTTTGGGGGGGTGGTTAAAAAAATTTGCAGCGCGCTTCGTGCGCCAGTTTACCCCCCCCCAAAAAAAAAAAAAAAAAATTATCCCCCCCTTAAAAAAATTTTAACCCCCCCCCCCAAAAAAAAAAACTTGGACACCCCTGCCGCTACGTCAAACTGACGACTGAACGTAATGCTACCGATCTCTGCTTTAATTGTTTTTATTCTATATCTGCATCAATCCAACAGGCACAAATTATAGAAAAGTTTTGTATTATAAGAAAAACAGTTTTGTAAACTTGGTGTAAATTGGAGACTGTTTGAACCACTTATAAATAGTCTCATTGTTTTTACAGCTAATGTTTACCAATATTTTTTGCTCTCTGAACAAAATTCTCTTCAATAACATTAAACTTACTGCGTTCTTATAATTTGTATTTATGGATTTTATAAAAAGGAATAATTAGAAAGAATCTAAAGTTGCGCATTGAACGTTTTGTTAAAGTCAAGAATGCATTAATTATACATAATTGGAAAGGTTCATTTTATAGTCTTGAATAGTTTGACAACTGTTGTTTGCAGACTGATTATGAATGCGGCTAGATCAAAATTTAGGTTTAAGCTAATATTCATTGTAAATTTGCCCTATAGGAACTGAATATTTAGAAATCAATATTAGGGTGGGTCGATTTCGGATATTCACATTAGTAGACATTGGCAAGGGTTACTGGGCCAATATTAAACCCTGTGAAACTTGAAAGAGGTTTTTTAATCCAAAAACAACGGGCGCGCGAGGGGTATAAAATATACCCGCCTATTATAAAACCAAAAATTGAAATTCTTTCAAACACAGGCATGTTGCATATCAAAATGACCGCATTGAAATGCTGATTACAGATCTGAAAACAGTTTTGAAAAATATTGATTCAGTCTGAAAAAATTTTCAAATAACCTACCAAAATGAACAATTTTGACTAAATCAGCTGTTTTTAGGTGCTTAATGAGATCTCATTTGAACTAGGAGCAATATTTTTCAAAACGGTTTTCAGATCCGTAATCAGCATTTCAATGCGGTCATTTTGATATGCAACATGCCTGTGTTTAAAAGAATTTCAATTTTTGGTTTTATAAGGGGGTGGGCACTTTTTATACCCCCCGCGCGCCGGCAGCCATAAGAGGTAAGTTACTTTTGAAACTTGAATGGGGCTTATTATACATATATATGACTTCCACAACTTATGATAACAGTAAAATCTAAAAAAAGGGGGAAATGGGCCCACCCTAATCAATATACCCAAATTTTCATAATCATATTGACTACTACAACTTTTCTTCTCAATTAATTTGATAAATAATATATAATTATCAAAAATTAACCGTATTAATGTTTTAAATTATGAAACCCTATAAAGTCAATCTTAAAGATTAGCAATTAAATCCTTTATCGTATGAAATTAATATTTATTATTAAACAAACTTGTATTTTAAAAATAAGTGCATCATCTTTTTTTGTAGCACAGATATTATGTAGAGTGGCTGTATATCTGTCTGCACTAGTATGTAAACTTATTACTCAGCAATTATAAAAGGTAATTGTCATATAATCTTTTACTTTTCAGTACATGTCAAAATCTTAAGCTACAAACAAAAAAACTACAATAAAAGGATAAGACTTTTATAGTTTTCCCTATCTTTTCAAATTATTAACAAATTTCCTCTTTAGATGATTATTTTTTTATTAACATAGTTTTTTTGAATTCTAATATTTGGTAATGTTAAAACGAAATACCTGCACTGCATATTTTAATCTATCAAATTTCATTTATTTTTAAGTAGAACATTCTATAACGAGTTTCAAAAATAGTAGATTGATTGATTGAATGCCTTTTAGTAGTGCATGTTCACACACTAGGATTAAAACGCAGTAAATAATAGTTCAATATAAAGTTATGAAGACAACCCTAAGATTTTAAAAACTAATTCTAGATTTGGATTCTGTTTTTCTTTTATTTAATCCGTATTTTTGATAAAAATCATCCTTGTTTTAATTTTTCAATATAAAATATTTGCAAGAAAAATATTTCAAAATAGTTTTGACTTTTCCAACAATGTTTTTGTATAATGAAAAGAAACAATGTATTTTTTTATTTGATTAAATTAATTAATTATACACAACATTAAGCTTCATTAAAATACTAGAAAGAGGTATGTGTGAGTGCTGTGTTGTATTTGAATAATTGAAGAAAATGCTGGATGGATGGAAGGATGGAAAGAATAAGATTGATATTTAAATAGGCTTGCTTTACTCTTCTTTGTGGAATAAACTGCATATCTTAAGGAAATTCAATGTGTTTAGAATTTTTAGAATAAATTTTATACAAAGCTATGTTAGGATCTTTTGATTTGCTATTACTACATTGTTGAAGTATCAAAGAACAGAAAGCTAATAAGACTCTGTGGTCTGGAGAAAGCCCATTGCATATAGGAGCTGAGTAATTCACTTTTATCTATTGTGACAGATTAACAGATTTTCAGAGTAGCTTTGCAACAGAAAATAATATTAGCTAAATAGTTGCCTTTCTGTATACTGTGCTTCTTTAATTCTAAAGTGAAAGATTGAAAATATTGAAAATCCATCTTTTATGTATTTTTCCAGACAAATATATGTACAAATATAACAGAACTATCCCTCGATGCCCCTAGTATAGCACACCATACCAATCTAAGAAATCTGTGGAGCTCCCCATTCTATTTCATACACCTAGTAAAGCAACCCAAACCCCCCCCCCCCAAAAAAAAAAATTTTAAGTCCCACTTTAAACGCATAACAAACAACTCCAAGCACCTAGTAGAGCACCCAACCCACTTCAAGAACGTAGTGCAATACTCCAACCAACCCCAAGCACATTGTGTGATCCTCCATCAAAATTCTAAAATCTAGTAGAGCAATCCAAACCATACCAAGCACCTAGTGAAGCCCTCCATTCCACTCCAAGCACCTAGTAAACCACTCTAAACAACTAAACGCAGCTAGTAGAGAACCCAAAACCACTCAAATTACCTAGTTGAGCACCTAGTTGAGCACTCCAATCCATTCCAAGCACCTAGTAGACCACTCAAAACGACAACAATCACCTAATAGAGAACCCTTACCCACTCAAATTACCTAGTGAGGCTTCTTTAACCACTGCAAACACCTAGTGTAGCAAACAAATCTACTCTATAATCCTAGTAATTTACCTAAAACCACTTTAATCACCTAGTGAAGCACACAATCCAGGCAAACAGTGAAGTACTCCAAACAACTCCAAGCATCTAGTTGAGCATCCAAAACAAATAAAGCAGGATATGGAAGTAAGTTTTATTGAAGTTAAAATAGCTCAATTAAGGTGGTAAGCGAGATGGGTGTTGTTTGTTCTACTATGTTAAAGAAATGAATATACCAATAGTTTTTAAAACAATTTCAAAACATGGTGTTAGAAGTTTTATAATAAAACAATACTTTGGAAGAAAACACTTTTGCTTTCGAACAATGAGAATAAGAATATGCCCACATTTTCTAATCTATATTTAAGCACCATTTAGTTGAACCAGAGGTCTAATAAACTTTGTGATATTTCCTTTGCCCCCCCCCCCCCTTTAATCGATATGAATTAAGAAAAATAGCCAAAAGATTTATACTTAATAATAAGGAAAATCGTTTCGTATTAAGCAAAATAAAGAAATGTACATAGTATTATAAGTGAGTTGTTTTATTATCCCTCTGTGTATTTTCTCATTTGGCTTATCGTCTCTCATTTAGTCTAATCTTACTCTACACAAAGACTAAACGAATCCTGTCAAACTTAGAAGCATTATGTTGACTCCTGTGGCTTGCTCAGTGTTTCACAATGGGGATGCACGATCGCACCTAAAAGTTATCACACCCTCCTTAAAATAAAAAAATGGGATGTATAGTGTTTAATACAGACATAAAGAATATTGGTATATTATCATGGTTATGAAGAGGGGTATGAACCATAGAATGTAAATGAGACATTCAGTAGGGTACATAACCATTAAACCATTCTCATTATGGCATTGATAAGGCCATCGACTTAGGCTGATATAATAGGAACAAAAAAGATTGACAGGACAGTGACTGGAAACAAACTAAGCAACATTCACCTAATCTTTATTTCAGATATATTAACTGTCCTGCTAAATGAAATTAAGAAATTTATTTTACCTTGCGACATCATCTTATTTTATGTGTGTGGTTTTAATCATATGCAGTTTATATTGGTAAAATACATCTGAAGTAACGTTGCTACTCTATAGCTTGGATCTGGATGTCCGTAAAAATAATCAGGCTATTCATTAGTTCTATCAAATTTCATAATTCCATTGCAACAAAAGAACCTCTTGGAGATTAAGAATATTAAAATTGATCCAATCCCTCGAAACACTGCAAACGAATTTTGTGCTGTTTGGAAAATGCTGACAATTTTTAAAAAAAATCTGTAATGTTATATCTATGAAGAAGTTACAAGCTTCAAAGATGTTTTTTTTATATTATTGGTCTATAGTAGATAACTCTGATTATTATCATGCTTCATTTATCAAGAAAGACGAGGATAACGGGATAAAATTAGTAAAATATTAGTTCCTCATTTATTATAAGAGAGTTTTTTTTAATACATTGCAATGTATTAAAATTTTTTTTTTGATATTGTTGATATTTTAGAAATAAAAGGTTTTTAGAATAATATAATTGCCATTATCTTTCAATCCCTGAGATGTTAAGCCCGTTAGAACAAACATTTGGAACCTATCTGAAAAAATCATTTAGAGAATTGCGTTACAACGTAGTGCATAAAAAGCTCTACTAGAATTCTAGGGCCTATAATATAAGCGGCTTCGCAATTTCTCTCTGAAATATGGAGGTCACATCCCCCAATATAGTTACAACCCTTACCCGGACCTTAAACTGTAAAGGAGAACCATATCTGTCCAGCGGTTAGCGAGATCTTCAGCTATAGATAAAAAGACACACCAATAGATAGATAT
Organism: Acartia tonsa; assembly: GCF_053477335.1. NCBI lineage: Eukaryota > Metazoa > Arthropoda > Copepoda > Calanoida > Acartiidae > Acartia > Acartia tonsa. The sequence goes on from NC_137261.1 coordinate 35,341,272, forward strand.
CCTGTTACTTCTATATATTGATTCTGGCGGTTGCGCCCAAATCATACAAAATTAGGAACTTTAGTGGTCCAGTATATATCGACTAAAAATCCTTACTACTGTTTAAAAATTTAAAAATCTATACTAAAATGACTAAGGAATATTTTCCTTAATGGACTATGACTTACATTCATATGTAAGTAATAGAGTATATTTATTTACAACTAATAATATTAAGTTCTATGAAAAACACTAATTGTAATGTAGAAACTAATCAATCTTTTTGTAACAATCCTGATATATATTTTGCTATTTTACACATATAAACATTTAAATTAATAATAAGTTCTACTTCCTACTAACACTCTTGTTGTACGCAAAATAAATTAAACTATTTAATTTAAAGTAGACGAAAAATTATTTTATATGAGCTACAAAAACTGCCTAAATATGTTTCCATCTTATTATTCCTTATAATTAAATTTGCTTGAGACCAGGGCAATAGGTTTCTCTCCTCCTTTCTTTGCATGCAGGCACGTGCACACAAGATTTCCAGAGGGGTGGACAAACTAACCCGAACATTTTATACCTATCCCGATTTTGACATTTTCTAAGGTACCTAATTGAAGGGAGTCTTAGCAGTAAAAAAAGTAAGAAATGCAGACATAAGGACGAACAAAACAATCTACAGAGTAGATAAATAAACAAAGATCATATAAATCTTCAGCTTTATAGCTTTAATAAAAACCAAGTAATTAAGCTAGGTTTCCCTTAATACAAATTAAATGACTTTTAAAGCCTTATGGATATACTTGCGGACAAAAAAAATGTAAAGACTGGTTGATCATAGGTCATAAGAATCATTTACAAGTAACATGGTGTTCACATCTTGAAACAAAAAAAGAAAGGAGTAAGTGCCCATTGAAGGAACTCCTGCACACACACACACACACACACACACACACACACACACATCTGCTCCCAGGTCAAAACTGTTATCATACCACACAGACCAGACAAGAATAAATATTCTAGACGAAATTTCAATACAGGAATACTATTTTGTTCACATTTTGAATCCAAGACAAATTTTAATGCTACTTTGTTAATATAAAACTAGCCATAAAATAATATCTAGACTAGCTTTATGATTCTTGTTGGAAAACTAATTGTGATAAAAAAATACAATATACAATGACTCTTATTTAAATTATTTTATTTGCCGTGCTCTTAGAATCTTTAGACAATATATTCAAGGGGGAGAGACCTATATAAAAGTTCCTTTTAATGGAGAACTAAATTGATGTAGTATAGTTGTTATCAAGATTTTTATGGACAAAAAAAGCCCTACTATTTCAAATTAGGATAGTCAACATAAACCATTCGATTTGATTATTATTACATGTTCGTCAAACTTTAATTTAATTGTTATTAGAATATTGATATAAAATGCCCTCTTAATTCAATGGGGGTTGTGTTCTGGGAGTATTTGATCAAATTTAACAATTCAGACATATGTCTTATAAATTTCGTTACTTTGTTGAAATATAGAAAAGAATAGTTAGCGGCAGATGTGCGTCTCTATGAACCACCTACGCTGTCGGAAAATTCTGCCGTTAAACATTAAAAAGTTAACATAACCTTAAAAAAAACGAGAATATTTTTAAAGAAGAAGAAAGGGGGGAGGTGGTTTAATTGGTCCGTTGACTATATGATTGATTCTACTTTAAATCTTAATAAATTTATTGAACAAAAGAAAAAAAAGATACAAAAGTTTGAATGATTGCCTTAAAAGGGAATAGTACAATTATATTATTAATTATGATTACTTAGTATTAGACTCAGGGAGGGGAGAGAAAGGGAAATTGAGCATAAATTAGAGTTCTCAAAAATAAGAAATGGGGAAAAGATGATTAATGGTAGGTATGATATCCCTGTATCCATGATTATATGGTATATATGATATCCCAGTATCCATGATTATATGGTAGGCATGATATCCATGTATCCATGATTATATGGTAGGTATGATATCCCAGTTTCAATGATTATATGGTAGGCATGATATCCCTGCATCCATGATTATATGGTAGGTATGATATCCCTGTATCCATGATTATATGGTAGGTATGATATTCCAGTATCCATGATTATATGGTAGGTAAGATATCCCAGTATCCATGTTTATATGGTAGGTATTATATCCCAGTATCCATTATTATATGGTAGGTTTAATATCCCTGTATCAATGATTATATGGTAGGTATGATATCCCAGTATCCATGATTATATGGTAGGTATGATATCCCTGTATCCATGATTATATGGTAATTATGATATCCCAGTATCCATGATTATATGGTAGTTATGATATCCCAGTATCCATGGTTATATGGTAGTTATGATATTCCTGTATCCATGATTATATGGTAGGTATGATATCGTGTAAGTTAATCATAATTATTATATCATAATGTTCATAATAATCTTCCCGTGTTTCATTTATCATTACTTTATTTGCTAAACTTGTATTTTTATTATCATCATATACATACAACTTTATATTGTATACAAACACGCAAACATTGTTATTTATAGCATTAGAAATGAATTAAGATAAAATTATTTAAAAAACGCAGCCACAATGTCATGATCTATCTCATCAATTAATTTATTAACTTATCTAATTTAATCAAAGATCCAATTTGGTCAGTCAAAGGCAAATATAGATATTTAGAAAAGAAAACTTACATGATAATTGCAAACATTGTTACAGAGGGAGGAAAGAGGTTTATGTGTATCTTTTATAAAATACCAAATAAACTACTTAGAATCTTTTATAAAATACAAATAAACTAAACAATATTTAAATTCACGACCCAACTCCTCTACTAAATTTCTAAAGTATATTTAAATCTAAATTTACATAACGTGTACAAATACAAGTATGTTTCTACAACAATGAAATGGCATACAAATAACAAGACCAATGGACACCCACAACAAGGACGAAGTTAATGTAATAAGAAATTACTGAATAATACCAGTTGCGCTTACTGACATATGCTAAGGGAGTAGGAGCCTTCAGGAAACTATTCAAAGATATCAGCGCATTAATAAGATAGTGGCAGGAAAGGAGATATATAGAGATTATTTGCATCTAAAAAGTAACTGGGGTCTTTTAATTTCAAGTTTTACGACAAATTATTTTACTATACATTATGCTTCTTATCTTTATAATTCTATTATACTATTAAAGTTGATTTAATGAGAATTAGAGCTTAATAAAAAGGAATCCAACCACTTTATTAGAACAATATGAGAGTCTTGTTGTTAATATTATTGGATCATGTCGCAAACACTATGAAAGTTTTTTTCTGATTGTTATTGGAACATGTTTATACAATCAATACAACCAGCCCAATGAGGCCTCAGTAATTACAAAAAAGAGCCAAAAAGAAACAAAAAACGCATGGCTAAAGAAAACGCGTACGTAATTTGACACACCCATTTCAAGGTCTTGATTACTTTTTTTTGGATAAATCTTATGATGTGAAACTATAGACTGTGCTTATATCTGTGGGATCTTAAGCAGCAAGTAACTGCAGTGAAAAAAAAGCTTGGCTTTATATTTGTTACTTGATCCAGATTATTATATGATTGAGACTGGTGGGAGGTAACTTAATTAATTATCCTCTCCACTACGGATATTAAGGGTGTACGGTCACTTTATTAAATATATTAATTGTTGCATGCAGCTACTCTATAAATAGTGTATGTCCGTTCATATATCTCATTAATTAACCTTTCATTACATCTATTAATTTGGTACGGGGTTAATATTACATATTCATTACTATAAACCTTTTGCTTTTGTGTTCAATTATTTTGAAACATTGAATTTTTTAGATGCATTTTTTAAAAATCAGTTCATAACATAAAGTAACAATAGATACATCATTTATAAAACAAAAATCTATAAAGAAAGATAAATATAAGGAAGATTCGTTAATAAACCATAATTACAATTAAATTAGATGTAATTATTTGTTAAACACACTCCTTAGGTCAAAAAGACATTAAAATTATATTTATTTTATTTTTATGAACTTTTATGAAATTTGTTTGCTATTCTTATAGTTATAAAAGGCACTACTACTTCAGAAAAAGATATAAAGTTAAATGTTTATAAAACTAATAAGTAGGACTCTTTCATTAGTAAAGGTCCTGTTTATTTTTGTACTTAAAAACAACTTTTTTCATATCTTATTGTCTGTACCAATCTTTTGGACGAACTTTTACATAATTCATTTATCTTGTGATTGTGATTGTGTATTGTATTTTAATTTTTTAACTATTTACAATGTTAAATGTTATTTGGTCGAGTAATACTTTTATTGTTAAAATTTAATAAAAGTACAAAAACACAACTTTCATAATCAAATAGTGACTTTGATCTTTTTATTACTTTTTTGTTGGTTTTCTGCGGTTTGGAAAATATTGCAAAGAACTGGTTTTTATCCTATCAAAACTAATCGGACCCTTTAAATTTAATAATAAATATGTCATTGTTTACATGTTTTGATGTAAGATTATTCCACTAAACCAAGTTTCCTTTTTATTTATAGAAAGTAAACAAATATAGATGGAATATTTTATATTTGAAAATAATATTGAATAGTAAAGCAAGTATTGCATGATTATTAAGTCAAAAGTCAAAACACAATATTAGGTGAGCTATACATTCCGTTAATGTGTCATTTAATACCTATATTTATTTGCGACAACTATCACAACACAGAAAAATCAAATTTTTAATAATTTAAAAAGAGCCCCCCCCCCCCTCTTGGGTGGATCAAACTGGCGACTTACGGGTAAAGTAACCAACATTCTATGGATGAGCTATGAATTATACTAAGATTTCAAGGTGAAAAATACAGGGCATACAATAATTTAATCCTTGTAACTGATATGAGCCAAACACACCAAAGCAAAAATAAAAAAAGAAGGATGTTATTATTAATGATGATGTAAGTGAAGTCAATGTGGAGGAGATTTTGTGCTATGCTAATAATATTCAGAAGTAATGGTAATATGAAATTTTAAAAAACTAAGTTGAACTGAAATTTAAACACAATACAACAGAAATATATTAAAAAAAAAATTATTATCAATTAAAATAAAACTTTTACAGTAAAAGAGGAATTGGTGGTGCTCTAACATATTTCTTGTCACTGAAAATAGGTTCAATTAATAAAAATATATTTCTAGTCCATGTGGGGGTGCTATATCTCAATGGCTGCGGGGCTATTCTAACCTTCACTTACCCACAATAAGAATTATAAATACTTTTTTAAAAAGTTCTTTTAAGGTCCAATTGCAATTTTAGGAACACTGCCGAGATTTTTTTTAACCGTAATTATTAATTGAAAATTGAAAATATATTTTGCACTTAAGCAGGAATTACAAAAATATAACGTTTTGGCAGGTATCATCAATAAACCTTCAATACAGACATTTGCTTTTATTATTTGTAATGTATAAAATATTGTGGCCAGTTATTATTTTAATATTTCCAAATTTATATCAAAGAAAAGTGAGGCATGGTATTGGTAATTTAATTTTACGGCGATTAAAATTCATATTAGTTATGACAAACTACTTCGAAAATACAATTATAAAAAGGTACACTATACTTAACTTACATCGAAAGAATTATAATTAAATTTGACTAATCTTATCGTAATTATCAGTTTAATTTAATGTATATATTTTTAACAAGGATGACAACATCTATAAGTAGCAAAGCTCTAAAATTAAGGATGGACATCCTGAATAAACTATATAGCAGTGCAATTCAAAATAAAGATTAAAAAAAAATACGAAACCTTTTATGATTTATAATGTGGAAATCTAGGAATCGATCTAGCACCACAACCGATTAGTAAATAAAACTTTGTGAAAATATGTGATAAGTAAACTTATTCAATCTCTGAATATTTTAACCGTCTATCAGGACTAGGAGTTGAAAAAGACCTTGAACACTTTAAAAACTAGGAATCGATCTAGCACCCCAACCAATAAGCAAATCTCAATGAAACTTTATAGAAGTATGCAGAATTTAAACTTATTTAATCCCTGAAAATTTTAGACTCTTGTCTTGAATAGGACTCGAGAAAATCATGAAAACTTAAAAGTCAAGAAATCGATCTAGCACCCCAAATAATTGACATATCTTAATAAAACTTAATGAAAATATGAAGGATGAGAACTTATTTAGTCCCTGAAAATTTTACACGTTTATATTGAAAAGGAGCCGAGAAAATCACGTTTACCCCAAAACGTTTCAGACGGACATACGGACAGACGGAAATTCCAAATTATAGAGTAGCTTCACTATTAATAATATGGTGGAAATTTAAATTGAAATAATAACAAGTTAAAATATATTAAACCTGAATTTTATTTCTTTCAAACATATCAAAAACACATCAAAAAGTCTTCTTAAATTATTGAAATTAAATCTTTTGTAATGAATTAATTCGAGCCTAATTATAAATTTTGTCACAGCTACGAGAAATTATTATATTAGATTCATGCTCAGATTAATTTTGTAATTCACTGAAACTGTTGTCTAAATGTTATAAATCCAGCTTGATTGTAAAGATTTGACAATGAAAGGTAAAGACCTGGCGTTAAACTGATTTTTCTGCAGGTTGAATGGTTCCAATTTTACCCGCGCCCCAAATTAACCCTCACCCCCCCCCCCCCTACACCGCTACACAACCGCTTAATATCCTTCCATCCATTTACCTTTTTATATTTTGATAACAACAGTTCCCTTTTTTCAACACTCCGTTTCTCTTAAACAGAAAGACGTGTGTGTGTGTGTGTGTGTGTGTGCTCGAGAAAGAGTGGTTTATATCTCTCTAGAAATTGTGTCTACTGTAACTGTTGTCTGTGGGGAGACTCAGAGCACCTTCACACCACTACACACAAAGTTCACCAAACAGGTTGCTTTACTATTTCTTTTCAAAAACTTTACTTTTACAAAAACTTTGTTTCTTAGTTTGAGAAATATTTACAGAATACCATTAACACTTTCTCTGGCGTACACAAAATCTAGGTTGAAGGAATTAAGGGGAAAGAAGAATGAGTGGGGGGGGGGGGTGAATGATATCCGAAATATATTTTAGCTCCCTGATGATTTTCTTAAGGGTTTTATGTTGAGAAATTTTTACTAGTGGTATTGGAAAGGGTGGAAATGGTAGCTAGCTGAAATGTTAGTTAGATCTACCCTACAAAAATTGTTTTAGGGGATTATATGAAAATAAATTGTTGAGGGGAGAAAAAAACTTCTCACGAGCTTTGCGCGATATTTTACCCACACCCCCTTTTAAAGATTTTTAGCCCTCTCCGCCCCAAAAAGCTTGGATGTTCTTAATTAAATGTGAACTTTTAAAAAAGTATCAAAAATAATTTCTAATTCAACATTATTTAGTGTTGTTTATTTCTAATCTTGGAAATGCAAACATTTCATTATTTTTCCTATACTGTGCCTTTAAATGTGCAACCTTTATACATGACCTTTTGCTCTACTCAAGTCTCAGGTGTGCTCACAGATACATCTCTCTCCGTAAAGGTAAAGAGAGCGGAATATATTTGTATAAAATACATCTTATAACATAATAAACAAATGTATTTTTAGGCATAACACATAACAACTGCAGAAAACAACATGAAAATTTAAAGATAAGTCTCTCAAAAATAATCAAGATTATTGATTTTAATCTTAAGTTTAAGTTAGCTTTCCTTTCGTACTTTTTTCTCTCTCGATATTTTATGGACAAAAATGGTTATTTACAGCGTCGTAATATAGACAGCTTTCCGCGGATGGTTATGTTAAAAATTATAAGAGCAATTCCTGTTTTGTTGGACCCTTCTTCTCATAGAAAAGTGTCTGTAAAACGTTACAATTTTTCTTTATGGCTATGGAAAATTTCTAATCTAGCTGGTATTAATTGGTTTCGAGTTGTTTCAGTAATTTTTTCTAACAAAGCAGAATAAGTTAAATTAATTTATTTAAATTTAATTTATGACGTCCAACTAAACACTATATGTTTTTGCCATTTAGTTTTGAAAGGTAGTGCTACGTGTCTCATTATCTTTGTGATTCGCTATAAAAGTTCAATATTTTATATGCAGGAAAAATCTTCAAAAATTTTAGAAAAGTTTGTGGCTACATGTGTTTTTTTCCTCGCGATTAACTCTTTGCTGCTAACTATTTTATTAGCATTATTGTATCAAATACTATATATATGACACCATAAAAAAAGTATAAAAAGTTTAATTTGTTTAATTTACAACTATGGCGTCATTGTGTTAAAATACTTCAAATACAAAAATAGTTTAAATTAGTTTTTTTAGAGTTTAACTTTTTAATTGGAAAGATTAAAACAATCCTAAATAAGGAATCTTTTTTATATTCCTTCACATTCTTTGCTACGGTTTTTTTTCTATTTTTATTTGGACAATTATGTCCAATAGCAGCGGAGATGCTTGAAATTATAAGTTAAACATTACGACATAAATTGAGTTACAGAGGGAAAGAACAGAAGGTAAGATTAAGTTTTAGCTTATAACTTAGTAAGGAAATAATTGAGCTACGCCCTTATGTCTGTCTGTCATAAATGTTTTTTACCAAGTTTGCACATAAAACCTCAAAAAAATGTTGCAGCTCTTTAAACATATTAATTCTCATATAATAATTCCATCCAGTATCAGACAACATGTTGGTGTGTTTTTAGTATTATAGGGGTGGACACAACCCTTGGGTGTCCACCCACTCACTCAAAAGTGTCCCTGAATCCGTAAATTATCGCGGGAAGGTTACAACTGCAGTTATTATTCTAAAAATCCCCTTAAGTTTAAGAGGGTGTAGCTTTTTATTTTTCAACCCTCTTGGCTTTATTAAAGGATTTAACAGCGTGGTGAAGTTTTTATCATTTGGAGTTCTTATCAAATTCATTTTAATAAATACATATATGTATATCATCATTATTTGAACTTTATTCAATCATTTATACTTTGGACACTAACTAATATCATCATTCATAGTTGGGAGGCTGAAATATTATCTCTTTCTTTTTTATCAAAAGCCTGTAGTGAAGCTATGATAAAAAAAAAAAAAATTATATATATTTTTAAAAAAGAGTCTGCAGAAATGTTTAGGGCTGTTTAAGGAGCGAGGTTGTTGAGCCCCAAAAAATTTTAAGTTAGTTAAAGCTAGTAAAAACCCGCATATATGGACAAGAAAAAAAGTTTTTAAAACTTGGAGATAGTCATAAATAGATTTTAATAAAAAATCAGAAATTTTACCAAAGTGTCCTTTTCTTTATCTACAGAAGATTATTATTTTCAGTGTGGATCCGAATCCAACCCATTTCCACTGAATTAAAACCGTTTTGAAGCCATACTAAAGAACATGTTTTGATTCGTATTCTCGAAAAAGGAAAAGAAATTAGATAAATTTTTGTTTTGTTGGCCTCAAAAGGCAAATCATGAATTAATACTATGATTTGTATTTTCCTATCCGCGAATAATTGCCATGTCAATGTTTCTTATTTTAAAAAAAACTTGATTTATCTTTTGATTTTAAAAATATGTTAGCATTTTCATTTTTGTACAAAAATATGTATTCATTCTTGGGTTATCTAAAAACGTTGTGTTATGATAGAAATTACTTTTAGTTTGATATGAGTTTCTAGGTGATAAACAAATTATTGGATGATATAAGCTGTCTCTCCTCAGTTATAAACAATTCTTTATCTTATATGTTATAAGTTTGTGAAAAACATTGTTAATAGATTCATAACATATTATATATTTTTCCTTATAAAACATATCAAAGAATGTAAATATCGAAAAGCATATTTTAAATATGAAATATAGAAATATTTTTTGTGCTTAAAATAAATCAAAATGAAATCAATTTTTAAGATACCAATATACTCAGGGATAATTACCATTCTATAATACAAGTTATTTCCAATAAACCATAATTTAGAGTCGCCTCTGTAAGTTACCTCTGATATACGGACGGACAGTTATGCAATCATAGAGCAGCTGTGCTACTACCTATCAATGACTTAATACAGGCGAGACTGCTGTCCATAACACTCTAACATCCGGTACATTAACCCAGAATAGCTAAGGGGAGCCAAATTTCTCCTTTTCAGTCCAAACACCCTTGGTATTAGGTTGAGTAACACCCATCAGACAACCAACTCTTTGATTGTCTGCAAGTCCTAACTGTGAGTGGTAGTGAGTTGCACCTGTTTTGGAACAAGGCATTCCCCCTACTCCAACTATTAATGTCGGGCACCTAACATAGCAGCAGTAAGAACTATTTTTAATATATTTTGTTATGACGCGGTTTAAGTCGAGATTCGATCCTGTCACTATCACCTCCCCGACGACGAAAGGATGTGCTACATGTTAACCACGATGGCAGGTTAGCTGTGCTACTAAAAAGAAACATCAGTTTTCCAGAAGCAAATGCTTTGAATTAGAACATGAACTGCGGATTTATGAAAACTAATTTAATAGGAAATAAAGGAAAATGTTTCACAAAAACATTACATGATTCGAATCGGCAATAACTATAGTTGTATCTGATTTAAGCTGCTGGACCAATTGGGCCTGATGTTGTTGCATAAAGCATAAAATATGGTTGTCTTGTAATTTATTGTTTATTTTTCTTATTTATATTGCACAAAGTATCCTTGTGAACACTGATACCCACACCCCCTTTCAAAAAAAAATTTTAAATAATTTTGGTGGGTGTAGTTTTTCGTTTGTTTGTTTATTACTTTGGTTCATGAAAGGTTGGGTTATATTTGGTAATAGGAAGCTTGGTCCCCAGCTAGTGTTAAGAAGAGGAAAAAAGCTTCTGCAATCCTTAATTTCAATAAAAGTTATCAGTGCTAAACCATTACTTTGTTTGATAGCATCTACTATATTCATTATCATAGTAAGAGACATTTAATGATAAAGCTATTTCTCTGGTAAATAAATAAGTACTTTAGGATGTTGTTTGAATGTTTTTACTTGATTAAATCTTACACTTACTTTAATTCCAATTTTTTTGTTACAGACTAAATGTTATCAAAATGGTGAGAAGAGTAAGCTATGAGGATGAGCTACAATCGCAGGTTTTAGGCCATTTTACAAAACAATTGACAAAAGAAAATTTGATATATTAATATAGAATGAACACTCTATAATTCAGTATATAATTTATTTATTCATACACTCTTTTCTTTTTCCCTTTGAAGTAGTAAATTCACTTTTAAAAACTAACCAGAATGGCTTCAAAACCGAATAATATCCGGTGGATAAGAGCCAGTTTTCAGCCACACTGAAAAATTTTGTATCATATTGCATTATATCCAGTTTTCTACGAATATAAAAATGTACAGTCATAATATTAAAACAAGTTTTGTTAATCCCATGCCTTTTGCAACTCAGGACTAACAAAGCTGGTTTTAAATCTTATAATTGTACATTTTTGTATCCACGGGTATTACAATGCATGGATAAATTACTGTTATTTGCTAAATATACCAAATTGTAGTTGAAATGATAATATTTATAGTTGCATGTATCCGCCATGGATTCAATGGACAGGGATACCTCCAGCACCGAAACTGTTTTCCAGGTAAACAATAAAATAACTTTGCGTCATGTGAAGGAAACGAAGTTGCGTGTTTCGTCGTATTTTTACAGTAGCTTTTGAAAGGTTATTTAGGTTAGGTTAGGTGATTGTCCCGCAGGGTTAGAGTCCACCGCAGGGGCTGGCATTAGAAGAAAATATGACGAAATACATATAATATATGCTCTTGGATTTGAGTCAAAGCTATTAGAGTATATTAATTTATATGTTAGATAACAATCATTTTTTTTGAATTGTTGTTTTTTTAATATTTCTTTTCATGGTCGTCACAGATTAAATTTTCAATTTTGCACTTTTTAATATATTGCACACAAAACAGGAGGGAGAAGACAACGAAAATTAAATCGCTATTCCTTTTTTCCCTCTCTCTAAAGATAAATTAGGACATATTATTCATTGTATTTTAAATCACATTAAATAACTATACATACATATATATAGACATTATAAAATTGTTTTTGTTTTGTACAGGACGGAGGAATGATGAACACAATGCTAAGTTTATCTGTTGTTGTTTACAGACATCTTATCCTAGCTATTGATGTTATTCTTTTCTTTCTTAAGGTAAATAAATATTCATTTCAAGTGAAAATCAACATGTACTCTTACAAAGAAAAATAAATCCATTTTATAACAAAAAATTCTACCACTTGAAAGACTACCAGAACATGTATGGATGGGAAAAATAATGTTAAATATTTGAAATTTGCCAAAGATCGTATAAAAGTCGTCTTTCTTTAATTCATGTTGGAAGTTATACTAGAATTTTACAGACAACCGGATACGCAAATAGAGGCATCTAGTGGCACTTAAGGAAAACATGTGAAGGGGCGGTGGGGACCCTCGATTTTTAATTTTAGTTTTTAAAAGCAAAGTGAAGAATTTTATTTTCTACTTTCTCTACTCTTTTGCACAGACATCATGTTACCGTTATATAGGAATAATATTAACATTTGTGTTACTTCAGGCTTTGGGAGAATACATTAGATTGAGCTACAGAAGTATATACCCAAGACCTTTGAGATCTGTTAGTGGTGAAGTTGTGATGATAACTGGCGCTGGTCATGGAATAGGTCATTTTTGTTTTAACTCGTACAATATGTTCCTATAGTGGCTTAGTTCTTAATCAATTTAGGGAGGTTGACTTAAAAATGGGTTTAGTAAACCTCCACAATTAATATTTTAACAAAAAAATTTTAAGTTCACAGCTGAAAAGCCCAATCAGCATCCCCATATTTCATTTTTTTCATGTTATTCACATATTTAGTTAATAGATTATTAGTTTGAAAGATTTAATTTAATATTGTTTAGGTGAGGAAGTAGCATATAAGCTGTCAGCCCTTGGTGCCATAATTGTTTGTGTAGATATTAATGAAACAACTTGTAGGTACGAACATTTTAAGGGAAAGCACCGAATATTTTTTACCTTTATTTAATTTCTTTATTACCTTTTTCAATGCTTTGTCACGTACAATTTCGACTTTTTTTAATTCGAGCAATCGATTCAAAAACAAGGATGCCAACATCCATAAATAACGAAGCCCAAAAGAATTATTGATGAAAAAACGGACAAAGTGAGCTAAAGAGCAGATGTTCCAGTGATCTTATGTGATGGAGGGAGTAAAAGAAAGAGAAATATATGGTAAGTATATATGAAATAACTAAACCTTACATCACTATACATTTATGTCTTTTTAAGGCAGGCCGACAGACTGACAGACAAAGTTAATTATATACTGTTTTTCATTGGTACAAGGTGTCTTCACTGAAAATTTCAGCTGTTTATTTTAATAAAAGTTGAGAAATTTACGTTTCTTCCATTCTGTTACTCACAGAAAGAAGGACGGTCGGACAAAAATTTCGAGTTATGGAATATGGATTAGGTTCGCTTCTATCGAACAATTTTTTAAGAATTTTTTTTTTGTGAACTGTTTTCTTAGACCAACTTGCTCACAATGTCTTCTTTTATTAGGAAAACTGCAGATGAAATCCAAAGACGCGGAGGAATAGCTTGGGCTTATCAGTGCGATGTTAGTAAAAAGTAAGTAACATTTTTAAGTATGCTAAAAATGAGAAGTGTTCTAACCTTTACAGAATCTAACCTTACCTAACCTAAAAGCATCATCAAAAATAAGTTTTTACTAAAAATTTAGTATAGTGGTCCATATGCTACTAAAGTTTTGTATTTTTGAATTATAACTATAGAGATAACTTATGTAGTTTAGGGGACTTATCTTGGCCCTTACACAGGTCTAAACTATGATACCTCTATTCAATTTTTTTTTCATGTTCGTTTCAAAGTGACAAGTTTTTTTAAAGAGAGGAAGTACAAGAGCTTGGTAGGCGAGTAAGAAAAGATGTCGGGGACGTCAACATTTTATTTAACAATGCTGGAATCATGGTGGCCAAACAATTTCTACAATTCTCGGATCAAGAAATTGAGGATACTATAAATGTAGGTTAATTTTTAATAAAATATGTTAGTATGACTGCCATTCCTCGAGCAGAATTATCCCCATCTATTTGACCAAAATAAAGAAGACGGAAAATGTAAATAGTTGTTACGAATCAGCTTAAAAATGACGCAATACAAAACAAATGACTAATGATAGGCCTGTAAACATTTTACAATTGGTCAATTACAATACATAATATACTGGCCTATCATAGGTCATTTGTATTGTATGACGTCATAAGCTGTTTCTGTTGTTACATGACTACTACAAACAAATTGTCTTTAAAAAATTATATTCAATGTACATTAAAAAAATATTACTGAAAAACAGTTAACCGCTCTTTTTTATAATAAATGTTGTTAGTTTGATTTAATATCTAGGTAAACTTCTTTGGTCAGTTGTGGTGTCTAAGAGAATTTCTGCCAGCCATGATCAAGCATAATCATGGAAGTGTTGTGTTCATGTGCGGTCTACCTGGACACGCGGGTGCTCCAAATATGTAAGTTTTTAGTTAGCTCCGAGTATGTCATCAATTTTTACTCCAGGTTTCAGATTTTCATATCAGGAGGAGTTTCTTAAAATCTTGAATACATCGATTTCTATTCTGCTTACAGGTAGCTGACACGTGGCAGCCAAGCCCTTGATTTTGCATTATATTAGCTATAAATAGACAATGTACATCTTACATAAGTCAAGTGAAGTATTGAAATTATTTTGAGATTTAGATTAAGATCTAATGCTATATCTAAGTTTGGTTTAGAGAACAGAAAATTTTAAAGATTATGTTGGTAAAAGCGAAATTTTCATTATTTTAAAAAATTTTTGTAGGTTACCCTATTCCTCCTCAAAGTTTGCCATACGTGGGATGATGGAATCTCTATACATTGAGTTGCGCCAAACCTATCCCGGAAACAGGCTACACCTCATGCTGGTCAGTCCTTTCATAGTTGGTACAGGTATGTAATCATAATATACTAGAAATATTCTAAAAACCAGTCAGGTACTTATAATTGGAACAGGTATTAAAAACAACATAATTTTTTCTTTTATTTTATTAAATACCTATGTTTGCGACAACTTTTAAATTCTATAAGGATAATGACTTAAATGTCATAATTAATTAAATTATACTTTGGTATATTTAATGAAAAGGTACTGTTTATTTAAAGAAAGAAGACATAAATGCCACCAAAATTTATTTTTATCAAATTTTGTTTCATGTGTGAGGTTTTAAATTGACATCTTGAGTCTTGACCTTAAAAGTTATTGATGTAGAGCAGATAAAGACATTGATTTATGAACAACTGCAACGAATTCACAAATAGACGCCACTGTCATTACATACAGACTGACATACATACGATCATATAAAAGTATCATATTTTGTAATTGATATTTTTCTAGGGATGGTTAAGAGGCATCGGATCAGATTTCCTGGATACATGGGTGTTGTAGATGTACCTACAGCTGCTGAAACAATATGCAACGCTCTGCGAAGGCGTGCTGCCATTGTCTTCATCCCAGAAATATTTTATCACGTGTCAAACTTTGTGAGAATTCTACCGGCCAAAGTTCAGTTGTTGATAACAGACTTTTTTGATACGGGCATTGATCCAACTGAATAGACACATTTATAAAAAAAATGGTATGGTTATGTATTATCCTTATACTAAAGTAACAGGATGTTTGTCTGTGTGTCTGTCTGTGTGTCTGTCTGTGTGTACCGAAGGATCTCGCTAACCGCTGAACCGATCGGGTTCTCCTTAACAGGGTAGCTTCTCATTAAGTCCCGGGAAGGTTTGTAACTATTTTGGGGGAGGGTACCACCACCCTCCCAAGAGAAATGACAAAAAAATCGAAATTTTTAAAAATTTAGGGGAGACTTCAACGTCAAATAAGGTGGTATCGTACATAAAAAATTAACTTTAACAAACAAAACATTTAAAGTGCCACTAGAGGCCTCTAGGGGCGTAGCCGCTAGTTTTGACATAAAGGAAGGAGGAGTATGTTTGTTTGTCTCTCTTTTTTTGGTTTCTCATTTAAAAAAAAAATATTAGTGGCGCCGAAACCATTCCATGGCCTATATAAAGATTCCTTAAATTGTTATTTTGATTGATTTAGATCTTAACAGAATATCTACAAAACCTTACTATTTTAAATAAGAGAATATATAAGAGAAAAGTAGATCATAGAGAAAATATATTCAATCAAGATTAACAAACTTTTTAAAGTAACACTGTTAAGGTAGAAGGTGTGACTATCTCCTTTGGGTTGTCCTTATAGGCTAGGGGTGCACCCGCTAGTATCGTCTATTTTAGAAGAATCTAATTAGCAACATTAGTAATATTTACCAAATTTAAATTATATCTTATTACTCTTCAATGAATTTCTAATATAAAAATACTTTCATAAATTTATTTACAATTTAAATTATTTACATATCATGTTGTTCAGAAATGAATTCTTTTAATGAATCTCTGTCTTTTCTCACTCTCTGAAACAATAAACAAGGCTTGATTAATTATCAAAAATGTTTTCTTAACGTGTATAAAAATATTATGTACTTAGTTATAAATATAAAAAATGTTATATTCAAAATAATTATTATGACACTTATTTTTTATTGATATTTTCATTGTATTTGATAACAATTACGTAAAAATGAAATAATTATAGTTTCAAGCAAGGGTATTATTTTTATCCTACTGTAAGCTGTATACCTACTCAACAACTAATAAATATTTGATTGTTCGTTACTGAAAATTTTCGTTGTTGCGCTACTTATTATTAAATCTGTCCTTATTATACCTACCTGGACGAGGGTCCAGGATTCTGACGATTTATTTTAAATGAAAATTACCCCCTAAATCACAACCTTTACTTTTTCCCTTCCTACCCATTACCCTTTAGTTAAATCACAAAACAAGTTTACCCAAATTTAATCCCAATCCAAAATCCTCAAATTTTCATCAATTTTAAATAGAATTAATTTGGTGGATCAGACCGCTGGTTATACCTTATCTTGCGGCAGCAGCCGGACAGCTTCGTTTAGGTCATCCAAAGCCTTATGAAGCTGGTCAGTCTGAATGTAGCAATTAGCTCTTCTACAATACAGCTTCCCCTTTTGTCCAATATTCTCAGGTACCTAAAATAAAAAAAAGATTAAATAACTATTGAATATCAATGGTGAATACTTGTTGAAAATTTTACAAAATTTACAATCACATACAGTTTAACATTTTTTACCAGGGAGTTTATGGGAAAAGACAGTTGACGATATTTTGATGTACGTACATACCCAATAATGATTATTAAGAGAAAAGTTTGGACATGCTAGTTTGTATAAGAAAATTAATTCATTAAAGGCCTCACATGTTTTAAGACAAAAAACGTAATTATAAAACTTTAGGTATCAGTTTAATTTCCAATTAAAATTTAAAGGGATATAAAGGGACCTTGTTTTCCAAATTTCATTTCTATAAGGCTTAAATCTACAATGAACAAAATGAACGGAATATAATCATAAATAGGTTTGATACAAAACCTTAGTTTTAAAAGCATAGCTGTTCTATAATTAGGGTAGATCCGTCCATCCGTCCGTAACGGTCAGCTCTTTTGTTAATTTATGCATGTTAGAATTTACTTATCGATTTCAAACTTTGCATGATGATTCCTGTAGTATTTAGAAAGCGTAGCAACTCTATAATCGTTACCAGAATGTCCGTGCGTCCATTTTAAACATGTTGCTTTTTAACATGTTAACATCATATTTTTATGTGATAAAATTATCCGATTGGTCTGATTTTTGGAATACTGAATCCTAGGACAACAAAGTACAATGTTATCAGCGAAGCATCTCTATAATCAAGTCCTAAAAATTTAAGTATGTCCATAAATATTATCATGTATTTAAGTAGTTTTTCAACAAATTTACTTAAAAATTTGTTTCCAAATTATAATTTATGATTTTGATTATTCAGTTCTAACACTTCACAAGTGTTAATGTTCGTTTGTCTTACCGTTTCAGAGATTCGCTTATATGGATGTTGTCCCCCTTGTTATATAAAAGTTATACAACAAAGAGTGCATTTATTAATAAAATAACTTTTGTACAATAATTGAAAATTAATGGTCCTGTCAATTACAAAACATTGAGATATCTTTTTTCTCCGTTATATAAAAGGCCAAATAACCAAAGCTGCTTATACCATTTTTAGGACAATAGGCTGTAACGTTCAGCCGCCATTATCCGCATCTCCAAGCCTCGCAAACTACTTATAAAAAACTTACAGCTTCAGACCCTGTTTGTTTGAAACAGAAACTACCAGGTGGATTTTTTTTATTAATTTACCGCAACTATTTCCCTTAAATTCGCAGTCCGTTTTCAATTTTTTTAGCTATAAGTTAGTTTTTTTTCAGGTAATAAAAGAAATCATAGCTATTGCCGAGCCCTGAGTTATGTAAGTTTAATTTTTCTAACCATAACTTTTGTATTCATGCAAAAGAAGAATAAAGCAAGAAGAAGATAGTTTTGTAAAAGTTTTGCATTATCTGCCTGTGTGTTGTTAAATTATGCATGCTTCATCTTCCAAGCTTTTCTTTACTTTATTACAGTACAACATATATACAATTACATATATACATTTACATACTGAATACAAAATATACATAATAATATATGGATGTATCGATGTTAGTACCCAAAGATTTCGCAGATCTTATTTAAAGAAAATAAAAATATCTCCATATGGAAGGGATAAGAGTGTGTTAACCCCCCTTTAAACTTTGGAGGGTAAAAAAAATTGCCTTACAATTTATTCAAAAAGGCTCATCATTCATGAAACTTAATTACATAATAATTATGTCTCTAAGACAAGTCATAATACCCAAGACTTGCATCACAGTCGAAATAGACAAGACCACAAAGATTAAATGAAAAATACTTACATAAAACAATTGGCATTAATTATTAATAATTAATATAAACAAACACATTTAATATTTAACATGTACAGGTATTTTCTTTTCAATTTCATCAAAAAGATTTTGAAAGTTTAAGAAATTGACACCAGCATAATCACAAAAAGGAGCTACTTGATTACTAGAATGAAATCTAAGTGAAAGACACTCAGATTGAAGAAAGCTAAGCCTTATAGAACACGAATTGATTGTTGAAAATGACCTCTGGAGTAAGAAGATAAATAGCTTGTGTTGAGTATTTATTTAGGTTGTTCCAATCTTCCAGTACAAGGTACACCAGGCTTACATTGCTTAACAGGTTTATATTCCTACAATATAAAATAATTTTTAAATCAAAGATTAGTTAAAATGCAAACACTGTATACTCTCAAATTAATTTAAGATGGGCGGATGATTAAAATGAAAATTGGAATTTAAGGCAACCTTCATTTTCTTTCTAATATTTCTTAAGGACAGACAGACATAAAAAATATGGAGAAGCTTCGCAATTGTTATGGTATTGTGTGTAAAAACAAAATTTTAAAAAATCTTCACTTACTTGGGGTAGAACTTTAATCCTTCTAACAAAATATTTTCTGCTGATCTGAAAATATTTTTAAAATCTCATTTAGAAATTCATATTTCTCAATTTCTTTGTTAATAATAAATATTAGTCGATAATTCCTTATTGAATATGTTCATTAAATTGCTCGATAAATAAATCTAAAATATTTAGATTACACTCTCTTAAAAGACTTATAGTAATAAAGACCAGCCAACTGATCGTATATCGTTATGCCGGGCATAAGCGAGTCAATAAATGATAGCCAAGTCTCAATAATACACACTCGCAGCGCGAATAAAGACCAATACTTCGTTTGGTTTTCTAGACAGACTTTCTAGGCTTTCTCTGCATTATTTGTCTTTGTTTTTTTTTCAAATTATCTAAGAGCCTTCAAATGATAATATGCAAAATAGCAGTCGTTTGGTTAAAAATAATTCAAACTGTTTTCAACAAGGTGAAATTATTTCTCACCTATAATCCTCGCATTGAATAAAGTTGACTCCTTTCTTGTGAAAATAGTCTAAATCTTGCGTCTTCTCATTTTCTTTCTCATCAGCATTTATCTAATCAAATATAAGATAATCTTTTAGAAGAAAGACAAAAAGTGATACAAAAAATGTATAGAAAGGGAAATATTCACATATGCAGAATTAATTTAAACGTTTGTCAAGATTTTCTCAGAATGGAAAATCAAGTAAAATTAGCAAAACGAAAAATCCACTCAACTGAAAAAGAGAGATAAATAGTTTTTACTTTTGTCCCTTTTAGATAAATGTATAATCAAATAGCAATGTTTTAAACCTTTGGCATACTAGTTCTCCAAGAAAATGTTTAACAATTCATAATTTTTTTAGTCGGTCATTATTTCAATTAATACATTAAAATTTCTTTAAAAATGAGTTTTAAACCTGAGCAACTTTTTTCTTTCCTTCGTCCACCCTTTTCCTCCACTCCTCTTCTTCTCCTTTTCTATTAAAATTAATTATTATTTAAGACAACATACAATTACACAAGGATGGTAACATCTCTAAGTTGTGAAGCTCATATATTAAATAATAAAAAGAACAGCTGGAAAGAGTGAAATAAAGTGAGATATTTAGTTATTTCATACTAGCGGTTACGCCCATAGAGGCCTCTAGTGGCACTTTAAATGATTTTTCTTCTTCAAATATCTAATTTGAGAAATAATTGTCTATGTTGCGCTCGAGTCTCTACAAAAAGCAAGAATATTTTTAAAATTTTTGATTTTTTTGTGATATCTCTTAGTAGGGTGGAGGTACCCTCCCCCAAATTAGTTTTAAACCTTCCTGGGACCTATGAGAAGCTACCCTGCAAAGGAGAACCGAATCGGTTCAGCAGTTAGCGAGATTCTTCGGTACAGACAAACAAACAAATGTAAGGATATCTTTATATGGAAGGTGAAACATCTATCTTGAATAGTAGCAATGAAAGTGACATGTCATGTCATGATGTCTCCCTAATTATCATAGCAGGTAGACACACTTCTGGTGATAATTCTTAGTGGTCAAGTCAAGTAAATCTTTAAACAAAATTTTAGCCGTTTAAAATGGGTAACAAACAAGATATTCTTCACCAAAAAAACAATGAGGTTGCTAGACAGTCAGACACACATGTATGCATGAAATAAAACTTACACTTGAAGTGTATATATATAATTATAGATAGATAAACAGATGAAAACAGAGAGAGAGAGATATGGGACGATGGCCTGTTTATTACACTAGCCACTAAATTTTTATTATAATGTTTTCTTATTTGTAGGCTTAACAACTTTGGAGACTTAAGTGAATTGTGATTGGTTGGTTTATTAAGTTGAGTGTTCAAACGTTTCAATTACTTATTTTACGCTACAGAAGGCGTAATATTGTACATCATCATTGGGAATGTATATCAATTAATCGACCAAAGTTATCCCTTTAGATCCCTGGATAAATAGAAGATTGTTATGAATCAGGGCTCGGCAATTGCCAGTATATTTGGGCGCATCGAAAATTTATTTGGAATTGCTTATTTTTCCCAGCAAAAATATCGTGTAACCATGACCAATTTTGATCAATTCCGTCGACAAAAACCATTGCCAGTGCATGTCGACATATATAGTTAATTTAAATCGGGGTTTTGGCTGCTGCAGTTAAATTGTCAGCTGTAAGCTAAAGCCAGCGGCAATTGTTAGGAACTGCGGCTGTAGACGTCTTTCGTCTTGTCTATGTATGTTGACTGAAAAATATTAGCAGTGTCAATCGAGGACAGCTAAGTAAGTAAGGTTGCAGCCGCCGAGCCCTTGTAAAATTTTTACCTGGATTCTCTGGCAGGCAGACGACTGGACTCTGAGAGGTGAACTTTTATTGTTGCACCACATCTGGGCGGTAAACTTTGCAAACATTGATCCTAGGCCAGGTAAACAATGGTCAGATAAATTTATGTTAAATTTGCATTCTAGATTTATGAAAAGATTAAATCAGAAGAGAAACCAAAGATATCAAATTATTGTTTCTGAAGCTTAAGATTTCTTTACCTATTGAACCGATTGAGTTCAACATGTAATGAAACCTTTACATATGTCCTAGGATAGTGTTAGGCTTTTTTCTGCTTTCCCTATCCCGATAGAGTACAGTACTAGGGGCACATCCGCTAGTTTACCAATAAAAATATAGAGATAAATTTAAAATGAATCTTTAACAGAAAATTCAGCCTTTAAAAAAGTAATGAACCTTTTTACTTATTAAGTCAGCCCCTGTCGATTATTCAAATATGTACATATTTGAAAACATTGGATTTAACTTTTAACAATGAAACATGTCCTTATTCAGGTCAGTCAGGTATAGTTTCATAATACCTCTAACAGAACCAACAAGAGGAGGGAAGACAAAACTCAATACTTTATGGGATAGGATTAAAAACATATACATAGTTTAGACAATCATACCTAATTTTTTTCCATTCCCTATGTATTGTTAAGCAAAAATGCATATTGCATGAAAGGCAAATATTATTAATGGTATTGCATATTTTCTTCACCAAATATGGGCGTAATGTTAGTTACCTTTTTTTTTATTTATAATTTTATATTTAAAAAACTTCCAATTTGTTGTAAAAAAATTCCAATTTGTAATAAATTTTTTAAAATTTGTTATAAAAACGTTCACATGTATAATAGCTTATTTTGGTCTTAATTGAACATATTTTTCTTTAATTTACTACTTTACAATTTTCAGGAAAAACGGTGCTCTGCAAAATTATCTTTCCCTTAACTCAGAGAAAGCATCCCTGAATAGTTCTATTTTTGTACATATATAAATGTACCTGGTCTTTTATCAAAGCCAATTCGCCAGCAAAATTAGCATCATGACTTGGAACTTTCTTGTTTTTTTTCTTGGACTTCATTTTTTCTCTCCCATTTGTTTCCATAGGATTTTCCGAGGTTGTCTGTTCATCAATAGTTTTGTGTTCAGTTTCATTTTCTTCTTTTAAAATCTAAATTTTATAGTGAAAATCAAATTAGGATAGGTATTTGAATATAGGAAAAAGATATAGCTTATAATCTAATAGTAACGGACAAAGCCCAAACTGTACCACTTTTGCACCACTTTTGACGTCATATTCTCCATTTTTTTTTAGGGATTTTCTTTCCCACTTCTCCTCTCATCTCCCTCATTTTATGACGCCACAGGAATAAAAAGTCGTGCAAAAATGGTACATTTTGGGCTTCGTCGTGTAACGCATTACAGACAGGCACTGTTAGTGATCCTAAATTTTACAACACGCCTTGTATAAAATTAAATGAAAATGTTATATTTTGTGATTCAATGAAAATTCCTACTTATCTTTCAGCACCATGTACATTATTATTATTTTTCCGTTAAACTTATTGACTATTTAGTATTGAAGTGTTTTACCTGAGAAAAAGCTTGCTGCTTTCTATGTTGTATGTCATCTCTTTTAGATTCATCTCTGTTCATAGTTAGGCCAACACATTTTCTTTCTCTCAAGCCTTTGTTATCATCATAGATTTTGCTTTGCTCCTAAATAAAGTGTCATAAGTTTAAAAATTGGCTATTATTGTGCTCGGCATGGTTATTTGAAGCTACCTCCGCAACCGGTCTAAACCGATCTCTTCAATTCACCCAAACTTTTAATCTTTTTTACCACATATATGATAAAACAGAATACATAAAACTTAACCCAAGCTCCAGTTTCATTGATCATTATTCATTCTACAGGGTGAAAACGCAAATGATAGTACATAACATATATTATTACATATGTATATGTATAATGTGAATTAAGATCAAATAGGGACTAGTGATACTCATTTTTGCAACACTGTTAGGCTAGGCATATCCCGTATACACACATTCATCGAACTACTATTGACGAGCTGTATCTCTACCAGCACTCATTAGGGTATTCGACGTAATTTCTTTTTTTTCATACACAAGTTGTAAAGCTAGTAATGAAAATCAAACAACCCTGTCATTACTGATAGACAGGCAGACAGAAGGAAAAACAGAAGGAACAGACAAAAATAAAGTAGCTTCACTACTAATATAAATGCGATAGTCGAATTTCATGACGTTTTGAATCCTTGTGTAATGTAAATATACTGAAAAAAACCTTTAACTTTAAGGTACGCTACCAAAAGAAAAAATAAATAAATCAGTTTCGAGAAAAACTAAATATTTTATTTGTGTGGATAGTAAATAATTCACAGAATTACAATTAGTCGAATACCATAAAAGATTAAAGATATTTTGTTTCTACACAACATAAACTTTTTTCCTTTTTTGTTTTATTCTGAGTGTTCTTTTGGTATGTGGTAAAAAGAGAGAAAAAAAGAGAATTTCAAATAGTTTTTATAATTGGAAATGTGTTGATTGTGAAACATATTATTCCAAAGCTATTTTTATTGTAAGAATTAAATGAAATCCCATTTCAATTTGTTTGTTCAAAACTTACATTAAAGTTTTATGATTAGTTTCTCCAGGGCCCGACGAGTCGACAACCGAAGCCATATTCAGTCCTCTTTATACGTGAACTTAAGTCAAATATTTTTTCTCCTACCCAATTTATCCTAAACCACATATGAACCTTACTATTATTACACATCATACGACGGTTTATGATCATCTAATTTAAAAATATGACTTCATCCCTTTGTAGTTTTATTTAATCTAACTAAATCTTTTTGTTCTCTATTCATAAAAAGCAAAGCTTTCTTAGAGATTTAGGATAGGTCTTTCTTTGCATGCATATACGCGTCTACACATAATACTCTTATCGTTAACTTAAGCATGTTAAAACTTGTTTTAAATTTTATACAGCTTCTTTCCTTCGAAAAATTCATTCAATCTTTTATTTTTAGTGGATTAAACTAGTTGACAGAGTAAATATTTGAGTTTACAAAACGTCGAATCATTTGATGTTTTATAATCTTTTTTGTTTGTTTGATTTTTTTTTTAAATTCGCAAATATTTATTTAATAACTTGAAGAGAAATAAGCAAACTAAATTTGTTTTTAAGTTTCAGGATATTAAAATGTTTACAAATTAAAATAATTACATATTTTGTATATTTTATTTATCATAAATATAATTATCAAATACTATTTAAATGTCAAAAATCGATAAATACCCCAAATAATCAGAAATCTTATCTTAATTTTAGTACTATTGCTTTTTTTTGTCCGTCCATCCTTCTGAAGAAATATTCAAATATTCCTAAAAATGGTAAAATTAACATTTTTTCTAATCTATTTGTGTACATTTGTGTTTGAAGATGATTAAAGTTCCTCCACAGATTATGACGTCATACGATAGAATTGCCAATGAGAGGCCAGTATACACTGTAATATACCAATGATAAAATTTATGCTGGCCTCTCATTGGTTATTCTATCGTATTACGTCATAATCTGTGGAGGGACTTTAATCATCTTCTTCTTGTTTACTTACTTGTAACCATCTTCTATATTTTTCTTCTTCTACTTGTCTAATAGAAATTCCTTCTTTTCCTTTCAAATATTCTCCTAAAAATTCCCAATCTCCTTCTTTTTCTTTTTCTTTTTGGGAATAATTGGTAATATTTTGAAATAAAAATTTATCTGTTTTAATAACTTTTTTAAATACGGGCTAAAAACCAGTAATATTGTTTGTTTCAACTATAAATATATGTGACTGAAATTTGGAAGCAAAATGAAGTTTAATGTTCTATTCTGTTATACTTTGCTGAATCATAATAATTATATTTTTTCTAATTCGCAATTTCTTGATGTTAGTTAAGCCCTTGATTAATATTGCTAATATAATATTTACTCCCGAATACATTTTTATTATCAGATTATCAGATTGCAGCTGAAAAGGGAATATTTTTATTTTATTTGGATGGTTATTCCATTTTTAAATTTTAACCAACAGAATGTTTCATCTATTGCGACTAAATAATTTTGTTGTTACATTTTGATTGCATTAAGGGATGGTGTAGACTCTATTTTAAAAGGTAGATTATTAATCTTAGTATCAAATCCAACCCAAAATTTTTTATATATTTTTATGAAATGAATTAATTGCTCTACCTCTAAAGATTTAAGAAATTATATAAATCTAAGAAAACCGAGAGTTGGGTTCTTTAAAATATAGAATCGGAGAGGCGGGATAATATTATAAATTATTAAATACACCGTAAAGATTTTTTTCGAAAACCCCCAAAATGTATAATGTACGTAAACCGATAAAATATTTTAAGCACATTTAAGTTTTGAAAAAAGGAAATCTGGTCCCATTGATTTACTTATTTTATTTTTACGAATCCGCCCCAAGAAGGAAAAATAATTAATGTTGAGTAATTAAAGAAAATATCTGGATGTAATTGCTTTAATCTATAACCAATTCCTAGTAGTATATTTACTGAATCCTAAAAGAAAAATAGGTTTCATTTACATTTTTATATATTCATTTTATATAATTATATCTACTCTTTAACTGGGGTCTATACGTTTGTCTGACCAAGTCACTTCCCAAATTAGGCTAGTAACAAATTCAGTTTATGCACAGATTATAATGTTCTTGTTATAGATATGCTTAAAAATATGATGTACATAAAATACAATTCCCATAATTAATGAAATTAACAAATAATATATTGTGTGTAATAGTTGTGAAATGTAAATAGAAAGGTATAATGTAAGATCCGCAAAATGTTTCATGTTCACAAAAATAACTATGCCAAAAACGTATATTATTGCGGGTTATTCATTTTTATAAATCAGCAAAAGCAAATGAAACAACAATTTGCTCTGTGGTTGTGATGTGCGATAATGTGAGATAATTTGTGGAAGTGATGGAATCGTTGTTTACCTTTGAAACTGTTAGATTTGCAGCAGGTAGAACAGAAGCGGATAACTTTATCTCAAACAGGTATGGTGGGTGAGATACCTAAATTATTAATTAGATTATTATTATTGATTATAATGTGAAATGAACTCTGTTACTACATATGTATATTTCTAGAACTTAAAATCCTCTTAAATTTTATATTACAGAAAAAAGTAAAAATTGTGTAACCGGCTGAAAAAAAGTTTGAAAAAAACTGACAAATGAGTGAATAGTTACCATAGTTGGTTGGGTAAAACTTTAATTCTCAGGAGATTGGTTAGCATGCTTTGATAGTTTATTTTTATTAATATATTGAATATGTTTGTTTGTAAATACTGGAGAAATTTAAAAAAAAAGTTGTGATGATTAAAATGTTTAAAGAGCTCGACTGCAGCTTCGGCGGTTACAAATAATAATAGTTTTGATGTGGTTTGTCCAAGATTAGATTGGTAGTTATGGTTCTGGCATAAACTTTTGAATAAAAAACAATTGCTGGGATTGCCCAATAAAACCTTCTAAATGGTTTTAAATAATTTACTAGAAAAAAGGATCTAAATAAACATTTAGAGCTAAAAGATAGTGGAGCAGAAAAAAAGATAACTCACCGACCAATTAGGTTTGAAAAAGTTTTGAGTTAATTGAGTTTGTGTGAGAGTAAAGAAAGATTAATGACAACAAACTGACTGTACAGTTACACAGTACAGGTATATGTAATATGGAGATAAAATATATGTTTATATTTATTCATTTTGATCGCGGAGTTATTCCATAACTAATGTCCTACTTTTATACACGCGTTAGAGGATATGGGATGTATTAATTGTTGTAAATATAATCTTTTGGCTGTATCCGAATTTATGAAGGAGTAATGTTTTTTTTTGTTTCTCGCTAACCCCTGAACTTTTTGAGTTATCTTCTTTATGGCGCCATTACGTGGGTATCGAATATTTAAAATTTAAATTAAATTATTTTAAATGTTTAGGGCTGTTAGTCCACCCCCTCAACCCCCCTTGTAAAGATGCTAGAGGCACAGCCGTTGTCATATTATTGCGTCTTCCTTGTTATATTTCTATTTACATTTAAATAAAACTTTAAACTTTTTCCTTTTATAGTCGGACATATATGCTCAAATTGTATATCCATAGTAATTTATTTTATTGTTGCATTCATTTATCCAGGACAAAAAATCAGCTATGATGTCAATTCAGATCTTTGGAACGTATGTTAGTCACGGCTGAAGCCACGACATATTGTAAAGTATGTAAAGCTTTTTCTCGTATTCATTCGAATCCGGTGGATAGGAACCGGTTCTCATCCATACGAAAAAACTATGTCTAGCATCGTATTATATCCAGCTTTCTACGAATATAAAAATGTAAAATCATACGATTAAAACCAGTTTTTTTAGCCGGTGCCTTCGGCACTTCGGGGCTAAAAAAACTAGTTTTAATCTCATAATTGTACATTCTATATCCGCGGAAAGCCGTTTATAATACGATGCGAGAAAGAACTATTATTAGTTTTTTTTTAAAAGATTTTACTAACTAATGAACTGGTTGCGTTCTCCAATTAGGAGAGACTTCACATAGATCCCGAGATGGTTTAAGACTAACTAATTTTAAATTAATGTCTTTGTATGGTGTTAGGCTAGATTTGTGTCCAACATAACCTTTCGAAAACAAAGCCCATAGATGCTAGATTCGGAGCCACCGGTGTAATTTATAGAAGTTAAATGTAGGTTATTGGAGTGTTAGTTTTTAGACTTTTAGGAGTTTTTTAAGCTATTTGACGGCTATGTTTGTAACAGCCTTAGAGATATGGCCGAAAGAAAACAGCATAAAGTAATAATCTCTCCCCCTACAGGGGCAGAGTTCTTAGAGATTTGGATGAAAACACTAGTTAGACTATAAAGATACCTTTAGATATAAATTAGTATGAATCCAAGAGATGTTACTGGATTTAACTCCTTTCATTTCTAGTGATATTCTCAGCGTCTTTGCGGACTGGGACCAATCTGGTTTAGTTATTACTATGGGCATTTTGTTTTGATTTATATTTCTGAAATAACAATATTCAGCTTATATCTTTTGTTTTGATGTTGAGGTTATAAATTTTGTCTTCTTTTGCTTTGGGTTAGTTATTATATCGAATGTACCCCTGCAGAGTTAGGCCCCCTTTCTCTGGAAAAAAACCTTTAATTTTATTTTTCAAAAAGGGGTGTGGGGATTTATTGCTCGCCAGGACTTTAAGAAAAAGCACTTTCTGTTTAATGTAAAACCTATTACAAGTTAAAAAATATCCAGACGAACGTCAATAAATGATTTTTGGTAGATTTATGATGGAACAAAACTTGGCAGAAGATATATGTGTGTTTAGCCAAGCTTACCTAATAGTGTTTTATCATTTCTTTATCCATATATTATTATTATATATTTTTCATTTCTCACCTATACATTATTCATTATTAATCGCTCAGTCCCTAACCTTTAGGGACACGGTATAAGGTGCAAAATCAAGATTCTTATAAATAATCTAACTAATGTTTTAATTTTTTATTGAGTTTTTTCAACAGTATACGTTTCGCCCGGAGCTTAAAGGGGCTACAAAACTATAAAGAATAGTAAACCTTATTTATAACAAAAGCCTTAGACAAGTCTAGAACCCACATAAAGCTTCAATCATAGCGCAAACTAACATTATTTTTTTTTGTTGAATTCAGATAAATAAGATACAGATTATCCTATTGATTTCAAGCTTTGCATGGTGATTCCTGTAGTAGTTGGGTACGATTTATAAAGCGTAGCAACTCCATAATCATTACCAGAATGTCCGTACGTCTAGGTTAAACATGTTGATTTTTTGCTTTTTTAACAACAATTTTTATGTGATCTAATTATCCGATTGATCTTATTTTTGGTATACTGATTCCTGGGACAACAAAAGTACAAAATTATATGTGAAGTAACTCTATTATCAAGTCCTAAAAATGTAAGTATGTCGATAAACATTATCCTGTATCAAGCAGTTTTTCAACACTTTTAATTACAATTTTGCTTCGACTCTTAAACATTTATATTCTGATTATTCAGTTCTGACACTATACAAATGTTAATGTCCGTTTATCCTACCGTTTCATAGCTTCGCTTTTATGAAAGTTGTCATCCTGTTTTTTTCTATTTTCCACTGAATATAATTCACGGCTTTCTTATTGTTGAAACGAATCCTACTGCATTATAGTTTACAGTATACACAGTTTTAATATAAAAATATATTGATCAAACATTTTCTAACTTTCATTCGGAATTTTTCTTTGCCTTTGTTTTACCTTTCCGGTTATGCTACGCCCCTAGTTACTTAAGAATTATTTTCTACATAAATTAAAAATTCAGCTTTGTTGTTAATTTATGTTCGGCAATTAATTCTTAAGAATAAAAAGTCATCTCGTAAAGAAAAAGTTACAGCATACTTACGTAGTTGAATCTTAAAAAAGATGTCCAGACAAAATCTTATTAATAATCTTACTTTACACCATTATCTAAAATATTGTTGCTGCGTTAGTGAACCACGTCTGATAAAATTTTAATGTAATTTTTGTAATGTAGATACATGGGCGTGTAGAAGAGGTTTGTATCCACTCCCAAGGGAAAATTAATTGGAGGATACACGCTCTTAGGTGTCCACCCCCATATACACTTCTTCATAAACCTTGAGAATGGTCTACACCCCCCTAATACAGCCTAAGGAGGGTTTAAAACGGGTTCTGGAGTTTCGCAAGTAAATTTTTCAATTCGGGGACGATTTTTTAAATTTTCGGTGGTTGGGTGGACACTAAGGGCGCTAGAAGTGTATCCACCTCACTGATACTCAAAATACACACTCCTCTTATTGTCTTTTATACACCCCTACACTTACCTCGATTTTAAATCAAGTGGGCAAGGATGTAAAAAAATTTTGGGTGAGCTCTGCGCACCCCCATGGTAAAACCCTCTGTACGCCACTGTGTATTAGATATTCAATATTCATGTAAAAGTTAAATTATGTTAAATTTGATTTACTGCATTAATTACAAAAGCATGTAAAAATTACATTTTCTGTAGAGAAAACATTACAATGATAAAGGCCTTACAGCCACTAGTTTATTCAGAAACTGCTACATAATGGTGGTAGAATCATTGATTTGGCAGTTAAACAATATATTTGGCTACCGGAATGCTTTAAAGATTGCTCCGGTGGTTTCGTATCGTCTAAAAAATCTGCAGTATATAGAGGAAGTTGGTGGACTAAAACATATACGGCTGCCGAGCCTTAATTCAAATACATACAACAACGATGAAAATTTTATTATTCATGAGCCCTCAATTTATGAAAATATGAATATATCAACAACAAAAAACTTTATTCAGATGAAACATGTATAAGTAAAGCCGTAGCAAAGTATGTAACAAGCTGTAAAACTTTTTAAAATAAATTGATCTTCAATTAATTTGTGGTGCCAGATAGACAACATTTATGAATTTCCAGTCTATTTACTTTTATTTGTGAAGCCTCTTTATTTACTTTGCGCATAATCATTCTTGTTGAAATTGTCAATTTCTTGCAGAATGACAAAAACGCCCAAGTGTTTAATTGAATTGTAATAAAAACATGAAAACTGGATCAAGTAAAGTTATGATTCATCCAAGTACAAAGATACATAAATATATATGTACTGTACATATAAGTCTTAGTTACAATATGTGTAACAGTTGAGCATTTAAATTAATACAGATAAAATAGAGAGCCCCATTGAAAGAGTGATCTGAATAAATAAAAAATAAATACATTTATTCTCTATTTTATAATAATAAAGTCAGCCGTAAATTTCAATCATTTTTAGTAGTTTTATGAGTTTGTTAATTACTAATTGGGCTCCACAGGATTAGGCCCCGAAATGTTAGGGCCCTACGCAGTTGTGAGGCAAAGAAAAAACTTTCCCTCTTAGTTTGTTTTAAACATAAGGCAGTGCTCATTAGAAGCTTATAGAGTAAGCCCCTTTCAAAAGTTAAAATAAATAAAAGATAAATTCAAGAAAATATAATTCAGAACATCTATATATAAACTCTTTAAAAAGATAAGA
Source organism: Acartia tonsa (assembly GCF_053477335.1). Taxonomy (NCBI): domain Eukaryota; kingdom Metazoa; phylum Arthropoda; class Copepoda; order Calanoida; family Acartiidae; genus Acartia; species Acartia tonsa. The sequence goes on from NC_137261.1 coordinate 35,373,471, forward strand.
GTATCTCCACATTTTGATATTGATAATTGAAATTATTTCAAACATCCCATTTTATAATGTACATACATATATGTATAATATACATTGCATACTACAGGACTGCAACTTTAAATTATTAGTCACTCGTACACTTTGTTAACTTGTTTTTTTTTTGTGATAATTTCTTTTGCGATTCAGATATTATATTTTTACCTACCAAAAAAGTAAAAAAAAATTGTATGGCCATTCATACATAAAATTAAAAGGATGTTCGTCCGTCTTGTCTTTCTGTCTTACCTACGATTTCGAAACCAATATGGCTCTTTACAATAAAGCTGATTATTTTTATCTATTTTGGGGAGTGTTGCTCCACACTTTCAACCAAAACTACATAGAAAATTGCTCTAAATGCTTTAATTCAAACAAGAACCCAAAGAAAAATGTTGCTATATACATGGACAAAGAAAAATAAGGTTAATTATCCAGTGATTATTGAAGTCTTAGCTCACAAGCAGACATACATACTTGCATTCATCCTATATCTTTAATACACTAGATACTATGGGCGCAACGGCTAATAAATATAAACGTATCTATTATTTCATAGACTGGCACATTAGACTAAGCTGATGATTTACTAGCTGATTATGAATAATTTATTAACTCGACATCAAAACATCTCATAAACATCAATTAACATGCTTTTTGGCCAAATATCATAAATAGCAAAGCAAAAAATAAAAGCTAATATATAATTTCAAAAATTCAGAAGGTCAGACAGTTTGAGATATATACTAGTTGTTTAATACTTTGTAATTGCATTTCTTACACTCCTTGTAAAATGGTACATACAAGCAAAAATAGGTATCTAATAAATTGTTGTCACAAATTAAAATTTGCAACTAAGCTTACTGCAAAGATTATTGCACTTTTTGCATTATTGCAAAAATAATTTTTCCATGCATGTAATGTTTTTACATGCTTTGTTAGTGGGACTTCAAGTTTTTATGCACAGAAAATTTAACTAATAAGAAAACATAATTCTTTAAATAATTTCATTCAAGAAAGAATTTTCTTCGTATTCATTCAAATCCGGTGGATAGGAACCGGTTCTCATCCATACGAAAAAAGTATGTCTAGCATCGTATTATATCCAGCTTTCTACGAATATAAAAATGTACAATCATAAGATTAAAACCAGTTTTTTTAGCCCGTGCCTTCGGAACCTCGGGGCTAAAAAACTGGTTTTAATCTTATAATTGTACATTCTATATCCGCGGAAAGCGGTTTATAATACGATGAAAGAAATAGCTATTGTCATAATTCATTGTTAGAGGGGTCAATATTGTTTGTGATAAAGTAAGATACGGAAAGTGTCATGTGTGACGTCATTAAAAACGTTTAAATACATTTCTGTTTTAGGGGTTTCCTTTCCCAATTCTCCTTTCATCCTTCCTTTTTAGACGCATTTTTATGACGCATATGACACTTTCCGTATCTCCAATTTAAATATCAACCATTTCAGACAATTATTGACTTAAAGATCAAGAAATCTTTATACACTTACAATTCTATCTATAAAACAAAGTAGAACGATGTCTGCCTGTCTATTTGTTTGTCTGTCTGTTTGTTTGTAGCGAAGGATCTCGCTAACCGCTGAACCGATCGGGTTATCCTTTACAGGGTAGCTTCTCATAGGTCCCGGAAAGGTTTATAACTATTTTCTTGGGGGTGGGACACTCCTAACCCTCTAAAAAATGAAAAATATATCCCCCCCCCCAATTTTTCTTTTCTTTTTAAAACTAAAATTAAAATAGTGGGGTCAACTATATCTCCGACCTCCCAAAAAATGACCCCACCCTCCCAAAATAATTACTTTTTTTCCTAAAATTAAAGATAAGGGTATGAATTTTCTTCCCCCAACGTAAGTGCCCCTAAAGTCTTCTAGGGGTGTAGCCGCTAGTTATATATAATTGCATAGGCGTCCAAGCTTTTTTATTGGGGGGGGGTAAAATTTTGAAAATAAAAAGCTCATTTTTTTTGGGGGGGGGGTAATCTTTATTTTATAGAGGCATTTTTTTTTGGGGGGGGGTAAAAATTGAAAACCCAAAATTTTGGGGGGGAGGGTATCAACCCATTACCCCCCCCCTTGGACGTCTATTTATAATTGTGTAAGAATAATAATTTTTGATTTAATAATTTTTTATCTGAAAGTGGTAAGTCCTGCCGTGCATATGGCAGGGGTTCTCATACAATACTTCTCGTTATGTAGTCCAGTTATTCTAATCAAATGATATAATCTTATTCTTATTTATATATTCTTTTCCAGTATGGCTTCAGAACCGATTTATATCCGCTGAAGTAGAACCGGTTCTCAGCCAAAATGAATATTCATATATAGCAATGTATTACAGACAATTTTCCACGAAAATTAAAATAAAATTTTTAAAAAATAATACCAGTTTTGTTAGCCCGGGCCTTCCCCCCTCGGGGCTAACAAAACTGGGTTTAATCATATAAATTTTTTATTTTAATATCCGCCGAAAGCTTACTATTTTGTAAATTCTCGTTTTCATTGTAGTTTTTCAATTAGAAATTTTAGATTTATATAATCTTTGCAATGAATATGATTTACATCTTAATCTATAAAATTCTATAGTTCTTTCAAATATTTTCCTGTGATAAAACAGTTTATTAATTTTTTAATTAGAGAAAAATTTGCGGTAAAAGTCGATCATTGTCACATTTTGCAAATATAAAATTTGTAGACACTATTGCAGACCTATAATTTAGCACAGATCATACATAGAAAGGATATAGTGACTACATCCATGGAAGATGAGCTAATAAATTAAACATAAAGAAGGCCAGCTACAATCAACCAGATTTTTGTAAAATTTGAACAAAAATGGCTGTTTTTTTCTTGTAAAATTCCTCTAAAAAGATATTAAAAACAGGCAAAATTGTTTTTTGTTATATTGTTGCTATGCTTATGACATTATGCCTTATAGTCAAAGAAATCCATCATCTTTAAAAATGTCAAATGTTATAAGAAAGAAAAAGCTAATAACAGCATGTTTCCAACATGTGTGCTAGTATCTCTGTATTATACCTTTTTTTTAAAGGGATCTTCACAAATTGTATGAAAAAAAAGTTACGCCTTGTTGTTACGAACCCGCTCTAGATGTACACAGGTCTCCTTAGCAAAACCTTAGATTAAAAAAAATCTCGAAAGAAACGGACAACAGGGCCTTCAAATAGGGTACAGTGGTGGTAAGAATCCGTTGGAGATTAAATCTTAGCTGCTCCTTCTTGCCAGATATTGCAATTTGAAGTTTTGTGGTAAAAATGCCTAAAATTACAAGAATTCCAAGGATATATGCATAAGTAAACACCTTAATTCATCAAATAAAAAGGGTGAGTTTAACATTTAAGGAGTTTATATGTCTCTGCATATGTAAACTACACAGTCCCTCCCCATTTAGAAAATTTTGTTTCTTTAAAGAAATTATTTAATGAAAAAGGTACATTGTTCTGTTTACAACTTTAAGCTAGAGGCTGTTACCCTGGAACCAGTAAAGAAAACCTCAGTTCTACTTTATATATAGCTAAAGTTAATATTTGAAATACTCTCAACCCCCCCCCCCCATTTCAACCCCCTCTTGCAACCCATAAATTTTAGGGGGGAGGGCAAAGAAATAGTATTATGTTTTACTCAAAACTACTTGAAGTATTGAAAGAAAACATTATATGTAAGATTCTTAGGCCCAAAGTTTCTGGAAATATTGTTGACTACACCTCCCCCCCCCCCCCCCCCCAACCCCTAATGAAATCTAATTGGAAGGGGGTGAAGAGGCAGAAGAGTTCTTTAGATAGCACTAAAGATATATATAAGCTTTAGTACTTAAACTTTAGTAGGCATCAAAATCTCTTGCAAATATTGCTGCAACCAACCCACTCCCTCCTTAGACCACAAATTATTAGGAGGGGCGCAGTGGATATGAAAAATATTCTTGTGTTACTTTGAAATCACTGAATTATATTAAGCAAACTTTGGATTTAAGTTTTTATGGATATTAGTTACTTTTACAAATATTGCTGAATTTCCCCCCCCCCCCCCCTCCATCTGTTGGAAGTAGTGGCTAGTGGCATAGGTAAATAATATTGTACATTATTTAGATTCCTCTGGAGATATTCAGGGTTAATATTTTAACTTATGTAGGCTATATTTAATTTTATAAATATCTATTTCAACTACAACCCTCCCAATCTAGTACAATTATTTTGCTTTGTAATCTCCTCCAGCCTATTGGACTAATAAAAGAATTATTGTCAACCCATTGCTCCTTCCCCAAACATTGAATAGGTAATACATATAAAGCAATTTGAAATCTAAAAGTTTTATTCCAATGTTTGCTCCTTATTGCTATAGTGGTTTCTGAGTAAAGCACAGGTGGTGAGGTTGTATGAAGGGTAGCTGGAGAGGGAGGGGGAGGGCAAGCAATATTTTAATATTTTTTTAATGGGGGTGGAGGAAATTGAGCAGCAATATAATTTTTCTGGATGGGGTTGGTTGAGGTTGGGGAAAGGTCAGCAATATTTGTTCAATTATGAAGTAATTATGGATCTACTAAAGTTTAAATCCTAAAGTACTCTATATCTTGAGTAATCTCAAAGTAAATCACAAGGGTATTGCTATACTCCCTTCTATTACTTATTTGGAGGGAGGGGGGGGGGGGGGGAGAGATTGTAAAGCAATAGGGAGGAAAAGGGGGCTTGGGAGGAGGTTTCAGCAAAATTTGTTAAAATTACTTTTGACCTACCAAAGCATATTTGCTTTGCTGCTACAATTCTAGTGGTTTCTTAGAAACACACCATAGTTGTAACCTTTCAACTGCAACCCAACCATTCTCTCTTTACAAAATTTTATGTTTTTGATTTATGAGGGGAGGGGAAGAGGTCAGCAATGTATGTAAAAGTTCTTTGGGTCCCACAACAATACAAATCCAAAAGCTTTATATGTATCTTTAATATTTTCTTAAAACACATTGGAATGGTCTTCTGCCACCCCCCCCCCCCCAATTATGACAGGGGGAGGGGGAGAGAAGGTGGTCAACATAATTTCTTTAAACTTTTGGCCTAAAAACCTTACATAAAAATTTTTCCCACTATACTTCAATTAGTTTATGAAAAACACATAATAGTATTACTATGCTCCCCCCCCCCTCTCCTCCACCCTAAAGTTTGTAGGTTGTGAGAGTCTGGGGGGAGGGGGGAAGCAGAATTACTAAAAGTAACTTGGGCCATATGTAAACTTAAACTGAAGTTTTTTCCAGGGTAACAGCCTTTAGGATAAAGTTGTAAATTGGGCAAACATCTTTCAGCTTATAGTACCTTATTTATTACTCTTATTGAAGTTAAAAACATCACTTATAGTAGTAAAAATTGTTCTAAACGGGGGTGAAGTGTGTAGTTTACAAATGAAGAAATATCTAAACTCCTCAAATGTTAAACTCGCCCCTTTTATTTTATGAATTAAGGTGTTCACTTATGCATATATCTTTGGAATTCTTGTAATTTTAGGCATTTTTACCACAAAACTTCAAATTGCAATATCTGGCAAGAAGGAGCAGCTAAGATTTAATCTCCAACGGATTCTTACCACCACTGTACCCTATTTGAAGGCCCTGTTGTCCGTTTCTTTCGAGATTTTTTTTAATCTAAGGTTTTGCTAAGGAGACCTGTGTGTAGTAAAGCTTTGCTTTATATGATATACATGCAAATATTGATGGTAAAAAGACATGTGGCTGACTTAGTTTCTACTCTCACCAACTGTTAGTATTAATATGAAGCAAAGCTTATGTATATGTAGGTTGTATCTTGTTTTTTTTTTACAAAATCAAATTATCTTTGGAGGATTTGGGTACAGTGGAATTTTAATAACTCATTCCTTTTTATACCACAATATTTAAAAACTTTCATTGGTAGAATTTTATACTTTATAATTTGAAGAAGATTAATTTCTTGACCATTGTCCTATCTCTAAATACAATTATGTAACAGACTGAGAGAAACCGAATGAAATGGAGAAACCATCTTTGATTTTCATTCAATCCTTTTAGAATTAAGGTGTTTGTTCAACACTCTAAAATCGGGGATAGTTTGATAGAAGTAAATAAGCCAATTTTTCATACACGATTTTGGGTGGGGGGAGAGAGGGGAGGGTGTTTTAAGTGCGACTAAAAATATTTTGCCTCTTTCCCTTGTACCCTTCCCTTCCCTTGGGTTTAGAAAACACCAAACCATGTGCACGCCCATTTGCACTTAAATTACCCTTCTATTGAGACCCACACCTTACTAATAAAAAGGCTTTGACGTCCTTGTATAAAGCTTGTTATTCGTGTGCCAATAATAAACATATTTCTTCAGTTTACCTTGTGTTCCAATAATATAACTATCTTTTCTTCCCGATACTTATTCACACTTGCACATAATGCACACGCATAAGCAGACAATAAAAACACACACATACACACCCACACTCACACATACACGGGATGAAAATGCATGCATAACAACTGCATATAAGTGCCACTTTACGTTATCAATATGTGTGTGGTTCAAAGATATAAAAAAACGCAACTACTTTATGATTTAGTTATATGTGATTGACCGACAATCTGATGATTTTTGAAAGTAAAGCTTTTCTATAATTAGTGTTGGTCCATCCGTACGTCTGTTTGTCCGTAAGTAACAATCAGCATCGTAATTTAGGCGTGTTAGACTTGTCTATTTCAAACTTCGTATCACCATTCCTGTAACAGTTAGGTACAATTTAGAAAGCGTAGCAACTCCAAAATTGTTACCAGAAAGTCCGTACGTCTATTCAAAACGTGCTGATTTATAAATTTTTTGACAACAAGTTTTGTATGTATTCATTTGATTTTTGAAAACATCTCTTTAATGAAGTCCTAAAATGTACAATTTTGCTTAGAATTATTATTTTTTTAAGTTTTGACACTCTAAAAGCGTTACAGCTAATCATTGAAATGACATCCAAAATATGTTTCTATTATTAAATACTTTAGGTTTATAAAGCTTTTTTATATCTGCGCATATTATGGACATGAGAGATCCTTGTTTCTCATTCTTTAACATACAGGGTGCGGCACATAAATCGAGACATTTTGTAATTTTTAAAGAAATGAACATAAAATCGTCAATTTTAAAGATTTTATTGAATTTTAAAAACTGGGAAGCATAATAGGTATATGACTAGTAGATTATTCAATAAAATCGCCGCCAGCCTCAATCACTGCCTCTACCGGCCTCCTCAACCACCGGCAGGTCCAGGTCAAAATGTACCTGTCCAAGCTGGCGTGGTTCTCCTTGATAGTGGCAATGAGGGAGGTCTTTGTGGTATGGGCACGTCTATTGGTGCATGATTTAAAGTAGCCCTAGGCCCAAAAGTCCATTGAATTAAGATCGGGCTGCTGGGAGGCCACATTTCCTTAGGAACATGAGTAACCGCCAAATTGACAAAATCCATGTGTTTGCTCTCATTTGGGCTAGGATTTAGCTACAGTGGACTCTAAGTACTCAAAATGCGTGTCTCGATGAGCTTAAGACACATACAAAATTTTGGGTCAAATTTTCAACTCCTTCCTTGTCGGGCCCTACAGTTTGTGATTTCTTAACACGCTTCGTTTTTTATTAAATGAATAAGTTGGGGTACAATGTTTGGCACTTTCGATATAAGTAAATGATAATAAAAAACCCATAGAATGCGATAATAACTTCAGAAAAATCGAAGAAAATAGTTTTCATACTTAATTAACGTTTTTAAGTTTTTCTTCAAAAAGTTTAGATAAGATGCCTTTAAAAGTCGTCTATGATTTTGTCAGGGATAAAAATGTAACTTTAAAATAAGAATTACAACATATTTTTTCAATTAGTACAACGTAAAATTTTGAACATTTTATTGATCAGTATATTTTTTTAAATGTGAAGTAGAAACCTGAATATTTTATCATGAAAATTGTGTTATGATTTGATTGTCTGCTAGATTACAAGAAAAAAGATACTGACAGTACTTGTTGGTTCTTTTAAAAAAAATTAGGTAGATTACTTTCAGAACCCCTCTTTTTGCAACATTATTTCAATAGAACAGAGCCGTAGTCTTAGTGTTCTCAATACCTAGACAGCCAACCATTGCATTGTTTTAGAATTGTTCAATTTTTTTAACTTCTGATAAAAACAGAATTAATGGTATTTTTGTAAATATTATACCTCCAAGAAATGGCTATACTTCCCAATCATATGTTGTGTGATATTTAAGAGGAATTATTTTGATATAATGTCATTAAAATATTCGTTGAAAAAAGTGCTATTCTAGCTTATACTTCACATTTTAATGTGTATGATAATTCAAATAAAAGATAATGAAGATTTATATTATATTTAATTGTTAAAATTATAAAGAAAAACCTGGAAACAGTAAAAAACTGACTTTATTTTATTGACGTAGGGAAAATTTTGTCAAATATTTGAATAAAAAACCAATATAAAACAAAATAAATTATTTTTAATATAGTCACAAAAAGGCTTAATGAGTTTAGGAAATATTTCATTCACTAATCATGTCATTTAAACTCTATTTCACAGAATACAGTGTAAAAAGATGTTCTCGTTTTAATTTTAAGTAATTTCAAATGCATTTTAATACCTTTTAATGATTTATTTTTTGAATCATCTTTTTATAAAATGTTATTGATTTTTGAAGTTATATGTTAGAATGTTTTTAAATTTTGTTAACATTTTGTTTTAAATGTAGAAAATTGGTAATTCTAAACATTCAAAAAATGATTTTATTAAATTTTCATCACTTAAATTGCATGTTTGATGAAATTTTCAACTGATAATTCAAGAAAAATCGTTTAAGTTTTATTATATTTTACTTTGAATTGTTAAAAAAATATATTATTGTCAAAAAAGGAGAAGTTATGTTTTCCTCAAAAAAAGACCTAAAACATGAAAATTAACACGTGTAATGAGAATTTTTTTCTTTCAGGTTTAATTTTAAGTAATTATTGATATTTTTTGTAAAAAGGATTTTATATAAAAAGTTTTAAAACTCGAGTTATGTAGTGGTTCTAAAAAAGGTTGCGAATTTATGCAATTTTCTTGCAAAAAAAATTTTCTAGGATTTTAAAAATAGCAAAGGGTGTTATTAGACGTACTTACAGATACAATTGCTAAGTCATTTTGGCCAAACACTAAAATAAAGTTTTGACATCTGAGGGTCCAACCGTGTTAAGGCTCAAAATCTTTAAAAATCGACCTCATTTCGGCTCTGATTGAGCTAAAATGGATTTAAACACGGCAAAATGTGTGTCTCAATGAGCCTAAAACACCCACAAAATTTGGGGTCAAGATTCCAACTCCTTCCCTGTCGGACCCTACGTTTTGTGATTTTGCGCATTAAACCACCGGCGCATTTGGAATCTGCCTTGTTGAACATATGCGCGGCCAGCTCGGTGTACACGTCCATCTTCGTCCAAAGATTTTTTTGTGCTAAAAGGTCATTACCTAAACTTTCTATAGTGGGGTCAAACGTCCTGATTGGTCAAGTAGTTTTCGCGCCATGGCCGTTTAAAAAATGTCTCGATTTATGTGCCGCACCCTGTATACTATATATGCATTATATTTACTTATTAAACATGCTTTTATGCTGTCAAAATATATAAATATGCCTCAGTTTTATATGATATATACATTATATAAGTCTGAATAAACCACTATATATGTATACAGTTATAGATAAGAGATATGCATAAAACAAGAGCATATAATAACTATAATATATCTTATATAGTCTTTTACACACACACACACACACACACACACATAATAACCCAAAGACAAACCAAGTTTTTATCTTAATCTTAAACTAAACATGTAACCAAAAAATATATAAAATTGTGAAGCATTTGTGAATTAATATATTTATAGCCTCTATTGTTTAATTTCTTATTGTCTCAGTGTTAATCTATAAATGTTTACAATGTCTGTTATGCGATGACTCACACTCTAGAGTGGTTTCCTCACTCAAACTTATTGATCCGTTCCATATACTCTACTCTCTCATTGGTTGCAATTGTTTCTTCACGCTTTCTCATTGGTTCAGTCTTTGGAGCCTTTGAGAGGCTTTCTTATCTTCTTATTAGAGTATACTATATACATAGATAGATATGTATGAATATATTTATCCTATTCCCCTTTCTCTTAACTCTTCCCATTCTCTTTTTTATGTCTCTCTATATTACTTCTCTGTGGTACGAATGAGTGAGTTGTTGACTCCAACTCTCTCTCTCTCTCTCTCTCTCTCTCTCTCTCTCTCTCTCTCTCTCTCTCCATCCTACACACAGTAGTGCACCTCCTTACACTCTGTATTGTATGTATGTATGTAGCACCACCAGTATTCTTCAGTCAGTCAGTCAGACAACCAAGAACCAGATTATGAAGTGAGAAAACCACAAAAAAAAACAATCCCTAAAAATGGGAAACATGTTTCAGCCGGGCTAAAGTGTGTTTCTAAGCTCTTAAAGCTAAAAAAAAGTAGTGAAAAATAAATTTAAAGTTGATAAAATGTTCAGAATCAAAATGACTTATTGTTGTTCTTCATTAAGCAAAATTGAGGCATGACTCACCGAAGAAGTCGAAGTCGGCACCAGCAGGTTTTTGAAACCGCTTTCGTGACCAGCGCCGGCTCCAGCGTTGAGGATCTGGACCAGGTGGACCGTATAGCCAACCATCCGCTCTTGCAGAACCGTGGCTCCATCCGTCTGCTACCCAAATCACGGTCAGCCATGGGCGGCTCGGTTGACCGTGGCGCTTCAGCATTTCTAGCTGCCGCAGCGTCCTCGGCGGATGTCAGCGATTATAGTCCGGTTAATATGCGCATGTCAAGGTCGACAACATTGCATTTGACAACAGCAACGGGTAATCAACAAAGCAGAGGTCAAACTGTGGCTGTAACGTCCAACAGGACAACACCAAGTAGTGAACATTGGTCATGGCGGCCTAGATCGGCGCTGACAAGAATTATGCGGATTACAAAGCCGCGAAGCTGTGATAATATCCTTGAAGAATCTCGTCGACGGCAGCAGCAGGGATCTGTTCAGTTTAGCACCCCACCCCCTCCTGGTTATTCAGATGGTGGGGCGCCCAGCACTGAAGGAATATCGTTAGCGCCGTCATCTTCATGTGCCACAACCCCGCCAGTCTCAACCTGGCGGCAGATACCGATTTCACGGTCCACCAACAACATATTGTCAGTAAAAACTCCGCCGCCACAGTCAGATGGCATTAACGTGCGGCGGGATTCAAGTTTATTTGTGCCAAAGTCATTTTCTAATGATAATTTGTTATCAGAGAGTGATAATTATAAACGAGGCTTTAGGTAAATGTGTCAAATATAATAATTATGATTATTTCTAATTTTGTGTAATTAACAGCATCAATTTTGTCCAATTTTGTATTATAGTGGCGCAACAAACCTTTGACAATTTCTTTTTTTAAAACAAGGATGAAAACGTCAACATTTATAAAAGCTAATCTCGAAAAATAAAAAAAACAGTAAATTATTAAAAAAAACTGCATTAAATGATTAACACGTTTTTAGAGTTGCAATGTTTTTTTTTATTTTATGTCTAATTGTTCCAGAAACATCACACCAAGTTTAAAATCGATAGGACAATTTTAACATTCCTTAATTAACTAAAGAAGCAATCCGAAACGTACAAACATACAGTCCCTATTTATAGAAAAGAACAGTGAAATTATTAATATATTAATAAAAACTAATTTTGGTTTCTTTTTATCAAAAAGTTTAATTTATGTTTGTTTAGATATAATGTCCGTCAAAAAGAAGGGGCGTTATTAAAGATAGTTAGTGACATATCTATGCTGCATTGGTCTATTTATTTATTATATGCACTTCTAAAAATATTTAGTTTTTAATATACCTATGTACATAAATGTACAATAGCATATAAATTTATTGCATAATATCAAAATTTGTTTCATGGATATTGAAACCATAAAAATTACCAATAACAATAAAACTTGATATCTAATATTTTATTTCTTTTCATGGTTAGAAACTATAGTTATGGCTTGAATTAAAAATAAAATGAAAAGAAACTGTATGTACATTATTTGAAAAGACTGCCCTAAACATAATACGCTTTATAATTTCAAATAAAATTAAAATTTGAGATCTAAACTTTCAGATTTCTCATTTGATACATTGTCGTACTTCGTTGAACTTTTGATTTTGTAAATTATGAGGTGTAAAGACTTCAATTTAAATTTCTTTTTTATTTAAAATCATATTTTAATTTTAATTGAAAGTTAGGACATCGCTATACTTTAAAAACTTTGTAATATATGTTATATGCTTTATAAAATAAAATAGCTATAAACCTTCTTTGGACCTAGTTGAGTGTGTTACCATTGGTACAGTTGTTTACGAGATCTTTCGAGACATGCACTCACACACAAAAATACATCTTTAAATTAAACATTAACTATAAACTAAGCCTCTAGAGGTCTCTAGGACATTTGAATTCGATTCCACATTTTTTTAGTCTCAAAAAGCATGTATATGAATATGATTATGTAGAACAAATGCAAAATTTCATAGATTTTTACATTCTTGCTCTTAACAAGGATGATTACTTCCTATAGAACTGAAGCTGTTTTAAATTATAAGCAAATTTAGGTCAACCATTGAGAACAAAGAATGATAATAAAATATTACTATGTATAAAAAAAGAAAACACGAAAGAGAGTGAAAGTTGGATTTTTATTATTTTAATCGTATTTGCTCATTACATCCCATTTAAAACAAATTCATCAAAGTTATTCATCTTGAGGGGTTTGTAATAAAAAATGGACCACCCCTGCATTACAGACAGAAGGACATACAGACAGGAAAGTTTATTTGTAGTTTGGTTGTGAAAAATAATAAATGTCTACCTAGTATTACAAGAAATTGCAGTCTAGAAAAAATTTAATGAGTTTAATCTAAAATATTGTTATCTTGTTATTGTTGCGCTACACTATTACTTTATAGACCTTGTTTAGAATACATTTATTTGACACCCAAACTTGTCTTAGTGGTAGATGGCTAAATTCAGTTTCAAGTCCAGCCTCGCAATATCATAATAACAGAACAACAAATACTTGCTCAGTTACTATTCACAGGTATTTCACATTTATAAAACCTAACAACATGATTTACTTTAGCGTGTCTTTAATATCTTAATATAAATAGGAAGTAAGGTTTTTTGGACTGAACCAATAAAGTTCTTCATTTTATGGAACCTTCTGATATTCTCGGGGGGTGGGGAGGGGAGGGCTATTTAGATTTAATTTTTGGGATGGTTAGGCTATTTTTCTGTACACCATATTTGAGCAACTGTTGGATTCTCGGAATGTAGTAATGAATTTGAAAAAAAACATAAACACATAAATTTGTAGCTATTTCAAATCACAAACAAAAATAATTATTTGATTATCATAAAATCTTAAAGTTATTAATTAATTATGCAAACATTTCTAACTTATTATAAATTTAGGTGTGCAGAAACGACACCTGGCTCAAGCGTAGTCCATATAGAACCCTCCAAACCTGGATATCCAGGTAGCTGGCATTACCAACAGATCACCAGTCAAACAGCCAGACCTGATCATGACAGCTCACTAGCCACTGCTAGAGGTCATTCTGTGTCGCCAGCTGGCAGAGGTCACATGATTGCGTCACCAGCTAGTAGAAGTCACGTGATCATATCACCAGCTGGTAGCAGAGGTCACATGACTCCAAAATCTCCGGCCACTAAAGTTAACATTTCCTCCAGCTGTGAAATACTCAATAATTCAAGGTATTAAATCTTGTTGTAGCCACTCTACTTGTATATTATGTCGACCGGTTTGTTAGTCTTTCATCAAACATTTTTCAATAACTAGTGCAATAATATTGGAATGTACAAAAAGAAAAAATGAGATTATATTCCAAATTGTATTTTAAAAATTCCGTAGAAATTTAGGAGAGAATATTTAGAATTCCTGAATCATATTCATGAATAGGTTTTCTTATCAACCTTTCTCAAAAGAAAAAAATAAACAAAAAAAGCTAAATAATAAGTAAAATATTAAACAGTAAAATTCTTGCTTATCTTTCTATCTATTAAATCTGAGTACTTACTCAAGAAAAGCCTTATAATTAACTTGAAGTAAATATTTTAGGAAGTACTTTTGTCCTTAAAATCTTTATTTAGTTTTCCTTTTAAAGAATATTATTATTGGAAGGGTATGAAATGTTATTTAGGAAGGATATGTATTTTACAAATTGTTTCAGATCTCGTGAAGAGTCTCCCGTGATAGAGCTGGAAAAGTATGATGAATCTCCCGGTGCCAATATTAGGCGGGGCTTTGATCTCGCCAAGTCAAAGCAGGACAAAGCTTCCCCGCCTCCAGAATTTTGCAGTGATCAGGTTGATCAAACTGAACCAGAACTTCACTCCAAACCGTCCTCTGCTAGTTCTCATAAAAGTGTCATTCAACTCAAGAATTTATTTTTAAATGCGACAGAAAACGAAACTGTGGAATCGCCACGTTTTCCCCGCTGTTCTGAATTAAGCGGCAGCCAGCAGACAAACTACAGCTCAGACAGCGCGCCGGGCAGTCGAGAAATGAGTCCGTTTCCGGTTGCTAAAAAGCTGAGTGGAATCGGCGTGCACCACCACGAACACCCAATCCAAAAGTCAGATCAACTGTTCCGAGTGAATATACCAACCCCACCAGGAACTGCGCCGGCACAGAAACGGATAATATCTATACACCGGGACGGCTCCTCATATCAGTACTCACCGCGGATTGGCTCTGATACTAATGTCTTCCGTCTGTCTGAGCTGCGGCAGAGCAGCAGCGCTGAAAGTACGCCGCAAAGAACAGCGGCAGGTCCGAGATTCCGAAATCGGCGTCGGGGTGGTCTTGAAATTGGCGGTGGCGGCGGAAAATTCAAAGGTTCGCGGTTTGGCAGCTCAACTTCTTCGTCCTGTATTTCCAGTTGGGAATCCATCCATAGTTCTACTAGCAGCCAAGGGTAAGATAGTTCTATATTGTATTTCTAAACGATTTTTTTTTCAATTTTGGTCTGTTTGATATGCATTTGAAAGCAGAACAAAAGGTTTTGATCGATATGAAATTATTTTATAATATCATTTGCCATGGAAAAATCTGTAATTCTATTACTTTTACTAACAAAAGTTTTATAAAATTATTTATCAGGTCTTTAAAGGGCATCTACTTAAAAGCTACTATCTAAGCTACCAAACAAATTTAATCAATATTCATTTATGTTTTTTTTATGATCTTCGCTCTTTATGGATGTTATTCTACTTGTCTTTAGAAAACATTGATAGATAGAAACTTAAAAGTAATTCTATAAATTTGAAAGATCCGTCCAAAAATATGTTTTTGTTCATGCTTTTCAAAAGGATTCTTTGTTTATTAAACAAAGGAAGATCTCTTAAGATGAGCTCGTATGAGTGTTTGAGTACATATGATACATGGATAATACATATATGATTATAATATAATTATGTGTTTAACTAAAGAATTTACATATTTAAGCTAAACAGTTTTGAGCTATATTTTTGGATTAAAGCATACAAGTAAGGTTCAGAAACTAATGTAGACAAAACCAATAATTATACAAGTTCTAAATTTCATTAAATGGAAAGCCTAATGGTCTGTCTTTCCCACCACAAAAAAAAAACTAGAAACATGTTCATTGAATGAAATCTTTGCTCCTTGAAAAGGACGGAAATGACTAATATTTGATTATTATTCATTTTATTTTAACCCATGAATAAGCTTATATACATAATTTATAATACATTCATTTTTACTAAATTAGGAACTAGGATATTTTAGTTTTATAATCTCAAATTTTAATTTGACAAATTTTGATTAATTTTCTGTTAATGAAAAGATATTAAAAATGTTTCAACAAATTTTTCTAAAACCCAACAAGGCGCAATGTAAAACTTTCCTAAAAGCACAACTCACTTTATATAGCCATTAAAGGGACTGTAAAAGAAATTCAGACAGATAGAGTGCCTACTGATTTGAATATTTCATATTAATTGATATTTAATTCCTCAAAAAAACGTAAGAAAAAGATAGTTTTTAAAGATCGAACTAGTAGAATTAGCTTTTATAAGTGGTATTTTAGTAGATTTATTTGGGGTAGGCAAAATAAATTTTACTTTTGGTGTATATTATACAAGGGGGCATATACGTTAATTTTATTTATCAATACTGAATTTCTTTTAATAATACTTCATGTTGTTTTTGAAAATTCATTATGAAAATAGATACTACGACACTGCTAGGTTGAACCGTCCAAGCAATAAAATTTAATACAGGACCCAATAATCTTATGACAACTTGTTCATAAAAATTAAAAATTGTCTCTTCCCTTTATTGGTCTTGTAAAAAATGCAAAAGTTGCATATAATAGACAAACTCCGCTTAAATTGAGAATAATCCACCTAAAGCCCACATCATGTTGGCCAAGACAGAATCCATTATTGTGGACAACACTCAAAGTTTTTGCCAGCTTTTACACATAATTTCATCCGTACACAAACAAATGATCTTCTAGCACACAGGGGTGTGCATGCACACTTGTATTTCTATCAAACAGGGGTATTCACACTTGTATCTTTATTACACAGGGGTGTGCACACTTGTATCTCTATCACACAGGGGTGTGCACACTTGTATTTCTATCACACAGGGGTGTTTACACTTGTATTTCTATCACACAGGGGTGTTCACACTTGTATTTCTATCACACAGGGGTGTTCACACTTGTATTTCTATTACACAGGGGTGTTCACACTTGTATTTCTATCACACAGGGGTGTTCACACTTGTATTTCTATTACACAGGGGTGTGTACACTTGTATCTATTACACAGGGGTGTTCACACTTGTATTTCTATCACACAGGGGTGTTCACACTTGTATTTCTATTACACAGGGGTGTGTACACTTGTATTTCTATTACACAGGGGTGTGCACACTTGTATTTCTATTACACAGGGGTGTGCACACTTGTATTTCTATTACACAGGGGTGTGCACACTTGTATTTCTATCACACAGGGGTGTGCACACTTGTATTTCTATTACACAGAGGCGTGCACACTTGTATTTCTAACACACAGGGGTGTGCAATAAGATATATAAGTTTTTCGAAATTTTAATGTTAGGGGGAGATTTGAAATCTGCACCAAATTTTAAGGATTTTTTATAAAATTCATTTTTTGTATAATTCTTTATCTAAAAGCGGAAATGCATTTTAAGTTAATTAATTTTGACCAATAGGATGGTGGATTTTAAACTACCTGCGCTCTAATTGGATGAATGATGTACGCCATCCAATCAGAGCGCAGATTTTTTAAATCCACCAATCACAGATGCCAAAATTAATTAACTTTAATTGCATTTCCGCTTTTAGATACAGAATTATAGAAAAAACGAATTTTATAAAAAAAATCCTCAAAATTTGATGCAGATTTCAAATCTCCCCCTAACTTTAAAATTCCGGAAAACTTATATATCATAGTGTGCAGCATGCCCCCTTGTGTTTTTCTTAAATACTATTTGTACTATTTTCTGAAATTCTAATCGATTCTTTTATCCAAAGTAATATTTTAGTTTGCATTAATGTGTGCCTAAAACTGCATCCCTCTTAGATACCAAACAAAAACTGTACACACAAAACACGCTTGCTAAATTAAAAGTCGTCCAAATTATTAAATTTACTGAAAATTCCTTTTTTAATTTCATGTTATACAGTTTACTGTTCTATACATTTTTAGTTTGGTTTAAAAATATTGTGCAAGAGTTAAAATAAAGGAAATTCTAAATATAAATATACTCTCTGTAGTATTAAGATATAAGAATACTGTAATTGAGCTTCTGAAATTATTTTCTTCTGCCATGAAATATTCTCTCTTTGTTTCTAGAAAGATAATTGAATTTTGTAAGATAGGAAAATAAGTTAATTATAATTAATTATTATATTTTAAATATTATAAAAAGTAGATTAGGATAGAATTTTGCCAACACGTATTACACTAATTTATTAAATAGCCTTTATATGCTTTAATCAGTAATTGAAAAAAAAATCAGGAAACTTGAAGAAAAATAATTATTAAGAAATTTTTGTTAATTTCGTCAACTGTCTCACAATATTTGTTGCTGTTGTTGTAATATTATTGTAGAACCACTTGATACTAATGGTTCTGTATTTTGTAAACCCATTGACGTTAATGGTTTTGTATTTCCTACCATATTGGTAATATTATTTCCTATACTTGAGAAAATTAAGCGTTTTGTTGTTCTACACTGTGCTTGCAGGGAGGAAGGGAGGGGACAATGATCTAAAATTCATATTTCTGACAGTCTTGGATTTTGGGTACAAGAACACATGCAACTTTTATTATTTTGGCAAAGAAGTTGTATCAACTTTTTTGCTTTTTATTTAAGATAGCTAGCCGGTTCTTTCAGTAAGTAGTAGATGTAAAATTTTTCATAGAATTCAGATATGCAATCGGTTTTTTTGTAGACCTCTTATTTTTTAAGTAATTTAAGTTTTTTAAAAAAATAATTAAGTCGGTTTTAAGGTACTAAAACGCAACAAAATAAAAGAAGAAAATAGCCATTATGAACAAAAATAGTAAGATCTTTAATTTGACACCTTACTTTTAAAATTCTGTTGAGTAATTGTTGAAAAAATCTATTTTTTTAACCTCGGTTTAATCAAAACATTAAACCTAAATATTTTCTCATACAGACATAAAAAATATGGGTTCATATATACCATTAGAATGAGAAAAATAATATGAATCCATTGTAAGCAAAATTGAAAAAGTTTAAAAAAATTGTAATAAAAAATAGAAAAAATAAAAAGTTTATTTTAAGAATTGTAACTACTAAACTAGCCAATCACAAATTGCAAAAATTGACGAATCGGGAAGCTTGCCCTATAAAATTAACCTATAGAATTGCCAGAAAAAAAGGAGAACGTTCATACAATATATACAATAGATACTACAATAAATATAGTGATATTAAAGAACATGTAAAGAATGAAAAATTATGAACAAATATGCATCAGTCTGTTTATAAACTTCAAAACAATGCAGTTAAAAATACATTATTGTTTCTTGTGTTTAAAAAATATCTGCTACATTGCATTGTCTTTTGTTTAGGTTTGGTTCAGGTTTAGTTCAAGCTAACCCTTTAAAGCCGAAAATTATGATTCTTAAAATAAACTTATTTTTTTATTATAGTTTTATAAAACTTTTTCAATTTTGCTTAGAATAGATTCGTAATATTTTTCTGATTCTAAAGGTATTTATGAACCCATGTTTTTTATGTCTGTTTGAGAAAATATTTAGGTCTAAAGTTTTGATTAAACCGAGGTTAAAAAAATAGATTTTTTCAACAATTACTCAACAGAATTTTAAAAGTAAGGTGTCAAATTAAAGATCTTACTATTTTTGTTCATACTGGCCATTTTCTTCTTTTATTTTGTTGCGTTTTAGTACCTTAAAACCGACTTAATTATTTTTTTAAAAAACTTAAATTACTTTTAAAATAAGAGGTCTACAAAAAAACCGATTGCATATCTGAATTCTATGAAAAATTTAACATCTACTACTTACTGAAAGAACCGGCTAGCTATCTTAAATAAAAAGCAAAAAAGTTGATACAACTTCTTTCAAAGACTTTGGGTACCAGCGCAAATAATGCCGCTAAACAATTATTCCCAAAGCAGACAACTCTTACTGAACAAACCAATACAAATACTAGCAGACCATTTGAAAAAAATTCAAAACAACTTTGTTTTGGTTTCTAAAAAAATAGTTTTCTTCTAAGAATGGGTGGGATAAACCAGAAATTCTAATGTGATACTTCTGTAACTATCCATTCTAATCACCCCCTTGTCAAACATGAAAACAAACCCCAATTTAGTGAGAAACTGCCAGTACTAAGGTATACCTTTTATGATAAATTACAGACTATTCACAGTAAAATAAGACAGGATAACCTAATGTTAAATACTTTTTGTTTATTGTTTAATAATTTCTTATTATACAAACATAACATTGTCCCCTCCCTTACTCCCTGCTGTGCTTGTGTCTGGGCTAACCAAGATTTATCATTTTTTTCTGCCTTCAACTTTGTCTTATTTTTTTTTTTTAAGGAATTTAAATTTAATACTTAATATAAAAACAGGAACCTATATTTTAATTTAGGAAAGGAATTATTTTTCTCGTATTCAATCGAATCCGGTGGATAGGAACCGGTTCTCATCCATACGAAAAAACTATGTCTAGCATCATATTATATCTAGCTTTCTACGAACATAAAAATGTACAATCATAAGATTAAAACCAGTTTTTTAGCCCCTAGGTGCCGTAGGCACGGGCTAAAAAAATTGTACATTCTATATCCGCGGAAAGCCGTTTATAATACGATGCGAGAAATAACTATTCTCGTATTCATTCGAATCCGGTGGATAGGAACCGGTTCTCATCCATACGAAAAAAACTATGTCTAGAATCGTATTATATCCAGTTTTCTACGAATATAGAAATGTACAATCATAAGATTAAAACTATTTTTTTAGCTGGTGCCTTCGGCACCGCGGGGCTAAAAAAACTAGTTTTAATCTTATAATTGTACATTCTATATCCGCGGAAAGCCGTTTATAATACGATACGAGAAATAACTATTCTTTGATTTTGATTACCTAATGTGAATGATATAAATAATGTTCTGTGAAAAAAAAAACTGTAAAAAATAGAATTAGAAGATATAAAAATCTGTCCCTTAATCTGAACGCTGTCAAAATTTGTATTATCCAAATCATGCTGTCACTGAGGGTCAGCATTGGAAACTAAATTCAAATATGATGCTGAATTTTATATTTGAATATTTTGCTTCTTTCTCATTATGGCGTCATAGGGTTCTTTTTTATGATTCCAATAAAATGCTAAAATTGTTGCAAGTATTCTAAAAATAGAAAATTGAGCACCATGACTAAACCTGAAATAAACATGTTGTAGTACAGAAACTGATAAACAAAATGCAATTTTGCAGTAAAAATGTGCATTGTGTGTGTGTGTGTGTGTGTGTGTGGTTTTGTATCAGCCTTTTGACAGTAACAAATAGTCACAGAATTGCTGAATGCCTATAATATTTTTACCACCAGAAGCAAAGCAATTATAAAATTTAATTTCACTGTATTAATTTATTACTTTCTTTTCAAGTGTTCATCCTTGTTTACATTAAAATAAAATTATATGGCCAATATTTACCATTACTTACCCTGTCAGACTCTAAAGCTGTTTTTTTTTTCGATAGAGACAATAGACTAACATAAGTCAGTCGTTGACAACTAATTAATGCTCTGTAGCCGACAAAAACTATAAAAAAGGTAATGTTGAAACAAATATTTAATATTTTGCAGTGAATTAGCACGAGAGAAAAAAATACACGGAGAGTCTTTCTTTGCATTTTTGTACCTAAAAACTTTATTTGGAGTGTAGCTTTTCATCAATTTATTTATTTTGCTTGTTCATTCTTAGAGATTAAAGAATTACTATCCAAATATTTATCATATTTATATAATATTTGTTTTAGAATGAGGTATAAAAATGAATTGCATATTTTGATGGTGAGACTGCGGGTTTAATACCTTAGGCCAATATTTAGTCAAATATAACTTTTCTTTCATGTAAACCTATGGCATGTTCATACAATATAACCAATAAATAACACACTTGCCACAAACAGCTTCAAATACAACATGATTGAAGAAAAAATATAGTTGGTAGTCCTATAGACAAATGTCAGCAAATTACTCTAAATGTAGTGTTAGTATTTGTCATTTTATACTTAACTTTGGTTGGACGTTCAAACAATTGATTTTTGGATTTTGATATTAGAAAGAATTACTTAAATGAAATTATTTTCTTTGGAAGACAACATAAATAGACAATGCTATATATAAATAGAACTATTCTAGTTTTTGTGTCAACATTTTTTCACCTTTAGATGCTGTTAGCAAAGTGTTGATGGGGGAATTTAGCAAATTTTGTGTATTCACTGAAAAGTAGAAAAATGCTGAAATTTTGTTTTCTAAATTTTAACTAATACAAATCTAAAATTATTTTTTCTTCTATTTTAACAAATTTTGTTAATTTTATTATGTTTGTGAATGCATAGCATCTTTTAAAAAAATGTTACCACTATTCCTTGAAGCTGTCACTCTATAATTCCTTATCCATATTACTTGTAGACCTCTTCTTATTGTTTTTTGTGTTTCCAGAGCAATTGTTATTTTTTATGACTTTTTATCATTTTAATTTGACTGTTTATGGCTAATTTGTTTTCATCTGTGTATTTAAAGTCTAATTCGGTATTGTTTCTAAAGATACTAGAGTCTATTTTGAAAACTGTGATAATATTATGTTTATAATGTGTGAGATTGAGCTTGGCTAATCTGTGTTTAAAGATAGATAGGAGAAAACTTTTATAAAATCTTTCCTAATTCATCTGTTTGAAGTGTGGAAAGGTATGGTCCCAATATTACTAAATTTATTTTGAACGAAATAGCATATGCATTAATGGAGTAACGGATATTCATGGCCTTTTTATTTGAGAAGTAAAAATATTAATACTGATTTTCTGTCAAAAATGCTTTAAATTTTTAAAACTATTTTGCAGT
Source organism: Acartia tonsa (assembly GCF_053477335.1). Lineage (NCBI taxonomy): Eukaryota > Metazoa > Arthropoda > Copepoda > Calanoida > Acartiidae > Acartia > Acartia tonsa. The sequence goes on from NC_137261.1 coordinate 35,396,331, forward strand.
TTTATTTGAAGTATATTAAAATATGGCTAAAATATAAGGGCGCTCTGTTTTATATTCTTTTAATAGTTTGGTTTAAATATTTCAAATTTTTGTTTGTTATAAAAGCTTCGCACCTGACACTATGGGGTTTTTCCCTAAGAGGGTTGGACAGGGGAAAGGAAAAATATCCTCATAGTTAAAAAAAAATTTGAATTTAGAAAGGTCACTTTTAGGGATAGTTGTTGTTCTCTAGGGGGAATAGACCCCACTATTCCTCTCTTTTATTACCAAATAGCTTAAAACCTGCCAGAAAAAATTAAATTTGTACCAGTAGAGTAAAGATTTTAAAGGTCATATAGCAACTCAAGTATATATACATATAGGATAAAACTAAAATTTTAAAATCTATAATTACTACAATCTGTTCCTTGTTTTAAAATCTGCCTTCATAATTTACACAAACTATGGATAATATAAAGTATGCAGAATATACCATACCCCTTTGAACAAATAAAAATCAAGCATATTAACAGATCAAAAATGTTACTATACGTAATTTGAAATTTTTACCACATATCATTATTACCAATGCTTCTTCATTACCAGGCTAAGTTAGTCTTTCCATAAAATAATCTGCTTAGTTACTTTTTGCTAAAATTAGTAAAGAAAATGCTTTTTAATCTAATAAATGGACCGATTTTTCTTTAATCATCATAAGTACACCAAAATAATCTTAATTTGGTATAAAAGTGATGTAGATTTATATTGAATTAGAAACAACCTAGAACATAGTTTACTATAAAACTTTACCGACGACGGATAAACCATTTTAAACATTTAGGCGTAGCATTATATAAAATTTTTGGAAATGCAGACACTCACACTTACATACTTACTTACAGAGTAACCACACACACACACAAATATCTATTCATTTCGAACTTACTTATGCAATAAAAGCCGGGGAGAATTTTATTCTAAGAGGGACAAAATAATAAGCAGGATTCGATAAAAAAAATGTGATAAATGGATAATTAACCGCACATATTAAAATTGAAAAATCTAACGAAAAATGAGTTAGTTCATATTACCCTTTAAAAAAAACTCGCCGTGTAATACTTTGTAGAGTAGCTTCGCTAGACAAATATTTGGGGAAAAATTAAACTTTTTTTTATCTACTATGATTAAATTTCACTTGGTCAAAAAATAATTTCGACTTTTCAATAGTTCTTATCTTGTCATTGAAAATTAGATTAAAATGCTGACTCACAGTTTTTGTTTTTCTAGTATTATTTTGTCAAAACTGAAGTATTTTTCAATAATTTCCCCTTTTTTCATTTGTTATAAAGAATGATTTTCGTAAAATTTGTTTAATAGTGCAGCTACTGCATAGATAGTATATGTCCACCTATTTTTTACTGTAATTTCGTCAGTAATATTTATAAAAAATGCATTTTTAAAGATGCTTTTTAAGATAGGAAGGCATCTGAAATTGATGTAAATATAGATTACCAAAACCATTAAGGATCTTAAAGCAATGAATAAAAACAGTAAAAAACAGATTTTGTTGCCTTTTTTATATTTTTATTGCCTTATTTTTTTGTGTGTGTAAGCTTTACTTATGGACACAATAGTCCTTGTTTTATTTTGTCTTGACTAGCATTAGAATTAAAGTATTCTTTTGAAGATTCTATTTGTGAATTTTAGAATACATAATATATGTACATTTAATATCTAGAATATAACACCTACCTAGGCTCTAATGCACAATATCTAATACATACATATTTTCAAAAATTCAAATGCACAAAGTATATTGTATTTATTGCTAAGAGAAAAGAAAATGTTAAAGTATTCACCCTTTTCTGGTTGGGGAGGGGGGTTTTGGCAGCTGCAAGCCTGTCTTACCTTATCTGCCAGGGGTTGGGAGGGGGTGGGGGGGGGGGGGTCTAAAAGCCTGTGATACCTTTAGCTGCTTACGGGGGAGGCTGTGCCAATTTAGTTAAATATTCTTGAGTAGTGGAAGATTTTCAAAAATTTGTGGCTAAGCCGCTGTGTTAAAACAGCTGCAGTTTATACACAATTTGTATTAAAAATATGAGCGGTCGGCTGTGCATTGTTATAAATAAACTGGTGAACGCGGCTGTGAATGCCAGTCTCTGCAAAGAAAGAGTAATAAATAAGTGAATATTGAATATATATTTACAATTCTCTCATTCTATATCTATATTGCTAGTATAGTACAAAGAAAAGGATAGAAAGCTCAGTGCAATTTCTAGAAAACAATACATTTTAACTTTTTGCCTCGTATTTGTATATTGGTTCATCCATACTTTAAAAGTTGAAATGTTTTTTTTTTTAAATGAACCTCTATAATTAATTAGGGCCTTTCCTTTTTAACCATTTTCCCGACTGTCATCATTTTCCTTCTCCTTGTCTGTTCCTTTTTTAATTTGATACAACGAATGAAAATTTTAAATTTTGTTAAGATTTTTATAAAACAAATCATTTATTTAAAAAGATTATGCAAAATTTTCTATCCAAAACTGCAAGTAAACATCCTTGAACTTTTTTCTTTCCTGTCTTCCAGACAATTATTTTTTCTTGTCTAAAGTAAATAAATTGTAAACAATTTTTGAATTCGAATCCTTGAAAGACAATTCGTTTGCTAAATATTATAACAAGGGGGACAGAAAAATAACAAAGTGTTTCCCCTAATAGATACCAATGCCATATACATATTTACTTTTTTAAATTTTCATAATCAAAAAATATTTTTTTTGATTGTTTTTTATTTTCAGGTACGGAAGTGAAGCAACCAGCACCTGTACAGTGGCTGCCAGCGGAGGGGACCGTTTAGGAGCTTCTTCCGGCGGCGAGGATTCAAATGCTGGCGGCAACGATCAACAGCCAAGGATGAAGCGGCTTCATAACCTAAATATTCTTTCTCCTATTTCTGACAAGTCAGCTGATCAAATATCTCCTTCTTCTGATAAAGATTCCAAAGATAGTGGGTCAACTGATAATAATGCTAATAATGTTACTGCTGCAGATGATGAGCTACTTGATAATAACTCAAAACAACAAATAAACAACAGCAATAGCAGTAATAATAAAAAGCAGACACGAAATTTGAACCTAAACCTCAACTTAACCCATCCAACACATCCTACAACTTGTGATAACCAGACAGTAGCTGCACTCAAGAACCTGAGAACTCCAGATATCCAGCAATACCTGAACGTACCCTGGGACATGCCAAAGTTGAAGAAAAAGTTGCAATATCGACGAACATTCTGTTTCGGTACAGGCAGTGAAAATTCCAGTCCTGATATTTCTCCGAAAAAGTCTAATACTTTGAAGACCCTTGACCTAAAACTTTTAAGTAAGGGTGGCAATAGTCAGGAAGCAAGTCCGCGAGGTAGCTCAGTCGAGCCAATGTCTATGTCTGGCAGCTACACAGAGACATTCATGAATGACTCGTCCCTTGTGCTGCCAAACAACGGTGACAATTCGCCAATCAGTAAAGATCCGCCCCCATTGGTTATGCGTCCTAAAAGATTTCCCAAGCAAAAGGGCCTGGAACTGTATTCTCGTTGTGAAGGATCAGATTCTGGGATTTCTATAAGTTCTCAGGAGATGAAAGAATTAATGGATGTTCCTTGGAGTATGCCAAAGCTGAAAAGAAACGCGTGGCTGCGCACCAAGCCCCGTGACGGCCTTGAACTTCCAATTCCTGGTAGAACAGCAGTAGATAACACTAAGAATAACGATTCTGATAATATTGAAGTTACTGCCGCATGTGATGAACATACCGCTAACAGTATTGAAAACATTAATTATTCTAACTGTGATACAACCCGAAATAATGATAATACTGATGCCAAAGATAACTCTAGTCATTATAACATACCTGTAAGTATTATAGACACAGTGGCCAACCCTCCGGATGATAGTCTGCCCTTCTCTATGCCTAAACTTGAGAGAAGGCTGAAGACACTAAGTAACAGTGGTGGTGTAATTATGAATCATTCCATACAGTTGATGGGTCCTACCTCCCGTGTACCTGAACTTGGGCTCCAGAGTGGCAGTGGCTACCAGCTGGAACATGCTGGCACCACACAACTGGACAGAGAACAGGATGAAATTATGGTCAATAATGCCAGTCTTCATTTAGGTATGAGCACTTTGGTTTAAAGAAAGTCGATCTTTAAAGTTATGTATTATAAAGGTTCCATTTCTAATAAGATATAGAGTAATAATTTTTAAGAGATTATGCACAACTATTGTTTTCTCGGTAATTATAAATTAATACATTTAATACGCCAAGAGAGAGAGAGAGAGAGAGAAATTTTATTTATAGAGACTGCTCTTCAAATTTTGATCATTCATTCTATTTGCCAGAGTCATAACTTTTTTTAACAAAACAATAATTTATTCTTAGAGAATGCTTTAAAATGTTTTGCACATATTAGGAAGATTATAGTCATTTTCGCACGTGTCTTTAACTCTCAATACAATTTAATAGATTTATTTTTGTAATTAAAGAGAGAACAACGTTTCTGTGATTTAATAAGTTGCTAAAACAAATGCCATATTTTTAAATTTTTTTTACAATTGAAGATAATCTAATTACCACTGAAAAACTTTGTTTACTTTTTATTAAATTTCTGACCATGTGAGACATTAAGTAACTTAATATAACTATTTTAAAATCTAAGCTATTCTATAATCAGGGTCCGACCGTCCGTCTGTACGTCCGTACGTCTGAAACGGATAGCTTTTTTCGTTAATTTAGGTATGTTAGAATTGTCCTATCGATTTCAAACTTTGCATGGTGATTCCTGTAGTAGTTTGGTACGATTTAGAAAGCGTAGCAACTCTATAATCATTTCTAGAATTTCCGTACGTCTATTTTAAACATTTTTTACTTTTTTTAACAACAAACTTTTATGGGATCTAATTATCCGATTGTTCTGATTTTTTGTATACAGATTCCTGGGACAGAAAAGTACAATATTATAAGCAAAGCAACTCTATAATCAAGTCCTAAAAATGTAAGTATGACCATAAACATTATCCTGTATCTACAAGTTTTTCAACAAATTTACTCACAATTTTGCTTTGACTCTTATACATTTTTATTCTGATTATTCAGTTCTGACACTATACAAGTGTTGATGTCCGTGTCACCTATCGTTTCAGAGCTTTGTTTTTATGGATGTTGTCATCTTTGTTTTCTAGTATTTTTAGAGCATTTAAATATTCAGTTGTTAGGTTTGGTCCGTTTTTCTGACTAAAATTAATCTTATAAAAAAACTGTGCTCGATTTGTCCTGAGTAAAATATTAAAGTTTGATGTTGTAATCCTTCACTCACATGTTTGCAATCTTTCTATCTGCACAATTTTATACAATACATGTTTGTTTATTGTGTTTATGCATTAGGATGGCGCAAAATAATATTTTGCACAGAATTTATCTTATTATTTAGGTAGACTGGTTCACAGACTATTTCTAAAGTTATAATTTTATTCTTCTCAATTTTTTCATACTATCTAAGAAATGGAGGAATGACTAATACAAGTTAGCAAAACTTTTGAAACAAACCCCTGATATTTTAACTCATTTACATTTTTCGAGATCCTAAGCTTTAGACATTATATGATTTATATATAGTCACAAAAAAATCTCTTAAACTAATGAAAATAATTTTCTATCAATTTCTTCAATGTATGTTCTATTCATTTTGATTGAATTAAAGTGTTTGATGGTGTCTAAGAGAGCTTACTGAATAAAATTGATTTTAATTAATTCAAATTCTTTCTTTGACAGTCTACTTTGAATACCAAAGTCAGTGTTTGTTTTCTTGAGTGTATACATAAAAATAAAACCTTGTTTTAAGCAAATTAAAACTTTGTATTTTCTCTCCAAGTGAATGTTGTTTTATTTTAAAGTACGATGTAGATATTACTTTATATTGCAATTATGAAAGTTATATGTTGTTATTCACCATTTTACTGGAATTGTATTGCAATATAAGGTTATTATTCATTTATTTTCTTTCTTAATAGGAATCAGTAAAACCCGACTTACAAAACCCCGTAATATACAGCTAGAGAAAGGCGTTTCTGGCTCAGTGTGAATTTATTTTAGGATATTTATGATTATATTTAAGGCCATGTAGTCATATTTTTGGCTTCACTCTCGACTTGACTTGATCCCAAATCTTTTCAAGATTATTCTTTGTTTGTGTGCAGGTGAGATTGAATGAAAAGTTAAATTGTTTAGGTGGCAAGTTTGATTGTAGTGTATCCCCGCGAGTAAGCACCTCAGAGACTCACCTCACCTCAATCTTCAACACGAAGCCTCCCCCCGGGCCTTCAAAACCCAAACCCTCCTCTCTGTCCCTCCCTATAGGGGGTGGGACGAAATCTGCCCCTAATCTACCGTTGTTCACTGCTGGTTCAGGTGTGCAGCCGCTAACGGCGGATAGCGTAAGCGGGGGTATACGCCGGCGGGCTGGTTTACCGCCTCTACCTCAACTGTCCTTTGGGTTTGGCACGGGGACAGATGTCGATGCTTCGCTACCTCTGGAAAGTCAAGGGTAAGTTTTATTAGTAGCTACGCCACTATATAAATAGTTCCTGTACGTCTCTCAGTCTAATATATAAATTGACGGATTCTACATATATCATTGAAATACATAAAATAATAATATTTTTTGGGGGGTTATCTTTTGTCAGATACAAAATTATCTAAAATAGCTTACTGCACCGTATTGCTACGTTTCAAACCGAAACTATTAAAAGTGTGGGTTTTAAATTTAATATTTTCCAAAAATTCACAAGTTTCTAACTTTTCGCATCCAAATTATCAGAATTGAAAATTTATATTTAAGCTGGAAAATTTACGCAGTAACTTAAACCTGAAAATAAATATGTATATTTAACTTGATGCAAAGTACAATGGTAGAATAGTTTTATATCAAGTTTATATTGATTAATATGTTCTTTTGATAACTACTGGGACCAACCAACATTCTTATTTAGACTTTTTTTTGGTCCTAATTATGTAGAGTTTTGAGTTGCACCTTTTTAAATACCTAGATATTTCTTATGGAATTATTAAAGCGCCTGGCTTGTAAATAGGATGTGCTATTTTGAAATTTTATTTCAGTTGGAAATATCATCGAAGTTATACGTGTGCTTATTATTATTTCTAGTAATAAATTCTATTCTATTTATTCTATGCAATTTTGGCCCAACACTTGAATATCTTTCAAATATTCTAGAAATTTTCAACAAAATTTTGAATAAATCCAGGTTTACTATGACTTGCAAATCATTGGAAAAAGGGGTTGCAGAGAAGAGGGTATGGTGAGCATAAACAGGAATGAAAGGGGACTTAAATAGTGATATATTTTCTGATTAAAGTAGATAGATTTACAGAATAAACAGTTGCAAAACAAATACATAAAAAATATTTCTTTAAAGGCATGCGGTCATTAAATATAGGCTTGTAGTCACTCCCCCGGCCCCCCCCCCCCCCCCCTAAGCCATCATTCCTAACAAAAGGAAAGTATTGAGATGGACGATAATATTGGAGGCAAATACATTTTTTCTGGTAAAATATCCTTCGGCGTATTATATATTTCAACATGGCTTCAAAACCGATTAATATAAGCTGGATTGGAACCGGTTCTAAGCCATATTAAAGAATCATGTATCGTATCATTGATTTAGACAACTTTTCACGGATATTAAAATGAAAATAAAAAATTTATACCAGTTTTGTTGACCCGAGGTATCAATTTTTTTTTTCATTTTACTAACCGCCTAAAGCAGTCTTTTATACTATGCAATAAATAATTATTCCTTTACTGGTTACACATGAGAATAGTTGATAGATATGTTTACGTTGTATACTTTGGATAGACTTACACATTTTATATCAATATAATAAAATTTTTATTTCATCCATTTATTTAAAATTATGAGGTTAAAATTTACTTTACTATGCCATTCTTGCCTCATTATGTCTTTAAAACATAATATCAACACAATTAATTTCAGAACCAAATGATTTTGTGACACTTATTATTATTAAAATTTGTTTGACTGCACGACTTTTTCTGAAAGTCCCATCGAACGTCTTTACTTTCTCACAGATTTCTAACCTAAGCGTTGTACATATTTAGGCTTCTATAAATTTATTACAAATGTATTTTTCAAAAAGTTTTCAATTCATCATATATCACCTTTTATGAATTTATTTCACATTTACTTTTGGCTCGGAGCCCTTGAAATAGGAATTTTATTTCGCTCTTATGATAATTTATTTCAAATTTTCAATTCAAGTTTTTGCACCAAACTTTTCTGCGCTCCAACAATTTATGTCAAATGTAAGAAAAAGAGTGTTCGTTTATTCTGAATAAATTTAATAGAATACCAGTTTTTTCTATCCAAAACCGTTTAACAGCTACAATTCAATACAATCTAGGACTTAATTAAAGAGTTCATTATGTGCAATACAAATCCTTATGATTAAGTCACTAACTTTTACCTATGAATAATTATTTGTGTTTTTGTAAGAACACTGGGAAATAGGAATATGGGGGAACAAGAAAGAGTTGGAAACGATAGGGAAATATGAAATAAAGACATTACTAAAATATTAAACCTTGTTGGGCTGGTATATTATATTTCTTATTCAAAATCATATTTTACAGATACATTACATACAAAAATATTTTTGAATCAAATGCATTTGTTAACTTTCGGCTATTAAAAAAATAATGCACATTAGTTGCTGTTAAGTCTTTAAAAATTTTAAGCATATAAAATTATTCCTTTATCAATGATAAAGATGTAATCTTAAAGGAATACCATTTCAAATATTCAATTTCTTCTTTGCTTTATATTTAAAACTAAAAAAACTTATTTAAATTCTAAAGTCTTTAATTCAAAAGATTTGTTGATCTAAGGGGGGGGGGGGTGGAGTTTTTACATTTAGGAAATGAAAATTCAGTATTAAATTTTGCCCTGGCATTTTGGGCTTGTTTTTATAGTTATCAACCTAATTCTTTTTGTAAACTCTCATGTATGATTGGATCTACCTGTAATACTTTGAAAATTGAATTTTGGGACTTTCCTTCTATGGGTTAGTGGTGCAAAAGATCCCCCCAAACACTAAAATTTTAAGTTATGAGCTTATTTTTTAAGATAACGAGCTGATTTTTTAAATTGAACCTCATATTACATTTTTGCACTTTATTTCTAGGGGCTTGTAAGCTCAAAACTTATAAATTTTGTATTTGGGAGGTTGTTTTACCCCAAAAGCCCCTAGAAATAAAGTGCAAAAATGTAATATGAGGTGGGTAATCAACTCATTTATGTAACAAAAGTTTCCATTTAAAAAATCTGATCGAAATCCTAAAAAATAAGCTCATAACTTAAAATTTTATAGTTTGGAGGGGTCTTTTGCTCCACTAACCCCTAGAAGAAAAGTCCAAATATTCAATTTTCAAAGTTTTACAGGTAGATCCAATCATATATGAGAGTTTACAAAAAGAATTAGGTTGATAACTATAAAAACAAGCCCAAAATGCCAGGGCAAAATTTGATACTGAATTTTCATTTCCTATAAGTGTACACACAAAAAATCATACATAAAATTTATATACTAGGGCGAAGCTAATATCTAGAGGTTCTCCTCACAAGGAGTTATTTTTTAATTTTTTTTTTGAAGGGAGGGAGTAGATTTTATGCAGAATGGGTAATTAACCCCCTGAAAAATAGTCTAAAAACTTGAATGAATTTCTTAACTAAATTTTACAGAATTCTGATTTTATAAGACTTCTTCAGTGTTTATTAGGAAACTGAAGAGTTTTGAAGTTTTGTCCCTTGTAAGCTTTCAAAATGTCCAAAATATATCAAATTGAAGATAAAATGAACCTTGAACTGATGTGACATAATGTTAGATATTCTGTTGAAATAAAATTGTGTTCTGCGAACCAGAAAATCCGTTAGAATGTTACCAAGTAGACTGGGTCAAAATTTTAGGAAAAACTTAAAATAGATTATATATATTTAAAATGGTGAAAGATATGATTAGAATTTATTTTTCTAAAGAGAAGAACATTGAATAATATAACCCATTTAAATAATAGCGATGAGTGAAGTTGGTAATCACAAATATAGGTAGTAGATTTACATTCAAGTTGAGACAACTGTGTGACAGGTTTTTAACCATCTCCCTAGATTGATAAAACAGTTTTAAAAATTGCGTACCAAATGGTTGGTAAAATTTGATAAATAATTTTTACTATAAAATACATATAACCTATTTATTTTCAAGGAAATTAAAAAGCAATAATAAAACGTAACGAAGTATTTATTTTCCTTTAAGTGCTGGGCATTTATAAATCTGTAGTTTAAAAATTAATATTTAGAAGAAACTTTAATTTTTTTAGATTTGGTCATGTATTCTACACTACACTAAACACATACTCTCTATCTGACAGAAAAGAAATTATAAATCCTCTTTTAGAGTAGTCAGATTTAAACATTACTACGCATTTTACATTTATTTTCAAGTAAATGTATTTTATTTTAAACAAGGATGACAATATTGATTAGAACTATGTATTTGGTTAAAACAAAATTTTTAAGTTTAATGAGAAGATTCCCGTCACACATTCTAGAATGAATGGTAAACTTTTTAGAGAAAATTATATAAATTATAAAGCGCAAGGTTTCCTCACTCTGATGAAGAAAGTTATGCATAATTTAAATGAACATATATGGAGCACAAACTTTGCTTTAGTTAAATTTCCATCGCCTAGAAGATTATGTTTGTTGTTTATATTTAGGTTAAGGTTTCATAAAGGGGATATTAATATCCTATCCAGTTAGTTTTTATGTACATAGTAGGAGAGTAAAATTCAGTTTATACTGTTGACAATATTTTAATTGCCTTTAGAATACAAAAAGATTTGATCATAAATAATACAAAGAAATAACAAGTTTGACAACATCCATAAAAGCGAAGCACTGAAACGGTAGGACAAACGGACATTAACACTTGTACAGTGTCAGAACTGAATAATCATAATATAAATGTATAAGAGTCAAAGCAAAATTGTAAGTAAATTTGTTGAAAAACTGCTTGATTCAGGATAATGTTTATGGACATACTAACATTATTAGGACTTGATTATAGAGTTGCTTCGCTGATTACATTATACTTTGTTGTCCCAGGAATCAATATACCAAAAATCAGATCAATCGGATTATTAGATCACATAAAAATTTGTTGTTAAAAAAGTAAAAAAATCAACATGTTTAAAATAGACGTACGGACATTTTGGTGATGATTATAGAGTTGCTACGCTTTCTAAATCGTACCTAACTATTAATGGAATCACAATGCAAAATTTGAAATCGATAGGACAATTCTAACATGCCTAAATTAACGAAAAAAGATATCCTTTACGGACGGACGGACGTACGGACGGACCGACCCTAATTATAGAAAAGCTTCGCTTTTAAAAAGAAGTGTAAAGTATGAGTATGAGTCTTGCAGATGTTGTATCAAATGCTACGCTAATGTCAAACTGTCATTTTCTCTCCTCATACTTTACTCGCCCAGCTTACACTTGGACAATTTTACACACTTTTAATGATTCCTCTCTGCCAAGCTTTGTTTTTACAGCATCAAACATTTGCCTTCCTTAAGCAAATAAAAGCAAATATAATAATTGAAAAGAAGGTTACAAAAGTGTTACACTTCAACAAATGTAAAATCGAACAAACGAACCTTTGAACTTTTGAGTAACGGTGCATTAATTATTTTTAAAAACACAACATTCAACATTTAGGATATTAATTTTAAGACTTACTTATTTTATAAAACGTATTAGTAGAGATGCTACGATTTTACTCTCCTCTGACGTCAGAATTAGACTAAGGAGTTCATTTCATAACGTTAAAATTTTTATTGGCAAAAGCTAAAAAAAAACTGATTTGTTTAAAACATACTAACGTTCATTACAACAGGAATTATCATGCAATTTTTAAAAAGAAAATCCTAATATTGTATTTGTATAAAGTAGCTTCGCTTACAGTGTGAAACTTTACAATAGTCAGTATTATAGGCCTAGTGAATGCATATGTATGTGTGTATCAACTTTTGTATCCCATTTCTTGCAAGCCATAAAATTTTGGCACCATTTACTTTAATTCATTCTTTACACGAAGTTGGAATAAAAATAGGTGATTTTAAAAAATAGCGAAGTAATAGCGAAGCTATTTAATATCTAACAGTTTACTTGTAACACAGCGTATTAGACGGTTAGACGAACAAAGTGAGTTAAAGAATAGTGGTTTCAGCGGTCTGTTTTTAAAGCAGATGAATGAATCATATTTTCCCTTAGGAAGAACAGACAGGCCAAGTGAGTTATAGAGTAACAAACTGAAATTAATTAATGATTATAGCATAATGTAATTAGAAATAAATATATTCTAATATAATCTGCCATAAGCTTGTGGGTCTTTAAAACTATAATACGAAGATCTTGATAATAACCCCAGAGAATTATTTCATTTAGAGTTATTGTGTTTGTATTTACGCTGCGTTAATAACAGATATTATTCTACTTCAATTTTTTTTATACAAGTTATGTTATTAATCCTTATATAAAAATAACAGGATGTCTAACTGTGTGTACCTAGCTGCTTGACCGATATGGTTCTCCTTTACAGTGAAGCTTATAGGTCCATGGAAGATTTACAGCTATTTTGTAAAATGGTACTTCAACCCTCCAAAGAGGAATCCCCCCTAGGAAAAAAAATAGCCACTTTCCATATTTTTTATTTAATTTCTTTTTAAATTAAAATTGAAAATAGTGGTTGACATACCCAGACCAATTTTACCTTAAGTTTCCCTTGAGGCCTTCAGGGGCCTAGGCGATATTACAAAATATTTCTAAAAGGCTATACATACAACTTCTAGAATTAATAAGTCAATAGTTATTGTGGTTATAGATCCCCCCATAACGAGAATAACATAGGGTAATCAAGAATCTAATATGTTATTTATGACATTCTGTACAATATAAGTGGATAGGGGACACCAATGACAATAAATTGCAACTAATAAAAGTATTCTTTAGATAAATAATTGAAGAAATCATCAACTTAAATAATAAATGAAATTACTCAAATCTTGGTTCTTCTTTACTGAGTCAATATTTTAATTTTATTTTAATAAAAATAATTATTTCTGGATTGGTGTTCTTCTTTCAATGAAAATATTCGAAATCTGATATTTTGATATTTTTTTAATAGCCCAATGCATGTAAACTAATCTACAAAAAATATGAAAGTATCAAAAACCTTATTTGCTTGTTAGAAGCCTTGTCAAATATTAAAATGTTTAGGTTTAACGTCATAAAATCTTCTAATGAAGAAAAAACAGAAGATCAATATGTTTACCTCCAGAGTTGATAAGATACGAAAAAAAGTAAAATTTTAAATCCATTCATGAGTAATGATAAATTTCCCCCATCTCGAATCTGTAATATAATATAATATGTTCCCGCTTCGGTAATGGCTAATATGTCTTATAGTTAATATGAAGATATATGATATGATATCACATGTAACCTATCATAATGTAACAACACATCTGGCTTTACTACACCTTTTTACATTACACTTATACAAATGCTGAATGTAATGCCTTATGGCAATGATAGATGTTGTAAAAAATAGGGCTAGGCAGCCGCTACGGCATTTGCACAACCACATACTTCCTACGATTCTAACCAGCCGCATAAACAAATTTTGCAGTTTTAAGATAAAAACTTTGAAGTTTGGGGTACAGAGCCCAGATAGAAATTATACTCACACTATGCATGTAAAAGTAATTTCTGTAATAGAAGATTTAGAAAGTACATTTTTCAGTAAGGTTCTGATCAGGTTTTGGAAATTAATCGAAATTGGAGCCATTCTCGAAAATAGAATATGAATGAAAATCAAAATGCATAGATTCGTAACCCCTAAAGTGCAATGACAAGTTGAGCTTACAGTTGTAGAAAGGTAAATAATCTTTAAATACCAGAGCTGGATCTTTAAATCATTTCAATGGTGCGCCAAATCGGGGTGCGCCGAATTTCAGCCAATCACAGCGCGGCATTTTGTAAAATGCTGTGCTCTCATTGGTGGAAAGTTGGCTCACCCCGATTTGGCGCACCATTGGAATGATTTAAAGATCCAGCTCAGATTAAATACCTAATAATTATTTTATTCATTCAGCTCATGACATTCGTTATGTCTATCTTGAAAGCACAGAAAACTAACCATTAATTTCACCACATTTGTGCAAGGTGAGTTGCGAGTCAAGGCATTCCCCGCCCTTTTATCATTAATTATCTGCGTCATGCGTTTCTGCAGTATATACAATTTAGCAGTCTTCATAAATTATGCGCTATGGACTTAATAAAGGCAATGATTGCAAGGTTTTTATTATTATTTTTAGAATAGAAATTTCAATCAATATTTTTTTTTGCAAATTTGTTTATAAAGATTGGACAGACATTACTTTTCCTTCTTCGTGTCAAAGTTGTGAGAAAAGTTTTGCACTGAACTTGATTAAATCCGAGGAATGGCTACAAACTATGCTACACACACACTCAACCTTCATTTAATTAAGGCAATCGAAGGCCCACATGAGCCTAAGCCTTAATTAATACTATTCTTTGACTTTCTGCATTGGCAATTTTATTGTCAAATATTTTTTTTAATTAACAGTCTAATGAGAATCAAAATATTTTAGCAATGACCAGATATGTATGTTAAAATATGTATGCTATGATCAATTTTGTAAAATATAATTTATTTGACTTAAAAATGTTAACTTTGAAAAGCCTAAACCAAGGAAGTCCAATCTGCTATTTTGGGGTGATTGTAAAAATCTAGATAGGAGGGTAATTCCTCCCCCCCTCCCCTTTGGTAAAATTTACAGAAAATGTAATTACCCCTTCACCTAAATTCTTTCGTAGGTTGGGGAAAAAAAATATTTTTGAGTAAAATGCAAAAAAAAATAGCTGATTTAAAAAAGGGCATTAAGTCAAATAACGCGGGGCGGCAATATGTTTAGTAGTCTTTAAGAGGAAGGGATAAAGTAACTTATTTTTAAATATTTTGGGGCAAAACCTACTAAATCCGTTTTTTCAGGGGTGGGGGGTGGGGGGGGGGGGGCACGCCCCCCTTCACAACCCCCTTTTAGAGACGTGTCTGACCTAAAAAGGGTCAAAAACTAAAATAATGTTATGTTGGTAAAAATAATGTATAAGAAAGACTTTTTTATTTGTTTGATCTACTTCTTTTTTGCTGACTTTTTGATGGATTATACTTTTGATGTGAGCTGACTTCATTTTCTGTCTTCTACTTGTCATCATTTAATTACAAAGTTTTTTTTCTTTTGATTGGATTCTTCAATCAATATACTTACTTTCAATATATCTATTTTATATAAATGTAATTTAATTGTAGTAACTATATAACTTATTTCATTTCTTTTTGTATTTTGAAATGTTCAATAAATTTGATTGATGAGGTATTTGATTATCTCATAGCACGCACCTGAATAAGCTACTTCCTCAACCCCGACCCATATGTAAGTGTTAAGTGAAAGTGGCAATAATTAGTCCAATCATCTCTATAAATCTAAAAAAGCACATATCAATTCTTTTACTGAAATATGTCTTAAAAGAACAATAATCAAATTTGTGTTGAAAAGTTATTTTTGACATATACATTTATATCCCCTTTTATGTCCTTTCCCTGCAAGCAATTAGCTTTCAAGCTGAGCATTAGCATGAGAAAACTTCCTTGATATAGCTGTGGGATACGCACATGTATTGTCCTTGTTTGTTATTGCCCATGCCTAACTTACATGTAACTTTTACCTTTATTCTCATCTAGCAGAGAATGTAACTTAGAAAAGGTAATAAGAAACAAGGATGATAACATTAACTATTAACTATTAACGAAGATTAACAAATTAGACTGCGGAACATAAAAACAACATTTATAGATAGTCAGCACTTTTTATACAGAACTTTTAAACAAAGATATTTGTTGTTGTTTTTGAGTGATCTACAGTTTGGCCCTTTAAGAATTAAATATACTGATGCAATAATGCCCTAAATCATACCAAGTCGTTTTGGGTATCACCCAGTATAAAAGATCAAAATTATCAATAATGTCAGCATTTGGTTTTAATATTACTGAAAAGTCTAATAATTTCTAATATGATTGAGGAACCATATGGTAATATTATTACTTACTTTATTTAAAGATTATGCCTTAACGTTGCAGGAATCTTAATGCAAAGCTAAACATCTATGAGATACATCCAACTTTCCAAAATTTACGGACTACTTTTCCTAATTATAGAAAAGCATCGCCTTTAATAAGAAATTGCAGAGCAGAGAAATAACTGTGAATACTTAATAAGATCTTGTATTAGAGAAGCATACGTTTATACCCACTAAAGTTTAGTGGACTACTAACACTCTCCCCTAGCCATTCTTCATCTTGATTTTCAATTTAAAAAAATTTCTTTTAGCTTTAACCCTTTTAGACTCTTCTAACCATTACTCAACCTAAGCTAAAAAAAAAGCTATCATAAATACATTAGCTAATTAAGATTTACTTGAAATAAGAGTTGAGAGGAGGGTGTACGAAGATCCCATAACAATGGGGGGATACTACCGAAACATAAAATATATGTTCAAGATATATTTTATACTTTTTCATTAACTTTTTTTTCATTTTCCTTTGCAAATAAAATTTTATTAGAATTGCAGTAGCTAAATAATTACGTTCAAATAGATTATTTTACTTTATTTACAATGTATATACCGTTAAGAGTAAAACCTATACGAAATCAAAATCTAAAGATTCCATTCGGTATTCAAATATTGTTTTTGGAAGCATTAATTGTTAGAATAAAAAAGGCAAAAAATGCAAAAAAAAAACACGAAAAGTTTGAGATTAAATAAGCTATATTGAGAGTATTTTATTCTAAGAATTTACAACCGCATTTTAGCCACCGCATAAGCCGCAGAAAAATCGAGGTTTTATTACCTGTTACAATCCGTTTAGTAGAATATTTAAGCGGGGCGGCTGCCGAACCATTATTTTTTCTGTGGAGAACTTTACAAAGTATTGCCATAAATTATATGTAATAATAAACTTGGTATTGCTGAAAATAAGAAATAAGATGCTCATTTTTCTATACAAGTTAAAAAAAATTAAGTTTATTCTTTGGTCTTTACAAATACATTAGTCTAAATCCTATAAAATTTCTTAAGCAAGCCTTTTTTTTTTGCAAAAAAAAGTAAAAATCTTTTAAAACAGGAAGTTTATGATCACTTATATTGAACATATGTTTTGGTAATATAAGAAAAAATGTTTTCATCTCGTGTTTTTTAAATTAAATCCTAAACATTGTAACATGGGTATGAACTAAAGGGAGCATTTAGTGCTATATCCTTTCCCTCTAGAAAATAAAATTATTACAAAAGTTATTACAAGATCAAGGATGCATAAGGCGGATAAAACATTACCAAAAATGTTCAAGTTAACCCCCCCCCCCCCTCTCCCCGGACTTGTACGTTTTGTGCCTATTCATTGTTACATTACTATTTTTGTTTCAGATGGTACCATGGAATCCTCAGCAAAACTGAGGTGGAATCCGTGCTGAGGTCACGCGAAGAGTGCAGCTACCTGGTCAGATCCGCGGGGGACGGAGACTACTCCCTAGCCATCAAGTCAGCCAAAGGATTCATCCATCTGCGCGTGCGCAAGCGCAACACAGATGCGTACACACTGGGAGACGAGGATAGAGAGTTTGCCAGTGTTGTTGATATTGTGAAACATTATTCACTAAACAGGTAAACATTACCAGCCGTGGCGTTCACAGCGATTAACCTGGGGGTGTGAAACCATTAGGAAGTGAAAAGGATCAGACTTACCCAAATTTTTAGAGAGGCTTTGACACCCCCTAATCGAACGCACAAATTAGAAGAACAAATATTTTAAGAAAACCATTTATGGTATCATGTCAAAGAATTTTTTAAAAGTTATGGAAAATTCAAATTCTTTTAATGAAAAATTAACTTCAGAATTGCCTATAATTATTTTAAGATAAATTATTCATTATTGATCAAAAGTGCATCTTAGATGAAAAGATTTTTAATTTCAACGTAAGAGTTTTTCGTCACTAGAAAGGCATGGGTATACTATACTAGAGTTAAATCGAATTCTTTTTAAACAGAGTTTTCTTAAATTTACTATATTATGAACGCATATTTCTTGATTATCAAATAAAGATTAAATACTTAAATGTAATTCAAATATCAACACGAAGTGAAAAACTTAATTCATTCCATAAACAAATAGAATGAAGGTCTTATCTCTTTGATCAATGAGAGTTTAATTAGGATTATTAAAGCACTATGAGTATTAAACACTCTACCATTGGAAGACTCGAGCTCATTTATAGACGTTTATTTCCTATACAGATCTGTCAAGGATCTTGATGCAATAAATCAAGCCGTTTTATAAAAAAAATCAGTCGAAAATATTTCATAAGGTAAAAAAATTGAAAAAGTTGTCGCTCATATAGGTATAGAATAAAAATATTTAAAATTTTTGTTTTATTTTAGGTTACCCATCAAAGGAGCTGAACATTTGAGCTTGTTGACTCCAGCCACTCAAGAACTTCTTTAATTATAAACATTAACATAAGATTAAGTCAGAAATTCGAAGGATCCTCTAATGTCCTATTTTTCATTGGTCGAGCAGTCTGCGTTCGACCATCAGCAGATTAGTACAACAAGGCCTATTTATAATATTAAATGACCATCCAAAAAAGTGTTGGGAAACAGGCCGACTTTACGCTCGTTTTCTTTAGTTGCGCACTCCAGGTGTATTTGTCTTTATGCTGGCCTTTTTAAACAAATTCTAAGAACAATATGCTTTGCGGTCACACGCTATAATGTTATCAGCCATTACAGTAATTTATAATTAGGTTATGAGGAATTCCTTTGTTTTTATGATTTAACTTTTAAAAGTATTTATATTTATACATAAATATTAATTAAATATCTTTTGTAATTTAAACCACAGTGCAAATGAAGGTGCTTTAACTTTTGTGTAAAATGCAGCGGTTTTTGAGAAAATTAGATTTAAAAATTTCAAGTTCAATTTTCACCCACTAGGAGTTACCGCATAATCATGACAAGAAAAGCAAAGATTATTTATTTAAAATTTTAAACAACTTTGCTTTTATAGAGTTCTTCATAAAACCACTCCTGAAGTGAGTTAATTAATGGCCATTTTTATCAATTGCTTTGCTAAGGTCACGGAAATTCAGCCTTAAATAAGTCATATATAAAGAGGTTTTATGACTGGCTTTATAAAAGCAAAGTTGTTCAAAATTTTAAATAGATAATCTTTGCTTTTCTTGTCATGATTATGCGGTAACTCCTAGTGGGTGAAAATTGAACTTGAAATTTTTAAATCTAATTTTCTCAAAAACCGCTGCATTTTAGATTTAATTGAAAAGTGAAATGTAGTTACCTAACCTAGGGTAATGAAATGCACTATGTCACAATTTAGGTTCTGACACTAAAGTCAAAGCACCTTCGAAGGCACTGTGAAACATTTTTCAATAATATTTAATTATTTAAAACTTTGAAAATTTGATATATTGAAAGATTTTTAAACTAGTCAAGTTATGACTTTATTAAAAGCTCATTTTCACAAGAATAATTATTACTGTAATAAATTTTGATGAATCTTTTGTAGAATTTTAGAAATTTTTTATCTGGTGATAAATTTATAGTTAGGTTTATTTGCATTTATTATTTATTCATTAAAACTTAGTTTAATAAGTTCAATTATAATATAATTCTTTTATTAATACAGAAACATTTAGTCATATCATATATATTATTTCTTTTATCATATTTCATATTATTAAAGGGTGTTTAAAAAAAAACCAATCGCTTTCACTCTTTTCATTATAAACCCTACAGTTTTGGTCAAAAACTAACAAAAAAATGACCCAAATCATGTCCAAGCAATGGCAATGACAAAACACTAATGAATTTTGATTTTACTCACCTCTCCTGAGCACTACAGTTCGAGTCCTAGCCCTTGTGGAAAATTTTTCTCTACGTCGAGAGTGCATATTTAATTACAAATTAAGACAGTTTTGTCTGTTTTAAAAAAGAATAAACTGTCTAAAGTACTTGGAATCTTTTAGATAGACCCCATAATGTTTTGAGTTTTTGATGGGGCATATAAAGACCTTTCTATAGACGTCTTAACCAGATTTCTGACTCAATCCTTGCCAATTTGGCATCAAAAAGACAGACCCATCCAACATTGAGATATGACTGCACTGTCTTTTTAAAAAAAAGAACAAACAGTCTTAACTACTTAAAATCTTGTAGATAGAACCCAAAACGTTTAGAAATTTTTATTGGGCACGTCAAGAGCTTTCTATAGACACCTTAATCAGGTTTCTAACACAATCCTAGCCATTTTGACATCACAAAGAAAGATCTGTCAAACATCAAGAACTAGAGAGACCTGTCATGTCTAAATGTTTGATGGGTCTGTATTTTTAATGCCAAATTGGCTAGGATTGAGTTAGAAAACTGGTTAAAAGGTCTATAGAAAGGTCTTTCCATGCTCCATCAAAAAAATCTAAACATTATGGGGTCTATCTACAAGGTTTTAAGTACTTAATACGATTTGTTGATTTTTAATATCCATATAAGGAAAAATTCTCCACAAGGGCTAGGACTCGAGCTGTAGTGCTCAGGAGAGGTTAGTAGGAATCAAAATTCAATAGTGCTTTCTCATTGTCATTGCTTGGACATGATTTGGATCATTTTTTGTTAGTTTTTGACTAAAACTGTTGGGTTTATATTGAAAAGAGTGAAGCGATTGGTTTTTTTTTAAACACCCTTTATTTATTATTTTTTTTATACAATTTGATCATTGTTTAGTTTAAAGTTATTCTATATTATTTAATTTAATTTAAACTTGAAAAGATCGCCAAATATTCACTAAACATTTAACAATAATTTAATTTCGTTATATAGAAAATTAGTTTTAGAAACTAAGTTTTCAAATTTTCTGACACAACCAGTAGGGATATGGATAAATATGCATTGCATATATGGCAAAAAGATTTTTGTTTGACACTAGTGGCGTGCACAGGGTTTTGCAAGTGGGTGCGCGAAGCACACTCAAAAATTTTTTCATTCCCCTAACGATTTTTGATACCCCCGTAAACAAAATGATACTCATATCGTCCTTACATTGGTAAGCACGCGAAGCACGCAAATTTTTTTACACCACCTCTGGATACTTTAAGCGGTAAAGCTTTAAGGGGGGGTAAGTAACGTAAAAAGTGGGGTAGAGGGTGTACACCTAGGGTAAGTGAGTAATGGCTTATGCTTATTTTTTCCTATATTTGTAAAGGATGTATCAGAAAATTAGAAAAAAGTAAATTATTCCCTTTTACGTTATTAGTTGATTATAATTATTATTATAATTACTATAAAATACTATTAAGTAAAATTGAAAGACTCTTTTCTTAAATAATAAAATACTTATTTACTTAAATTTACAAGTTGTACCGATAATAAAAATGTTGTACTTATTCAAACTTAATAATTATGGAATAAAAGTAATTATTTACTGATTGTTTGTTACTATACAGATCTTGAGTTGTCCTAGTGGAATTGACTAACATACACGTAACACCAATAATCATAATTACTGAGCAAGAAGCTGCTGAAATGAAAAAGCATAATGAAATCATCAAAAAAGCAGTTTTTCTGCTTACACCGCCCCTTCCAAGGTCAGTGGCCCCAGTAGTGATGAACCGTTTGCGTCAGTCAAGAAATGACTGAAAAGACTTCATGAAGATCAACTGTAATGACCGTAGTTAAAGTTATAAACTCTATATAGACCCCTTGCTATCTATAAATGTCCCGGAAGAAAAATGGCTCAAAAGAACGACTAGGAGCACATAGCTCAGATTATATAGGGACCAACTTCTGCAATTCTATACCGAAATAATCGCAAAACTTACTTGAATCAAAGTTGTCAGCAATTTTGCATTACAAAAAGCAGTTTCGAACAATTACACAAGTTATAACAAAACCTTGTGAGAAATATATATATTTATCTGATATGATATTACAAATATAAAACAATAATAATAAATATAATGTTTCATAATAAAACAAGGAATAAAATGACCATGTTTAGTTACCAATAGTTATGATGAAAATAGAACACGTAAACAGAAATACACTGACAATTTAGAAAAGATTGATATTGTTTTCCAACAAGAGACCAGTTGTGCACTCCCACCACTTACCCTTATTTTAGACTTAAAAATAAGTTAATTTACCCAAAGTAAAAAAATGCTAACTGTAGTTCGCGTTCACTGGAACATTCAACCACAAGTTCTATAGTAGCTGCGCTACTAATAAAAGAATTATTATTACTGTTGCATGGTAATGAATACTATGATGAAACCATTATACCTAATCCTAATTGAATACACACTGTTATATTAATGTGTGGTGTGCGTGTGTATATGTTTTGGATGCTGTATATTAGATCTTTTCATGAAAATACCCTTTTTCGAATTTCAATCTTCTGCTAACCTAAAAAGTTACTTTAGGGGCCTAGAAATATATGTACAAAATTTCAGCTCTCTGTCTCTACTGGCGACCTAGCGCCAGGCATGTAAAATATCAACAGATAACGGTAGCACGGCGGTTTTAACATTATCTCAGTAATGTGCAGGTTTTCAGCTCTTCTGCATATTTCAATTTAAACACATAAGGCCAAAGATATTTTATCCAAAAAATCTTTTGTCAAAGTCTACTCTAGACCTAGCGCCAGTCAGTTTTCTAAAATCATGCATTTTATACCTGTGAAAAATGAAATCGCCAGCGCTAGGTGTAGAGTAGACTTTGACAAAAGATTTTTGGGATATCATATCTTAGGCCTTATGTGTTTAAGTTGAAATATGCAGAACACCTAAATTCACCTTCCAAACCATTCTCTAAGCATTTTAATTTTTTTTTAGAAATAACGGGATTTCAAAACTGCCTTTTGAAAAGGCCTAAAAAATATCTTTTTTTGTCCCTTTTTTCCCTGTTTATAGTTACAACTTATTAAGATATTATTCTCAGTTAAAAAAAAATTGGCGCTTCCAGCACCAAAACCGGCAAAAACAGGCAGTTAAACTTCTGAACCCCTACTTATCCCCTGACAGACCCCCCCTCTATCTCGGCTCCTGTTACACATAGAGACGTAAAACTTTTTTCTGGTTGTTCATGTGTATTTTTAGAGAATTGCTTTTTCTAGTCATAGCGGTCAGACCGCTCCTTATCCGCTTTTTAGCGTCCAGCCGCTAAATATTAAAACAGCTGTAGAGCGGCCAATTTTAAAGCTAAGAAAACCAAATTTTATGACAAACTATTATTTTTTATAATAAAAAAATACCTCTTTTGACCATCGCCGAAAAACAACAAATAACGGAAACCGCCAATTTTGGCGGTAAAACGGCCAATTTTAAAGCTAAGAAAACCAAATTTTATGACAAACTATTATTTATTAACGGCCAATTCTAAAGCTAAGAAACCCAAATTTTATGACAAACCATTATTTTTTTAAATAAAAAATACCATTTTTGACCATTGCCGAAAAACGACAAATAACGGAAACTGCCAATTTTGGCAGTAAAACGGCGGTTGGCGGCGCTAAATAATATTTTTATCTGTTTATAGTTACAACTTATTAAGATATTATTCTCAGTTAAAAAAAAATTGGCGCTTCCAGCACCCAAACCAGCAAAAACAGGCAGTTAAACTTCTGTATCCCTACTTAACCCCATATCAGACCCCCCTCTATCTCGGCTCCTGTTACAGATAGAGACGTAAAACTTTTTTCTGTTGGTTCATGTGTATTTTTAGAGAAATTTACTTTTTCTAGTCATAGCGGTCAGACTGCTCCTTATCCGCATTTTAGCAGCCAGCCGCTAAATATTAAAAAAGCTGTAGAGCGGCCAATTTTAAAGCTAGGAAAACCAAATTTTATGACGAGCAATTATTTTTCATAACAAAAAAAATGCTTTTTCTGACCATCGCCAAAAAACGACAAGTAACGGAAACGGCCAATTTTGGCGGTAAAATGGCGGTTGGCGGCGCCAATTAATATTTTTAGCTGTTTATGATCACTATAAAAGACTACATACAAAAATTGGCTGATTAAGGTCTGGAAAGGGTCAAGACAGTTAAAGTGTTCACGAAGCTGGGAAAAAGTTGGTATATGTCACTGATTAATGTTTTTTAAGAGTACTTTTTTGAGAATTAAGTCTTAAATACTTCCCATTTAAAAATAAATCAAACTTTAAAAAAACGAATTTATTCCCTTGAAAACATCGTTGTATTTTGAGTTTTATTATACATATCTTAAAACCTATCAAAATTGACAAATAACAATCTTTTTGTTGAAGTTTACTTGCAAATTTAGAGTAGAATAAATTCTTTTGTTACATACATATTAAACTAACCAAAAAAGTTTGTAATTTCTTTTTACGGGGAGATTAAATGATTTTTACCGAAAATCGAAAAGATATTACCAAATATGGGTATAAGGTCAGCTGATTTATAGTTGTCAATTGTGTAACATAGCACCCTCATCCTATCTCAATATTTACTACTTGCTAAAAAAGCTTCAACATACTGCAGAGCTAAAAATACGATTAGGCCCCCACATAATTGGGGGATTTTACTATAGATTGAGAAAGTTTTTAGCTATTATGGTTTTTTTATTTTGTGGTAAAATTCTTGCTTAGATTATATTTGATTAATTAACTAAAATCTATAAAAGATATTTAAAAGAAACAATCTTTGAAACATGAATTAATTTGCTATAAGCGTTTTCTGAGTACAGCACAGCCAGGTTAAATCAAATACACACACACACAAACATACATAGGACTCCACAGAACTTGATTGTTTAATACTTCAAAACATGGAATAAGATAAAGAGACAACACAAATTATATTCTTTTAATATTAATCTGTTATTCATGGATGTACATTAATTAAAGCAAGGCTTTTATCTTAATCCTAAACACAATGTAAAGATGGTTCCTGAGGTAATAAATCAAGCCAGTTACCAATAAACCTATACAAAAATTGAAATAAAATAACATGTTTTTTCAGTTATGGGAATAAAATTATTTACTTTTTATAGCTATTGAAATTTTACCGTACTGGTCCAAACTTACAACTTAAAATACACTGAAGGGACTGCGACTTTTACAATATTTAGTAATGTTTGGTTTCTATACTTCAACTTAACAAAATCCGTTGGTACCATTTGTACCACAAAAGATAAGGAGGGGGACGGAGAATGGAAAAGGGAAACATGAATGCCCAAGGTAAGTGAATGAGTGTGTGTGTGTGTGTGTGTGTGTGTATAATGACAGATATATAATTAAATTCGACACATTACGAGATTATTTTACGATGATAAAATGCTTTTTTTTATGTAAATACTATAGAAAGACTGCTATATTTTATGCTGAATATGAGCAGCAAATGATATTTGTTTATTCTATTTAAACATTTTAATTCTTAAATATCATGCTTTCTACAGATTTAATCAATTTTTCTTTTGTCACTATACCTGCATAAACAAAGCGGTATTTGGTTAATGATTTTTTAAAATAAACCAAACTTTTTCATTACATTTTAGAGAAAGTTCAAAGATAAATATTAAAAGAGATATATTACAAAAATATTTTCTAAGTATAAATTTTTTTGTTTTTATCTGCAAGCGAAGAAATAACTTATTTTCTCTTAGTTTAATTGATGCTCAGATTTTAACATTATTTTCATGTGGAAACACTCTCCGCATTTTAAACTGATTTTTTTCTAACTTAACTGAACTTTTAAGGCATAATTCTTTGAAAATTACTTAAAATATAAAAAAAGGTAAACGAAAATGCATTTTGAAAAATTAAATTTGCGATCACTTTAATTGTTTAAACTAATGTAATAGATTTTTATTTTAGTCAGATGCCAGACGCAGACAATTTAAAAAAAATAACATTTAGAAATATTATCAATTTGTCTACAAAGGGTTAACAACAAAATAAAAATATACAAATCTAATTATTAAAAACATCAAGATGATCTTCTCTTTTATTTTATTTTAAAGCATTGATATTTTTATCAAATAATATGACAATGATGACAACATTAATAAGTGATTAAATACAGACAAAAAATAGGATGACAACATCCATAAAGACAAAGCTCTAAGATCAGAAGTAAGGACAACTCTCTTGTAATTACTTTTGTAATATTTAATCAACCTTAGTAAAAAATAAGATGAAAATTAGGTGTTCAGGTATGATCCAGCAGGATATAATCCTCCTAGTCTTCAAATAACTTTGAATGGTTCCAGTGTATTTATTTTTTTACTCATAGACTTAAAATTGTAAAATTAAGCTTATCTTACATGCCTACATGACATATTAAATTTTTTTTTTAAATCAGCTGTTGTTTCCAGCTGACCGCAGCCAGTGGCGGCAGTCCATGTAAGCTTCAAATCAATTAAATTTTTTTAAAAATATATCTTAATTCTTGAGTAATAATAAACTTCCGTGAATAGTAAGGCCATGACCGTTTGGCCACTCCTTGACCGATTTTTAACTGATTTTTTATTTCCTACCTGTAGTTTTGCCGTTTTTAAGGTGCCAGTAGCAGAATTCTAAAACAGCTCTAGACCAGCCAATTTTTGTATGTAGTCTTTATTGTGATCATAAACAGATAAAACTAGCGCCGCCAACCGCCGTTTTACCGCCAAAATTGGCGGTTTCCGTTATTTGTCGTTTTTTTTGTTATGAAAAATAATTGCTCGTCATAAAATTTGGTTTTCCTAGCTTTAAAATTGGCCGCTCTAAAGCTTTTTTAATATTTAGCAGCTGGCTGCTAAAAAGCGGATAAAGAGCAGTCTGACCGCTATGACTAGAAAAAGTAATTTTCTCTTAAAATACACGTGAACCAACAGAAAAAAGTTTTACGTCTCTATCTGTAACAGGAGCCGAGATAGAGGGGGGTCTGTTATGGGGTTATGTAGGGATACAGAAGTTTAACTGCCTGTTTTTGCCGGTTTGGGTGCTGGAGGCGCCAATTTTTTTTTTTAACTGAGAATAATATCTTAATAAGTTGTAACTATAAACAGATAAAAATATTATTTAGCGCCGCCAACCGCCGTCTTACCGCCAAAATTGGCGGTTTCCGTTATTTGTCGTTTTTTGGCGATGATCAGAAAAGGTATTTTTTTATTATAAAAAATAATAGTTTGTCATAAAATTTGGTTTTCTTAGCTTTAAAATTGGCCGTTTTACCGCCAAAATTGGCGGTTTCTGTTATTTGTCGTTTTTCGGCGATGGTCAAAAAAGGTATTTTTTTATTATAAAAAATAATAATTTGTCATAAAATTTGGTTTTCCTAGCTTTAAAATTGGCCGCTCTACAGCTTTTTTAATATTTAGCAGCTGGCTGCTAAAAAGCGGATAAGGAGCGGTTTGACCGCGATGACTAGAAAAAGCAATTCTCTAAAAATACACATGAACAACCAGAAAAAGTTTTACGTCTCTATGTGTAACAGGAGCCGAGATAGAGGGGGGGTCTGTCAGGGGGTTAAGTAGGGGTTCAGAAGTTTAACTGCCTGTTTTTGCCGGTTTTGGTGCTGGAAGCGCCAATTTTTTTTTGTAACTGAGAATAATATCTTAATAAGTTGTAACTATATACAGTGAAAAAAGGGACAAAAAAAGATATTTTTTAGGCCTTTTCAAAAGGCAGTTTTGAAATCCCGTTATTTCTAAAAAAAAATTAAAATGCTTAGAGAATGGTTTGGAAGGTGAATTTAGGTGTTCTGCATATTTCAACTTAAACACATAAGGCCTAAGATATGATATCCCAAAAATCTTTTGTCAAAGTCTACTCTACACCTAGCGCTGGCGATTTCATTTTTCACAGGTATAAACACATGATTTTAGAAAACTGACTGGTGCTAGGTCTAGAGTAGACTTTGACAAAAGATTTTTTGGATATAATATCTTTGGCCTTGTGTGTTTAAATTGAAATATGCAGAAGAGCTGAAAAACTTCACATTACTGAGATATTGTTAAAACCGCCGTGCTACCGTTATCTGTTGATATTTTACATGCCTGGCGCTAGGTCGCCAGTAGAGATAGAGAGCTGAAATTTTGTAAATATATTTCTAGGCCCCTAAAGTAACTTTTTAGGTTAGCAGAAGATTGAAATTCGAAAGTGGGTATTTTCATGAAAAGATCTACTGTATATGTACAAGAGGTTTTCGGAAATTGGCCATGTTTGTGTTACAAAACCAGTCCGAAATATTAGGAAGACAGTGATTCTCCAACAAAGTCAAAACATTAGTTTCCATACCTTTCTCTAGGCATTACATTTATAGTAGTCAGACAACTACCTAGATCCCCGTGTTAAGGACCTTTGTCGTCTGCTAGCAAATTGCTTTCTGCTCTTTAGTAGCCACTTGGCGGTGTTAACCCATTAGTGCCGAGCGCCACTTTTATGGGCCGATCGAGCTGTAAGTTTCAGGGAAGCTTTATAATGGTCAAAACGGAATTCGTATTTTTTTGTTTTGCTCTAGTGGCGTGCACAGGAAAGTTGCAAAAAAACCCGGTTCGGCTTGGCCATAAATACCAACCAGGCATTAACACCCGTTTTTGGTGCTTTCCCCCAGTTTTAAAACCCGGTTGACCTGTATAAACCCGGTTATTTTGACCAAAAAAAGAAAAATGTAATTTTTGAACGCCAAAAGTGAGATGAACACTTTTTAGAACTTTGATACGATCCGTAATTGAAAACTACACAACCTCATGTAATCTAAAGAGCTACAAGTATAATACCCAGCTAGAAACGTCGTAAGGAAACTCGCATCCGATATGTAGTATATTATCGCCAAAATCTTATTTAAGATTTTATAGCAAAAATCGAAAAAAATCGCTAGGGATTAATTCGATTTTGTAGTGAAAATCGCGGCAACCACGATTTCCCTAAGATATCGTAAACAATAGCATTTTATGTGTGTCAACACACACTTACAAACAGACACACAACCAACATATAATCAACATCATTCTGTGAGAAATATAGTTTATAAATTGGCCGCTAGAAGTTCACATTATTTAAAAAAATATATTGCAATTTTTCTGTTGTCAAACAAAATAAATATAAAACTGATAACTAAAATTGTCATAATGTGTTTATGTTTAATATTACAAATAAAAGTATTTTTAAAAAGCTTTTTTTCTAAATGGCAAAATTTTTAAATGTGTGTCTCTCTTACTTTGTCTGCATGCACAGTATGAAATGGATTCTTTAAGCAACCTCTTACTTACATACAATATTTACAAACAAAACTACATGATGTTAAATATTTTTTAAATGTACTTTTTATTAACGATTTTGGCACGATATTGCTTACGAGCCTTTCGATTTCGTGGGTATATCGCGCAGCTCTAAGTACCTTTTCGACCATTTATCGTAACATATCGTCAATGTGCATTGGACGACTATTTAGCGATATCGTAAGAACTCGTGCTCGATTGCTACACGATATCGTGCGCTATAGTAGCGCGATAGTGACGCTACTTTCTGGCTGGGATACGAAGCGATTTATTTCAAATTTAGTGTTTCGGCTATAGGTGCCGCCGTTTTCGGGTAAAAAAACCCGTTGCTCGAAGTTTTAATAGACACACACTACAAAAAAAGAACATATAAAATTTGGGTGTTACATATCAGAAAACGAGCATAAAACTATTGGGTGACACCTATAGAGATTACTAGGGTTATTAGGGTGGCTCAAACCCTTACTAATGACGTAAACTGTTATTTTTATTGGTTGAAAAGTTAAAACCGGGTAATAAAAACCGAAACCGAGCCGGGTTTAAAAATTTTCGGGTATTTATGGCCAAGCCGAACCGGGTCATAATAGGGCGTAAAAAAAACGATAAAAAAAATCA
This sequence comes from Acartia tonsa, assembly GCF_053477335.1. Taxonomy (NCBI): domain Eukaryota; kingdom Metazoa; phylum Arthropoda; class Copepoda; order Calanoida; family Acartiidae; genus Acartia; species Acartia tonsa. The sequence goes on from NC_137261.1 coordinate 35,426,511, forward strand.
TATAAAAAATTATAATTTGAATAAACCGAATTCACAAATAGATGTACTTGTCAATAAACATTAGATTTCACAAAAAAAATCAGCGACTTTACTATAAAAACAAAAAAGTTAGAAGGGGTATTTTGAATTTTCATGATTTTCAAATTTTGTTGAGCAATACCAGCAAACGGAAGTAAGCTAAACTGCCTGCTCCAGGGGGAAATGAAAGTCAGGGTAGTAGAGGGGGGATTCATTCTGAGAATGATGCAATTATGAAGCCGGAAACCGGTTTTTTTTCCATTTTTCGGAACCGGGTTTTAATACCCGGTTCGGCACTAATGGGTTAATATTCCCGACGCTTTTCGTTGATTACCCAATTGAAAGTCGACACAGGGTCCTTGGAAGGGGAATATACAGTTTTTAACCCCATTCCCCTTCTAGTGTTTTACTATAGTCTCTAAGCACTATCATAAAACTGATTTAAGAATGGTAGATAGAATTAAGAACAATGAATAAAATATTGCACAGAGCATTGGTCTTAATATGAAAGTTTAAACTGTAATTGAATTTCAACTAAATGCTCTGCTCATCTCACAATGGCTCGTTTAAATCAATATTTTTTTCTGTAAAAAAGAATGAGGAACCAAAAATTTTGGAAGGATTAACTCTCAGATTATATGGTCCGGTTATTGAGTTTTGGCAAGTTTTGTGTGTGTATCTGAATATAGGTTATGAATCAATATAGGATTACAAATATCTCATTTCCTGGTTTTCAATATTACAGAGCCGTTGATATGGCACCTGTAAATAATTCTGCATTCATTCTTACCTCTAAAAGCAGAAATCGTATTGATTATTCATTCTTCTATACTTTTCTAGCCACAGCCAAATACGATGAAATTCTGCAGTTGCTTCTTGCCTCCAGTCCCTATTGTGCTGAATACAACAAAGCATGATAAAATCGCCGGTAAAGGCTGTATATTATGGAAAAAATCTGAAGTTGCAAGTCAGGTGGCTGTTAAGCCAAGACCTGATTTAATTTCAATGATTGCAATAAAATCATGATGTATCTGTGCAGGAATAAGATGCAAAATACAACACATAGTTGGTTAAATCATATAAAATTTCCTAGGCTACCCTAGAAGTTAGAAGGGTATACGCTACATCTCTTACCTTGAATATTATAAATTAAGATAAAACATCGGAGAAATTATATTTACTTACATGTAGCATAATCATTTCACTGTTATTGTAATAACATGAGTATTTACGTACTATAAATTAAATCGGAATACCAACCAAAAAAACCCTGAAATATACTTCTAATTTTAAACGTGTTCGTCAGGTAGGTCAAACCGCATGCCCTTTAGATATGTCATAATATAATCAGGATCTAGTTATATTAATGACTAGTTGATTCCTTATCCTGGCAAAAGAGAACACAGAATAATAGTCATAAACTATCTCAAAACTTTAAATTAGAAAAAAATAGCCTTAAACCATAATGGTATATCTCTGTAGCTTCCATAATTAGCGATGTATCGATGTGAACACGAAAAAAACTTACTACTTTATGTAATAAGATAGTTCGGACATTTGTCATATAGGACTTCTTTTTATATATCATATTTCACATAAACTATTTAAGTTGTATGTCTACAGTAAGTCTCAAGCTTGACAGGGAATCAGACCAAGGGGGGTTAAGTAGGATGTAAGAGTGTTAAAAGCTAAAAACCCCTAACCTCGGGGGAGAGCAACTAAAATCAAAACCCTAATTCAATTCCACCAAAAAAGCTTCATTTAAAAAAAAATATTTGTTTAATTACATACTATACTGCTCTTTGAATGTTATATTTGTGGACCTCATATCAATGAGATTTTTTTGTATGAAAACTTTTTACCAAGTTTCAGATTGATAGCTTTTACTTAACTTAAAGTTGAAGACCAAGTAGGAATACAGAGGTAGGGCAATGGGTATGTAATTCATTGCACTTCATAGGTAAAATTCTGCCTTTTTATTATATTATAGGATAATTGATGTCATTATTATCTTCGCTCTAAATGTAAGGTCTTTCTTCATTTAAAAGTAATTCCTCCAATTAACTCAGCTTTCTCAAAGCACTGTAGTTTGTTGTGGATTCGACTGTAGATTATCAAAGGCTGGTTGACCCACAACCACTGGTTGTGGCTGAGGATGCCATAGGCTGAATCAGACTTAGGGAAGCTGTGGCTGATGTTGGGTTAATTAATTCTAGTACTGTGGCTTGTCAATTGGCTTTGTGAGTCGCATGGCTGACAGTAAAGCTACTGTAAACGGTGCGGCTGCCGAACCCTGATATTATCTATCACAAAATTTTAGTAACAGAAAACAAATTAAAAGAAAATGAAGATTGCCCGACTAGAAGGGTTATCGTACTGCAAAACTTTTTATAAAACATTTCAACAAATTTGCATGAAGGCTAAATATATATGCCAAACATAACACATATAACTAGCACACAAATTTGAACCTAACAGTTCAAACTTAAAATTAATTGAAAATTTGTTTGAAGTAAACTTCAGCACAAACTTAGGTGCAAAGAAAAGTTAAAATTTAAATTAGTTTAACGAGATGAAGTTTTGTTAAACAATTGTTCTGGTTGCTATGCAATGTATAACATAGAAATGGCACAGTAGGTATGCATTTAAACACTTTATAATAAATTTAATAAGGTTTCGTGATTTTTAATATTATTTCTATTGTTTTTTCTTATTATTTTCTGTCAGGGATGTACGGATATCTAAATTAATTTTACCACGAATTATAATGCTTCAGTACATAAAAATGCTGTGAGCACCAGTACGCCAGGTAGACTATTGTCCGTCTGGTACAAGCCTAGGAACTAACTTTCACCACTTGTCTCGGTCTTTGTCCAATCTCTTGACTTTTTTTAAAAATCTCCTACAGAGTATCACAATGCATGTAGTCAAACGTCATGGTCCGTTCTAAATCCACTGCTAGTTTGCTAGACCTATCAACGCTTCACGGCCATCGTCAATGGGTTATTCAGGGTGCACCAGGCGCGGAGGTTAGGGTCAGATTTTACACCCTTTCCTATAATATAAAGTAGTATGGTTATTTTTGTCTGGAGCTAAAGATCTTAGAAATTACTGGTTCTAACTTTTCAGGGAAGCTTCATAATCTTTCAATAGCAATAGGATTGTCCGAGTTTTATTACAGGCACTTCAAAATATAAACAATGGTATATGTTATTTGTAAAATATTTTTATAGATTTGTTCAGAGTGGTAGTACCCCAGCTTATACAAACAACGAAAATAATTAGAAAATAATCGCGAAACCTATTTTCGTTTTCAGCTGTCGTTTGGGGCAACAATTCTTAGAATTGACGACCTTTTTATCTGCTCCTTAAATATCATTTTAGATTTGTTTCGCTTGTTGGCTATACCTTACTCCTGGGTATTACCACCTTGGATGCACTTAATATAATTCATGCTTTTTAGGCTAATTTACTGATTCTTCAACTAGTACTTGTCAAAAGATATGCTTTAAGTTGTGTAAGGGTCTGGAAATTTTCAAAATATTTTATTGAGAAGCCTACTGCCATGTAATCAAAACCACAATCTTCTTTTTGCCATTCTTGATATAACATGTCTGTTTTATTTCATCAAAAATATTTTTTGGAAAAGTATAATTATCTACTTCCTTTCTAAGCCTAAGTTTAATTATTTCAATTTTTTTTTTAGTTTGGTTAAAAATTTTTGACAACATAAACTTCTTTTGTAGAATTTGTACAAGTTTAGATTATAGATATGGATTATCAAAATTTTCTTTTCCACTTAATATAACAATAACAACGATGGAATATTGCCATATTCTAATAAATATGTATGGTTTAACATGATGATCTATTGAATATCAAAAGTGATTCACACAAGAATACCGACGGCCAGTCTATTAAAAACTACCAATTTAGCAAAAAAAATAAAGAAGAATGAAATTTATTTTTGTTTACAGAAATCACACAATACTTTGATTATATATATTATACATACAAGTAGGTATACATTATTATAATATAAAAAGTTTTTCTTTCAATTTTAAAAATCATATAAAATTTTCAAATCATGATCATTTTGCACATGTAAAACTAATCCTAAAGAAAATAACTGCTTGGCCAGATTTTCATAAATATTGATAAAAAATTAAAGTTCTAATTATTTTACAATGCTATAGATATAAATTACAACAGAAAAATACTGAAAGTTTATTTGTTCTTGCGTTTATTTCAAAATTCATGAAAAGAGTTTTAAGATAAAATTAAGATTTCTATAATCTACAGTATTTAAGTATATAATATTCATGAAAAAACTCATGTTAAAATATCTATGACTCTCATAAAAACCAAGGCTTGGCAGCTGAAGACATATCGTAATGTACTTCTGTTGTGCTTCTCAAATTATATCAACAACAATTAGATGCATTGCCGTTTTAACAAAGTTAAACTACAAGCAAATTTTGAGATAAACACACAAATTTTACTAAGGCTTATTGGCGGCTGCCGAGCCCTGATCAAAACACAATAAAAAAGTTTGATGTATGAAATTGTTATGACACTCTGTTGAATATGAGAGGAGAATTGATCATGTTTTTTCCAATGTCTCCGTCAGTTTATGCATTCTATGCTAATATACAATATGATTTATAAAACAGCCAAGTTTTTTTTATCAATCTTGTTGCCTAATAAATGAAAAAAAGAATGAAAATCTTACAATGCTCAATAAAACTATTATCAAAAGTTCGTTTTATTGTAGAAAAATTTAACCTAAGTAACACTAGTTTTGACGTATAGTTTATTATACCAATATTGGGGCTGATAAAGACTAAAAAGAAAATATTCTTCTCTCATTATTTCAGATTTACATTCTTTCTGCCTCTATTTCTATTGTAATATATGGCTATATTTTCTTAAACATAGTTAAATCTATAAAATACCATTAAATAATTTCAAAGAGAATTTACAAACTTTGCACAAAAAAAAGAGATTTTTCTTCCTCTACTGTAGTTGAAAATATAGTTTTGAGCGAAAATTTTGCGAGTAAAAAACAGAAATTTTAATTTATCACATTCTTACGCATTTTTTGCCAAATATTTTTGCGTATATTAACCTTTTTGCTCTCTTTACAAGAAAGTAAAAATAACATTGTATGAAGTATTTTTCTCAAGGAGATTTTTTTTTTTGGTATTTATAAAACGTTTAGACTTTACAATATTTAAATTGAAACATACATTAGGGTTCTCGTATTACACATGAAAGATACTTTTTTTTACATGTTCTGAATATGTCAGAAGCTTGCAATCTACTTGACACTCTGTTCAGAATTGTTTGTGGGAGATTTTAGCTTTGGTTTTCTTGTGCATGCACCGTTGACACCGCCGCAGCCGCCGAGAGTGGCGGGGTGGGAAATTAATTCTGTTTTCTGTATTTCTGCCCCGCCGTCTGTTGAGTCTGTGGTGGCAGCTGTGAATTTTAGGGAAGCTGAGTTGACACAATACCTATAAAATATTTATAAAGTAATAGACCTTTTATTTATAAACATAATTTAAAATATTTCTATGACTGCCGTAATTAGATTTGTTCTGATGAAGTTAGGATTTGGCACTATTTAAGCATTATCAGATGAACTACAAATTATACTAGCCATATAAGTGCATAAAATTATTCTTCCATTTGTTTGCTTTAAAACTGGGGAAGGGGTGTTAAAATTGAATCTTTATGGAGTTTTATAACAGTGTCCAAACTTTTCCAATAAAAGTTGTGATACTTTAATTTCCCATCCATTGTCTCATCCATTAAGATCCCTGATGATACATCAATAGGTTAATTAATAATTTTAATAATTGTACCTGAGTCCTGTTGGCTTGGGACCATCCTGGAACACGTGTCCAAGATGGCCCCCACATTCACCACAAGACACTTCCGTTCTGTACAATAACAAGTCAACAATATGATAATATTGATAATTTGTAAAAAAAAAAAAACACCCATTTTGGGTTCTCAATTGATACATATACATGAAAAAAATTCTGTGATTAAAACCAGTTTTATTTAGGGGAAATGCTAAAAATTGTATATGATACAAGTTATATTTATTTATCTTGTTCAAAAATAAAAATTTAAGAAGTGACATAAGTTAGTTTTAAAAAGTGCAAAAAGTTGAAGATAAAATGAATTCCGCAGTTTTCCCCCCTTTTTTTGTAACTAAGAATTTGAGGTCACATAAGGGTTTATTTAAAAAACGCAGAAAACTATGTTTTTTAGATATCGTGATATTTTAGCATTTTTAACAATTTGAATCATGAAATATTTGTGTTAAGTTATACTTGTATTGATGTTAGGAAATATAAATATTGAAGTCAGTTCTTGGGTATATAAAAATCCTGGTGCAAAAACTTTTTTTTACAATATTGTTGAATTATTTTCCTTATTAAGCTGGGGTCTGCAACAATCCGCAACAAATTTCCTCCAACTAAAAAAATAAAAATAAAATACAATACTATATTGTAGCAAAGCCTATATAAAATTCCTAATTTTTAAAGTTAAAACAGTAACCGTCCAATTATCCTCTGTAAACCTGTATTCCTAAGGTGATAAGCCATGCAAAAATATTTAATTTGTTACTGCCAATTTATAATATGCCTATGATTTCCTATGTTTAGCTATGCAATTCACTAAGATTTATAATATTACATATGAAAAGTTGAAACTTTTTGTATTTTAGTTAAATGTTCTTGATTTAAATCTTACAACAAAAACAATTATAGAATTATTAACACAAGAAAGGGCGTTTTCTTTTAGCCAAAAAAGAATATCTTTTTGAGATTACAATCTAATCGTAAAAGAAACAGCATTGGCCAGTACTTAAGAAATACGGATTGGTTAAGTACTTGCATTTGATCAATAATGAAGTGCGGCTCAGCAGCGGCTTTTGTGGGCTTAGGCGTCTATTTGGCAAGATAAGATGTGCGACTTCCCCCCCAAAAGTAAAAATAATGGAGGCTGCCGAGCCCTATCTTTATAATTGAATTATGCCAATTCAATTAAAACAAGCTGACTATTAAAATTTAATGAGTTTATAAGGCTTTTTTGTTACTATATTTCATTTTAGCTACAAAAATCTACATAGCCTTGAAACTGTAGACTTACAGAAAAAAAGTGATATTATGACAACGATTGAATCCTAATATATCTGATTTCAAGACAGATAAAAAGCATCCTGCAAAATCTTATTTTGTCCAGAGACAAACAAGCAAGAGAGAAAGCACATATCATTGAAATAACTCATATTCAATCCTGTATTTCAAAAGTCTCATATTTCAATCAATTGTAAAACAAAAGGATGACAGCATCCATAAAAGTGTAGCACAACAAATCAGACAATCATAAACCAAATTAAAAGGCTTTTGATAAAAATATAATAGTTTTTCTTCTTGTGTCATCTTATCTATTATCCTAAGAAGACCTCTATAAAGGTAACTTTTTATTATTATAATTAAAGAGATGGAAATGAAGGAAGGGAGGTGACAGATAGTGGACTGCAAATTACAAGCGTACCCAAAGTTTTATTCCTATTCGTAGGCTCAAAATCTTTAGGTACTTTTATTGAATTTTGATTGGTAGGCTCCAAACTTTTTGTGTCAATCAATAATCTATTCTACAGAAGGGGTAATGTTTTTTTTATCAATTTATCGTCCATTATCTTGTTCCTTGAGATCCCAGTGAAATTTAAATTCAAATACCTTTTAATATCTTAAAAGGGGGGGGGCGAAAGTGACACTTTTTGAAACCAAAACTGAAAGTCAAAGGAACTCAACTAAAAAAAGTGTTACAGGTCTGACATTTTGCATGGCAATTGCTTTATAGGGGTACAATATGGAACTGTGAAAAAACGGCGGCGCAACCGCCGAAAACCGCCGAGAAAAGGCAACAAAAATTACGGCGGGAAACGGCGGTTTTCGGCGGTTGCGCCGCCGTTTCTTCACAGTTCCATATTGTACCCCTATAAAGCAACTGCCATGCAAAATCTCAGACCTGTAACCCTTTTTTGAGTTCAGTTCCTTTGTTGACTCTTAGTTTTGGTTTCAAAAAGTGTCACTTTCGCCCCCCCCCCCCTCTTTTATATCTTAATACCTGCAGAGGCATCAGCCCTTGTTCTCACATTGTTTTTGTCAAGAACATCCCAGAAAGATGGCCAGCCACTGCCAGAATCATACTTGGTTGTGCTGCTGAAATGACTGATTTCACATACAACACAGCTGAAACAATAACACATATTTTTATTCATAATATATTAACAAATATAGCTTATGAAAAATATTCTAAAATTTCCATGGAGTTCGTTAGACTAAAGGATAAGGCATAATTAAAGTATAAATGATCTTAAAGCAAATTCAGGAATGTGGCTTTATTGCTTAATGTTTGAGTAATTGATTGATTGATTAAACTAATTTTCAGAGTGTTTGGACCCAAGTCATCATGGAATGTCTTCATGTCTTATTTCTACAAGAAGCGTACATCATTTTCGTGTATGACTATATCTATGTGCGTGCATACCCTAGTGACAGAGTGGATTATCTACTAGAGACTATTACCTGTATATTCCAGGTTCATTGTGCTTGTAAAACTCGTTTGTATACTGTCTAAAATAAAGAACAAGAAATAATATTAAGAATAACATGATGATCTTAATATCATAAACCAACCTATTATACGACTCTAGATTTTGTAAATACTGTGTTGTAGCCTATAGAATACAAAGCTTACTGTCCTTATATTATAAGTCATTAAAATTTAACAACAATTTGTAAGCCTTAAGCTTTGATTGCTATAATGAAAGTTTTTCTGTCTTAAAAAGGGAAGAAAATATTTTTAGGGAAGTAATTTTTTCTCGAGGCGAATTCTCTTCGGAGAGTTGTCCTACTCCTACCCCAAAATAGTTGCACCTTCAATGAGAAGCTACACTGTAAGAGAAATATCTCGGTTCAGCATTTAGCAAGATTCTTCGGTACACACAGACAGACAGACATAAATGCTGTTACTTTTACACGAAGATTACCTTTCAGTTTGATGTTCTTGTGTTACTTGATACTGTGTCGGAGTTAATCTCTCTCTCAATTCTGTTCTGTCAAATATAACTCGGGGGCCCGGCGATTTCTAAAAATTGCAATTATATTATAGAAAAAATGCATGTAGAAGACAAAAATATAAATATGAATTAATGCAGTGTTATATTTGAAAAGGTTTTAAGACGGAATAGATCACTTGTATTAATGAAAGTTACATAATAAAGGTGTTGTCAAAGGATTTATTTTAAAGTTAGTATGTTTTTCAACCTAATTTTTAAAAAAATACACTATTCTAAGACATGAAGATATATTTCTATTTTAGCAATCATTTTCAATTCATTTTGTCTCTTGTAAAAGTGAATCAAGCAATATTAGCTTGGTCGTTTTAGGAATTGCCAAAGGAATCATAAAAGTGTCAACTGTTTATTACAGTGCTGTTAATAAATTTACCTTTTTAGCAAAGGGTATTTTTTCCTGGCTTCTTGAGGACTGCACCTCTGCAGGCATGGTTGCTACGCCTGAAATAAAGAGATTAATTAATAGATTTCATAAAAATTATTCCAGAGCATTATAGGAAACTTAGAATCCCTAAATACTGCCAAAAAATCGAATTAATGAAATCTTTAAGCTCTAAAATTCGCCATTGTTTTTAGACATGAATTAAATTGGATGTATTTATTAACAGAGAATTATTAGGTACAATTATTTTTTTTCTTTATATTTCTATTTATGTTCTCCAGTCATAACCTGCAGATATCATAATACATGATTTTTTTCTTCATATTTTATACAATTCATAATTGTACATGCTTTCGCTCAGACATCTCATGTAATAAAAAATAGTGTGAAAATAGGCGGAAAAAAGTCAAATATCTGTGGGAAATGTTTAAATAGGAATTAATTTTGTATTTCATGTTAACAATACACCATGAGAAAGTTGAGTGATGGGAAAAAGATAAAGATGATTAGAAAAAAACAGGGATTAAGAAACATGACTAAAAGAACAAGGCCGCAAACGGCCATAAGTGGAAAATATAAATTTATTCATTAAATATACTTTTTTCCCATATATACTATACTTATTTCCTTATCTACATTTTTAAGTTTTTCTTCGGAATGTTCATATAAGCCTTAAAAAACTGTAATCAAGCACCTCCCCCCCCCCCCCCCATCCAGCCGAAAACTAATTTAAGGTTTGTAGGTCTCTCCCCGTTCCAAAAACTTATTATTCAAACATAATCTTAAGATATTATAAATATAGCTAAAATTATGTATAAGAAAAGAAAATCATAAACACATTATTATATTGTTTATGATTGATTGAAAATAATGTTTTTTTGTTGTAAATAAAAGAATAATCCTTGCTCTGACAACCCATAATCCCCACAATGTCATATTAATCTTCTTATTATCTTACTTATTCTTCAATAACAGATCATGTAAAAATAAAAAAGTGATCTGTAAATTGTTATGTATAATATAAAACTTTTTATATCTTCAATTCAGTAAATAATTTGTTTGAAATTAAAACAGTAAAATTGCTTAAACTTTTAAAGTAGAAAAAGGGTAGGTATATGATAATAGAATTTTTTTAAAATAAGGTCAGATTTTTTTTAAAAATGGGATAATCACACTATTTATCAGCTAATGAAGGTAAAATCTAAAATAAAAAAATGAAATGGTAAGAGTGGGGGATATTGTTTAATCATTAGTTGTCCTATCCCTTAAACCCTGATAAACAAAGAAAACTTGATATTAAAGCTCATAAAATCATGTTTAAGTATTCATTTGGTAAGAAATTTTTGTGATCAATGTATTTGTATCTGATTTGAAGCTTTAATGTTACTAAATGAATCTTAAAATTTCACCAACTAACAATGACATATAATGCATAGACATTGAGACAGACATACATACAAAGTGATGGAAACGCTATTTGTGTTTAAAATGCTTACTAATTGATAATAACTATTTTGACAAAGACCAAAATTCCTCACATCAATTGTTTTGTTCATATACAAATTTTGAAAAAAAGACCGCATTGGACTACCTATACCCCCCCCCCCCCTACTCCCTATCAATTTTTAGTTATAATTCTTTCTAACTTACACTCACATAGGAAAAGATTTAAATATATATTTCATTACTGTGATATTTTTAGTAAAAAAAGTTCTGGTTTTAAAAAAGATCTGTAATTATATAAGGAGTTGTTGGGATTAGAAATGGTCTACTGGCTAAAAGAAAATTTTACCGTGAACTTACGCGTGTAAGTGCGTTTAAATGCGCTTAAATTTAAATTAATTATAATTAGTAGTTCATTTGTAGAAATAGCATTATACATATATTTAGAATCATACTTTAGTAGCACAGCTACTCAATAATTAAGGACGGATAGACATCTTTTAGGAGGGGGGGGGGGGATATTAAAAACCTAAATATTTTATTTTATTTCTCGTTTTTTGGGCAAGGGAGGGGGTAGTAGTCAAGAAAATCTCAAATTTCAATTCTGTGACACTTGCATCGAGGACTATTTTGGGGGTAACAAAATATTAGTGCATGCAAAAGATCGTAAATAAATATGTTTTAAATTTGCTACTACATGACTGGTGTGGTTATAGAGTAGCTGCTAGACCAATAATAATATGACAGGTGTGGTTATAGAGTAGCTGCTAGACCAATAATAATATGACAGGTGTGGTTATAGAGTAGCTGCTAGACCAATAATAATATGACAGGTGTGGTTATAGAGTAGCTGCTAGACCAATAATAATATGACAGGTGTGGTTATAGAGTAGCTGCTAGACCAATAATAATATGACTGGTGTGGTTATAGAGTAGCTGCTAGACCAATAATAATATGACAGGTGTGGTTATAGAGTAGCTGCTAGACCAATAATAATATGACAGCTTCATTGTTAGTGAGTAATCATCCTAAACACTTCTGGTTAAAACTAAACTGTTTATTTTAAACAGAGCAAAAGCTACTCGGAAACTCGAAAAATATTCAAACTTTTAAATGTTTAAAAGAAAAATCAAGAATTCAATGTTTTTTCACTGGTAGCTAAAATAGTTTTAGCATTTTATGTTTTATTTTTATTTTAAATATCTGTCCGGGCCTTCTGCGTTAATAAAGTATCTAAACTAACAAAATATTTATATTCTTTTTATCATTATTATATGGTATCCTGTACCTTCTATAATTTTGCTGCGCCACTTCAAATATTATCATCCTTGTAAAAGTGGTTAGCAGTATACACAACTACATATAATAAAAATCTGTATATAACAGTTAATTAGAGATGCTATCATGTTGTTAGCATTTTTAGATTCATTTGGCTATGCTTCATATTTTAATTACTGTACTGATTAGGATACTTAAATTTAAAGTAGCATAGCTTCTCTACAATGAAGAAACGACTTCTTACAATCATAAATGTATAGAATACTAATCAAGTCAATAAAAGTACACAAAGCTTTTTCGCCAACAAAAAAGATAACATGGTTATAAAACTTTGGGTAGCACAACCAATCTAATTACCAATCCACTGATCCCTTCCTCCCTGACTGTAGTACAACTATATATAGATACTAAACAATAAAAGCATCAAACCTATGTAATTAACTAAATTAAAAATACAAATTTGTTTTTTTTAAAGTAGTTTGGCTTAAGCAAAAACAAAGTGCAAAGAGATTAAAAACTTACAAAATCATATTTTGCAATTTAAGTGAAGATTAGCATATAATTAAAATAATAAATATAATACCTACTTAATGCAATAAACAAATTTTAATTTGCTTTTGAAATACTAAGCTTTTTCGCTTCTCAAATCCAAAACTTTTTTGGCATAGGTTAAAAGAATCAAACTTAGATATTAAAACTATTGGTCTATCAGTCTATCAAATTTGATATCTGTTTTACCTTTAATAAGTAACATAGTTTCGACAGTAGGTAATATTTTCAAACTAATTTAGTGTTGTAAGGTGTAAGAATACTTTGTGACTATTCTAATTGAATAGACGTATGTAATTCATTTAGTTAAAGTGAATTTAAATATATTCCATAATAAGAATTAAAAATGCATATGGCTTCTTATATATATTATATATATATGTTCAACAATTTGCGATAGTGTATGAAGAGTATGGGCATGTATTGAAAAAATCTGAATTAACAATGTGCAGCATAGGCGTCTCTTTTCAACATCAACGATCTGCAGCCGCATCCAAGCAGCACACACAGTCGAGATATAAAAATGGACAACTACCGAGCACTGAAAAACATATCAACACATAAGAAATAAATCATATCTAAGTCATAGTTTATATTCTCAAAATATTTCAAAATTACAACTAAAAAGTAAAATTGAATAAATTTGAAATATTGCGTAATCGAATTGTATGGCCAAAGTTTGAATAGGTTTAAAGTATTATGATTTATGCAATAGTATAGTGCAAATTCATAATAAACCAACAACCCAGAAAGGAATATTACATTTGCTGAAAAACTATTCTATCTACAACTTCAACTCTAAAAAAAACTTTATGATGAAAATTTGCAGGGTATCGGAGCCGTTTAATTTTGATGCGGCTCCGGCTACGCGGAGCCGTATCTGGAAATACGGCTCCGGCTCCAGCTCCGGCTCCGGCTCCTACCTTAAAATTAATATATCAACTTTTGTTCATTATTGAAACTGATAAAATAAGATAAATAATATAGAATATTTTGCTTTTATTTGATTAAAGCTATATAAAAGTAGAAGGATGTGTGTCTATTTGTTAAGTAACAATAGTTTTTTAGTTTATTATATGGAAATACACCGTTGCCAAATCATATTATTACTTTAAAAAATCACTTTAGGCTAATCTGGAGCCGGAGCCGTTTTTAACAAAAAATACGGCTCCGGATCCGGCTCCGGCTCCGATACCCTGAAAATTTGTGCATTCATACCCTTATTATGCTTAATTTTAGATGTAATTAAGGACCATTAGGGTTATATTAATCTAAAATCCTTTCTTTCCAACAGTATTACCATCTGAAATTATAATGGCCAATTTGGGTAAAAATTATCTTTTCATACATTGGTATATCACTGTATCCCTGTTTTAATTACACTTATGTAACTCTGCAACACATGCATGTGATCATGATAACTCAAATATTTAATTTCACCAACAATCACCAAAAATGACTCATTTTGATTTTTTTTTTCATTAGATTAAAGTTGCCACATAGTTTAGGAATTGGCGTCAAAATAGCTTTCAAAATTAAAATAAATTTCTAAATTTAACCATATTTTTAAATTAAATGCAAGTTTAATTCTATAGTAATATTCTAACATGTATTAAATCACAATCAGAGCTAACATTTACAGACAGACAGAGGAAGGGACAAACCCTCAATGAGAAAAACTTTGCTTTTTACAGAATATTTTCCATTAATCAAATGCATTCATTGAGCAAGTAATATTAGTTGTGAGACTATTTGGATATAAATTCGTTTGATCCAATATGCACAAGTTTGCATATAAATCATTCTTGTACGGTTTACAATTTCCTGATTTAAACTTTATAGTGCAACTCACACACACACAAATATTTCTATAAACTAAATTTATTTCATTCAGGTGGTTGTGATTTTTAAAAAATCTAAGCTTTTTAGCCTGATTAATTTCACGTTTTTTTTCACATAATAAGTAACAAGATGTCTATTTGAATGTTTGTCTGTCTTGAATATCGCTTACCACTGGACCGATATGAGTCTCATTTACATAAAAGCTTCTAATCGGGCCCCAAAGTACCCATATAAGCCTATTTAGGTATAACCATACAAATATTCAATAATTTTCAAGTATCAAGATTTCGTAAACTGATAGACTAATTGGTTTGAGGCAGAAATAGACTTTATCCGTAAGTGGGTCAACCTCGCCCAAAAATGAGGCCCCCTTTAGTTTGTTTATATAACCGCATTTAGAGTAGTCGTGTTTAGGGAAAAACTAAATGCAAAACTAACTTGACCATGAATTCTTAAATACATTACTGAATTAAATCATTTTTTTCTTCTCCTATTTCATTTTATGTCTTAAAGGTGAAGTATGATTAAAAAGATCAATGTAATTTATATCCTCTAAAATTACGTTTAAAGAATTTGAATGTCATTTTAAAGTATTTTTTTAAAATTAAATAAATTTAAACTGACCAAAATTATCCTACTGCACTGTACTGTCCGGACGCCTACTGTATTTATTTTATATGTATAATTATAAGGTTTAGAATGTCACTTTTGCTCCTGGTTTATCTTTTGATTAGTTTAAATTGAGGAAAAAAACGGTCCTACCCCAAACGTAGGAGTCCCTAACGTCGGAGTGGACAAACGCAGGAGTCCCAAACGTCAGAGTGGACATTGCTTAAGTAAAACGCAGGAGTGTCCGCTATTTTAATAATATGACAATTTTGAAATTTTTTATATCCCTTTCTACAAAAAAAAATGGTTATGGCCGCAGCGCTCGGCCCCCTAGCCTGCCTAGCCGCAGCGCTCGGCCCCCTGGCCTATAACCTAACCTAACCTAACTAAGAAAAATAAGGGGACCGAGGGAGGGGGGGGGGGAGGGGGTGGGTTGTATAAAAAAATTGAAAATTCAAAAAAAATTCAAAATTGAAAAAAAATTCAAAGTTGTAAAAAAAATTCAAAATTGAATAAAAAAATCAAAATTGAAAAAAAAATCAAAATTGAAAAAAAAATATTTTGGGACTCCTGCGTTTGTCCACTCCGACGTTTGTCCCAAAAAGCCTGCGTTTGTTCACTCCGACGTTTGTCCCACTCCTGCGTTTGTCCCACTCCGACGTTTGGGACTCCTGCATTTGTCCACTCCGATGTTTTTCCACTCCTACGTTTGGGACTCCTGCGTTTGTCGTGGAACCAAAAAAACGAGTGACAATATATACTGTATGCAATCTATTGGCGTTGATAAAGTTAATAAAAAATCTTTAAAATCTATGCTTAACAGATTGATATGGAAAGCAGAATCAGGAATCTTAGAAATAAATTCTTATTTATATCAATTTTAAGTTCTCAAAAAGAAAGTGTGTCCATAATCGCTCCAAAACCGATTGATATCCGGTGAATTAGAACTGATTTTCAGCCATACTGAAAAATTATGTCTAGCATCGTATTATATCCAGTTTTCTACGAACATAAAAATGAACAAACATAAGATTAAAACAAGATTTTTTAGCCCATGACTTCAACATTTCGGGGATAAAACACTGGTTTTAATCTTATAATTGTACATTTTGTATCCGCGGAAAGCTGTTTATAATATGATGCGTGAAATCACTGTTATTTGTATGTAAATGTTGAATATAGAAATAAAATGTAAAAATGTATGGGAAGGCAACACTACCATACCAACAGAACTGATAAATATGACATGCAATCTACAAATTTGTGTGCAATATATAACACAACCTGAGAAATATTTTTTCAACTGGATTATTTAAAAGTTAGAGTGGACATATTTAGTTATGTAAAAAAATCAATCTATAAAATATGTATTTAACGTTTTAAAGATTTATAGAAAGTTTTCCGCTGATAGAAAAATGTTGGCCCCAAGGGGTCAAAGGTTCGAATTAACAAAGAAGGATTAATTATTTGTTTTTTTTTTAGTTACAAAATTGCTTATAAGATTTCCACAAAACCATACGATACATGTGATTTAAGTACAGATTAAAATTTATCCGGTCGAATGGATTTGTAAAACTTTAAATTTACATGATTTAAAAAAGGGTCCCTAATATGGAGATCGTGGACTGACAGTCGGACGATTTTAATTCAGACATTCATACCAATTAAATAAACAAAGTTTTGTCCATTCTAACTTAATTATTCAGTCGTATTAGATAACATTAAAACTCAAACGCGTAATAGATTTAGTTTTAACATTAAAATAAGTTTTTTATCTCAAACATTTCAAATAGTTCAGAATTGGGATGAAAATCGTGAAATAATGGTACGTTTTTGGTTTAAGATATACACTTTTTAATAATAAAAAGAATTATTTTAGGTATAATAACTTGTTCAAACAAGAAAAATTATGTCCACAACTAGCTGACCTACGTCATGCCAACAAATTTTGTTTATAGGATAAGGGATGGAAAATTAATGTAAATGAATCACTAAAAATGACACATTCGTCACCTTGCTTATTATATCTTCAACAATCCAAGTTGAAATGTTTTGAAATCTTTAAGCAAACATAAATCTTATTTTTCCTTCACCTAAACATAAAAAGAAGTAATGTTGTGTATAGCAAGCAGGGAGAAACAGACAAACTTTAGTATATAACAACGCCACTGCACTAAACAGAAAATTGTATATCTAATTTCACAAGGATGACAACATCTATAAAAACGAACATTAAAACTTGAAAAGTCAGAACTTAATAAGCAGAATACTTAAGTGTAAACAAAATTGTACAAATATTTGTTACAAATTTGCTCGTTTACAAGATATTGTTTCATGACAGACTTGTAATTTTAGGATTTGATTATAGAGATGCTTCGCTGATAAAATCATACCTAGTTGTCAGAAAAAAATATATCATACAAATTTTAAAAAATATGTTAATAAAAAAGTATGTTTTTAATGGACGTGCGGACATTCTGGTAACTTTACGTACTTGTAATAGAAAAGCTTCGCCTTTTAAAATACTATTTATAAAAATTGTATGGAGTATGAGCCAACCCAACTGCAATATCCTTTTTGAGGTTTAACAAGATCTGTTGTAAAACCTGGAGTCAAGGTGAAAATATGCCACAACTTTTCATTACGCTACATCCTGTGTCACGTTATTATTAAATCCACAAAAAATGTTTTTTCTGCTTTATTCGCATGAATGCATAAGAAAATTAACAATTATTGTTACTTTTCATAATAGTTAATTTTTAACAGTTTTTCTCGTATTTATTCGAATCCGGTGGATAGGAACCGGTTCTCATCCATACGAAAAAACTATGTCTAGCATCGTATTATATCCAGCTTTCTACCGTTTATAATACGATGCGAGAAATAACTATTATTAGTTGCGAAGCCAATTTTTGAGATCAAGTCTGTCTGTCATTTATTCAAGTATGTTTGTCTAAAGCACTACTTCATATTTGGTTCTCTTTCCTTCCACAAGTATTTAAAAGAAAATCCTTGCATTTAGTTTATCATTCAAAATTTTTTTTCTATAGGAAAGTTTTGTTTGGGATTTGAAATAGGCATAGCTATTTGAATTCATACCTTTTTCTGCTAAACCCTACCCATTTACTACCCTTTAAAGATATTGTCTCCTTTGTACATATACAAAATAAGAGTAACAAGGATGACAACATCCATAAAAGCGAAGCACTGAAACGGTAGGACAAACGGACATTAACACTTGTATAGTATCTGAACTGAAAAATCGGAACATAAATGTATAAATGTCGAATCAAAATTGTAGGTAAATTTGTTGAAAAACTGCTTAAAAACAGGATAATGTTTATGGACATACTTACATTTTAGGACTTGATTATAGAGTTGCTTCGCTTATAATATTATTATTTGTTGTCCCAGGAATCAATATACCAAAAATCAGATCAAACGGATAATTAAAACACTTGAAAATTCGTTGTTGAGTTGTGTCATTATCTTTGTGAGGGTAAGACGTCTGACCGCTAAGCTAGCCCATATGTTAGTTAGGCTTTAAGGTCAATTACCCATTTAGCCGGCTTATATGCCTGTGTTATATAGCATTAAGCATGTAAAAGTTCACCTAATGTACAAAAGCGTGAATTGAACTATCTTATCATCAATAATATCAACATAAATTTGTTTTTTTTTTATGTAGTTTACCTTTCATAAAATTTGAATACAAAATATTTCCCGGGCTGACAATATATCTAGTGATGGAGGCTAATCCATTAGGCAACATGAGTGAAAACACAGATTCTGCAAAGGATAACAAATATAAATTCTTTAAGTATGGGGCAATTATTTGTGATAAAGGAGGTGAAAAGTGCATAGTAAAGAATGATATGCAAAATTGCCTAAGTGAAATAAATGAAATTAAAATACAAATTGAGGAGCTAAATAAGAGTAGCCATGCTGACGTGGAGCAAGTGAAAGCAAAATGCTCCAGGCTCAATGAAAAGTTTATGGCTCTGTTAAATAGGCTAGATTTTACTTCTGGCAGTGAAGAGGAGCCTATACACAAGTTCAGCCACAACAGAACGCCAGAGCTTATTGATCTCTTCAG
The DNA here is from genome assembly GCF_053477335.1 of Acartia tonsa. Lineage (NCBI taxonomy): Eukaryota > Metazoa > Arthropoda > Copepoda > Calanoida > Acartiidae > Acartia > Acartia tonsa. The sequence continues at coordinate 35,445,892 of NC_137261.1, forward strand.
TACTTTACACATTATAGATGCACAAAGGCTTGTGCCAATTGATATTAAATCATGGAGCACACCATATTCACACTATGCAAGTCTGTCAACGATCATAGGTGGTACTAACATACCAGGGTGTGATTACATAACAGAGATTATACAGCTTCCACCTGTAGAGGAGCATGGCAAACTGAGATATCCTGTAAATGTCATGTACATATCACCTCTAAAGAGACAGATAGCAGTCAAGAAGATTCAACAACACTGCCACAGGAATAAAATATCGCTTCCAATCCAATACAGCTTGTTCAGATACCCAACTTTAAAACATAATGTTCATATTCTGTCCACAATTCTCAGGGATTTACAAGATAAGGGTAAAATTGAATTTTACCACATCAATGATTTTATGGCCACCAATTACGCGGATTTTTTGGCTCCTATGTTCATTGTAAAGATACCTGGAACCGAAGGTCTAACAGAGTACAAAGAATGCCCTACTAATTCATTGTACCACTCTGGGCTATACATACCAGAGCAGGACAAAGATATGACATCAGATGAATATTTGTTTTTTAAACAAACTATTCAGGAATTTGTTTATGAAAGGCTTCCAAAAGATGAACAGGAGACAGACAAGACAGAAGCAGACAACAACTGGACGGAGGTGACATATAAAAGAAGTAAACAGCTAGAAGTTACAGCAAATGATAAGGTGCAGTGCAAGGATTTAGATGTCATCAGAAAGGACAGCAAGATTTACAGACCAATGAACCAGCCCAAACAACATATCATTAACAAGTATAAACAAAAAAAGGGTAAATCTTATAAAACTGCCTTGTTGGGAGGTAAAGGGAAGGAGGTTAAAAATGACGGAGGTAAGGAGACACAGGTAGGGGGATCAGGGGGTAGGGGGCAACAGGGGAGAGGCGAAGGGGTCAGCAGTATACATAACAGAGACAACGGAGGTATCAAGGGGATGGAAGTGAAAGGAGGGGGAGGTGTTAGCAGTAGAGGCGGTGGCAGTGGAGAATGGATAGGGGCGCGGGGAGAAGGTCGCGGAAGAGGAGGGAAGGCAAAGGTGTTTAATTACACATCTTTAGGTCAGCCCTATATTTATGAAAACAAGGATGATTATATGCATAGAACACCAAAATCAAGATATTCAACTAAACCACAACACAATGACAGGTTTAGAAATAAACCAAAAACAAACCTAAGGCAGAATTTAGTTAACCAGCAAGCCTTTAGCCCACCAGTCTGCCACCCGCCAACCAGCAGACCGCCACTCCGCAGCCCGCCAGCCCGCAATCCGCCACTCCGCAGCCCGCCAGCCCGCATTCCACCAACGCGAAGCCCACCAACGCATCACTATGGAAGCTATCAGGAAAATCCTAACAGCATGGACTTTTTATTACAAATAGCACATGCATTCATCAATCACAACACAAACTAGTTATTGATCAATTTTGTCAACTGTTTAAAAAAAACAATATCCTTATTCTAGTAAAAAAGCTATATGATATTAAGCAGTTATAATAATATATTTTTTTTAAAATGTAAAGCAAGATATATGTACATAATTTTAGAGAAGCTATGCTCATATGTCTGTAAATAAGTAAAATATAAGTTGGGGGGGGGGGGGGAGGGCAAGGGTGAGAATTAGTTTAGATTTATACAGATAAGAATATATGTACATAATTTTAGAGAAGCTTTGCTCATGTGTCTGCAAATAAGTAAAATATAAGTTGGGGGGGGGGGGGGGGACAAGAGTGATAAATAACTTAATGTTAATATTTCATTGTCTTTTAGGCCGGCTAAATGAATCTTTAGAATACAATTACACAACTTAGGGAGGTGGTTTCAACCCTTTTTTCATACTAAGTAAGAAACCGAAGGGCTTATTCATTTAGGCTTATGCTAAAAGTCAAGTCAAATTGATTTTTAGAATTTTTTTAGTTCTTTCTTTTATTTAAATTATTTTTTTTTTTATTGTTTTATAATTCGTAATTCGTATGTCTAATAAAAATATTCCTTTAAGTATTAAATTTACCAATGTCCGTGGTCTTGGTTTTTTTTCAAAAGGAAAATTAAACTTATCTAAGGTTCCTTTTAAGATTAAAGAATTAACGTGTTCAGCTAACTATGTTCCTAGCATTTTTGTTTGTCTTGAAACAAAATTAAAAAGCTCTCATCGTGAAATAAAACTTCCCAAGGGATGTGTATACGGGGGGGAAACAAGCGGAAATGAACCAAAAGCTGGTATTTTTGTGTATCATGACAATGTATTTAAAATTTTGGAGACAAGGACAATAATTTCCACGCATTGCATGTATTTGAAATATAAAATTGGAGACAGTATATTTCATTTAATTCCTACATATTTACCATCTTGTTCAACTTTAGAGCTAAAAGATATGTTAAATAGAATTGCTACATTTATAAAAGATCATAATTTGACAGCATTCACCTTTTTTGGGGATTTTAATATCGATTTTAACAACCCTGGACATTTTTACAGGGCTAAGCTGTTGCATGATTTCTTAGTTAGACACAATATGATTAATTTAGCCAATAAACTTTCTGTCAATCCAATCTTTACCTGGCGCGGTTCAGGGCAAAGATTTAACTCCAAAAGCAATATTGACTATTTCTTTTGTAACTTTGACTACTTTAATCATATAGAATTTAGATTTAATAGTTTTTCTGATCATAAAACTGTCACAGTTGCCAAAAAAAGTAAATTTAAATACAAAAATCAAACATGGAAACCTTTTTTGTTTAAAGATAAAAATTTTCTAGATATTATGAAAACAGAAACAGAATGGTTTCTAAAAAAGAACTCAGATGACAAAAATATAAATTTGGCAAATGTTTCAGTGGATGATTTATCCTTTCTAAACGCAAAAAATCAATATACAGGAACAATGTTTAATCTTATTCAACATTTAAAGCAAAAACACGATGTATTTTACTCAAAATTGAGACACAAAGAGTTTCAGAAAACAAAAGATTTTGATTCACAAATTAATATGTTATATAATAAGATTGAAACTTCTCCTGATAAAGATTCTTTGCAAAGCATTCAGGACATTATTCAGACGCAGCAAGAATATTTTAAAAATTTGGTTAGTTCAAGGGCAGAAATATATTATATGAGATATCTTCTGCTAGATGGTAAACCAAATTATCTTACATATCAAAATATGAAACCAAAGAAAAAGAACAGTTACAATTTACTAATAGACAATGAAATGACTGATTGTCCTGAAAAAATTGTAAATAAACTAGGCAAAATTCATGCTGCATCTGTCTGTCCTGATGATATTCCTAAAGCTGATTTAAACGGACTTTTAGACACTTTTAATTTAAAGCTGGATGATATTTTTCCTAAAATACAAAATACTATTTCTCCATATAGTAGTACAAAGGAGTTTCTAAAAGTCATAAAATCTCTTAAAGATCGTAGTAGCCCTGGACCAACATCACAGCCAAAAAGTTTATTTATGTTTCTTTTTCAAAATGTCCCTAAGTTTGCAACTAATGCATTTAATCAAATGTATGACATGGATTTAGATAATTCAGATTTTTCATTTATTAAGATCAAAAATGTTTGTTTTCTTCCAAAAAAAGATTTAGATTCATCAAATCCGGATAATTTAAGGCCAATTTATTTATCTGAAAACAGCCAAAAAATTTTGGACAAAGCATTAAACAATAAAATTGCTCCTTTCATGAGTAAAATTGTACATTCTGATCAATTTGGCTTTATTAAGAAACGGCACATGGCTACTGCTACAATATCTATCACTGCTATAATGAACTATATAAAGTCTAAAGAAATAGATTCCCAATTAGTTTTCTTTGATTTAAAAAAAGCATATGATCAAACGTTATATGAAGTATCTGATAAGATACTAAGCCACATTTTTTCACCACAATTTGCCAAAGTTTGGGCATCTATTTCTAATGGAGGCAAATTTAGGGTGGTTGTAAATAATCATATATCAAAACAATATGAAATTAAGTTGGGATTTCCACAGGGTGCCCCTAGTAGTGCAAATAAATTTGTTATTTATAATCACTTATTTTATTCTTGCTTAAACAGTAAGTTAATGTCACACTTAATGTTAAAGATCAAAAAACACAATTTGCCAGCCATATTTTTTGCCGATGACGGCTTTAAAGCTTTAACTCTAAAAACTGAAAAAGATGTGACTTCTTTATCTGATTTACTTAAAAAACTAAAGTCAACAGTAAATATAGAAATTAACTTCAAAAAAACAAAAATTTTAACATATGGCAACTGTCCAGTAAATTTAAGTTCTTTGGGAACACCCTGTAATATTGTTAAACATTTAGGAGTTTACTTGTCTTTTGATTTTGCAACTTCTCTAAATTTAACATATAAAGAATTATTGAATAAACTTAATAATCGTTCTAAAAATATGCATTTTAACCATGGAACAAATATTTTTAAGAGAAGAAATCTGTGCCTTTCATTCATGAATTCCTGTGCTTTGCACATATATAGAATTTACTCACCAAATAATGTGATATGCAAAAAAATATGGAAAAGTACTTCTAAATTTCTTTGGTCAAATGGATCAAGTCACAGATACAAAGTAGCTAAAAAGAGAATTGAATCAGAGTTTCACGATGGCGGTTTAAATATGCTTTTACCAGAACAGCAAAGTTTTTCTATTTGGATAACAAGCTTTTTTAATATCCTCAAACATGCCAACGAATACCCTAATTCAAATCTAGCTATAATTCTAAAACAAAAGCATGTACCTATTTCTTCTATTCTTAAGAACTTTGGCTCTAATATGTTGAAAAAATACAGTAATAAATTTATGTCTTTATACCCACCTCAGGGGAAAACAATGTTTAAAAAATCTAAAATTTTTCTAGAAGAGTTAGAAAAAAATCCAAAGACATTCTTGCAATCGCCCATTACTTCATCCTATTGGTCTAAAGACATTAAATTTAGCAGTAGAGAAAGTATAATCCTTGATAGATGTAATTTAAAGACTATTGCTTCTATATTAAAAAGTATAACAATTCAGCAAAAATATCTTTATATTCCTGTTATTAAAGAAAATTTGATAGAAAATTTAGACAATCACCAGGAAATTTATGCAAAACTAAAAGAGGTGGTTATAAACATTTCAAATGAGTTTGAGTTTAGTTCCTTACAATGTTTATCTTTGAATAAGAATAAAAATGCAGAAAAACCTCTTTTTTATCTTACATACGAGACACCATCAATTTTTTCGCTTTTTTTCAAACAAATGCATAAGAAAAAAATTGCCAGTATTCATCCTTCAATAGAAACTAGAAAGGTAGATAAAAATGGTTTCCAGATATTGAAAATTTTCAAAATAGTTTTAAGATTGTTCTTGATCTACCTATAACTTTATATTATAAAGGATTCCTTTTTGAACAATACATACGCACACTGGTAAGTTGTACAAAATTATTCAAATGGAATCTAATTGATAGTGATATTTGTACTAAATGTTATGTAAAAAATGATTCAGATCATGCAATTTTTTTCTGCAAATTCCCGAAATACTTCGCCCATTGTCTTGCTATTTTTCTAGATGAAATTTACTTTCAGGGTCGCCCTGAGTTCATTTTCCTTAAAGAAAATTTCTTTCTTTTTAACATCTATTATGAATGCTTTAAAGGTGACGATTTTGCTCAAATTTCGATGCTCATTTTAGCAGCTAAAGACAAGGCGCTAAAAATTAGTAAAGAACCTTGTCTATCAAGATGGAATGAAAACAATTATTTTTCTCAAACATTGCTTTTAGCTCAATTCTGTTCAAAATTATTAGATAAAGGTGGTATATCAACATATCTTATTGAAAAATTTATTAATTTTGTTTTGAAATATAAAGACAACACAAAATATTTTAGTATTTGATTTTCAAACTGTCTCCAAATATAACTAGTTAATTTTTTACAATATATTATAATATCGCTTGTTATTAACAATTTATGTGCTATTTTATAAACTGTATATATTAATAATTCAAGACTATGTGATTTAATTATGTATAGTTTGTTCTTAAAGGAATAAATTATTAAATAAGAAGAAAAAAGTAGAAAAATCAACATGTTTAAAATGGACGTACGGACATTCTGGTAATGATTATAGAGTTGCTACGCTTTCTAAATCGTACCCAACTACTACAGGAATCATCATGCAAAGTTTGAAATCGATAGGACAATTCTAACATGCCTAAATTAACGAATAAAAGCTATCTATCTCGGACGGACGTACGGACGGACGTACGGACGGACGGACGGACGGACGGACGGACCGACCCTAATTATAGAAAAGCTTCGCTTTTAAAAAGTGAAGGATATAATTTAGTTGTGTGGAAGTGTCGGGGTTTTTAAGTGACGCCCCAAACATCCTGGACCACACATACACATATCACAAGAATATATCCCTGTAGTGATATGATGCAAAGAAATAAAACTAATGTATACATTAACCAAATTAGTAGAAATGTATAGTGCTTTGAAGTGATTTTAGTTTAGTCAAAAGACAAAAACCACCTAATTTACAATAGTTGAACGTATAGATGAAAAGTTATTAGTCAAAATTTGATAAGGTCTTCCATCAAAATGATTAAAATATAATACCTCCTTCCTTAAAGTTAAATAGCATATTTTTGAATAGATTTTCTATTTAGGAATTTCTTTTACTTTATACTTTAAGGGTTCTCAACTCCTAGGATTATGTAATTCAATTAGTTTTGGACAGATCTACAATTACAAGCACATGAGGTCTGCAGCCGCTTAACTTTAAAATAAAATATTTTGTCATTGGTTTAGGAATACTTTAAAACAATTAATTGGGGAAATTAAGTCTTCTGATCCAAAACATTGCCGTTGTAGGTTAAGTTTGGGCAACCAGTCGCAATTAATGAGGATTAGACTAATTGATAACATAATAAATCAAAAGCTTAGGTTTCGTTTGCAGTTGCCGAGCCTTGCAAACACACTTTGATGTGAGTAATTACATTTCCTTGAAGAGGCACATGCACAAAATCCAAAGGAAACCATAAAGGACAAGGATCTAGAGCAAGAGCAATGCCGCGTATTCTTCTTCTTGTGTGTTCTTACTTCCACCACCACCCAAAATTCTTTCCCACTTCCCATTTCCTTGAAATATCCGGACCTTTTGAAATTAACTAACCCCGCCAAAACATCCTTTTTCACTAATTAAATGTGATTAATTAGTTTTGGATTTCAATTTACATTCAAGTTTTTCCAATTTTAAGTTTATTTGTTTCCCTCTTAATGAAACAAGAACAAATTTATCTTTTAAAACAAAGCTGCCAACATTTTTGATAAAATTTTTTTTTTAGTATTTTTGTGGAATAAATCAACAATGTGTAAGTTTAGAAATTATTCAATAAAGAAGATAGAATGAGTGAAGGAAGAACTATGTACTAAAAACGAGCAAATGTGTAATTTAAATCAAATTAAGCATGAAGTAAACTTAATTTGTTTAACTGTAACAACACTGATTTAATAATATGAATAAATTCTTTATAGTCAATAAATCTTAAAAAATTATCAAACAAATATAAATCTAAAATGCACAGAAAATGATTTTGCATCTATAATCATTAATATTTCAGCCATTAAAAGCAAAATTTATTGATGTTATCAAAAATGTTAACATAAAAATCAACCATTTTTATAATTTTTAAACTGGTAAAGTGCATTTAGAGAACATGAAATAATAAGGTGAATTTAAAGATAGGCAAGATAAATAAATCTTTGCAACAAAACATTTTATCTTGTAACCAAAAGAAATCACAAAAGACTAGAAATAAACTAAATCATGTGACATTTTTCACTTAACTCTCGAATTAAAAAAAAAGAATAATTTACTTTTACTGTACATAATTAAATGAAAATATTTTTTTATCAAATAGGATTCAGCAGAGTATCATGATGTTTGTAGGGCATTTCTTTGTTGCATATCTATTCACCCTACTTAAAAGAAAATGCACAACAAGGATAACAACCTTCAAATAAACGACAATAACAAGAAGCATTTTCTTAAAAAAAAAGACGGAAATACACCCATTGCGTTGGCCACGGTAATATTGAAATGAAAATACAGAAAACTTTTAAAGTAGCCGACAAAAATTTAAAAAAACGATATCTTTATAAGACTAAATGTTACGTGAAATGTAAAAGCAACTGCAAGAGCATGCAGAAGGGGATTTATACACCCCCTTGACCAAATTAAGGGTGGTTAATACACCCCCCCCCCTACCCATGTATCTCTGAATACCAAAGTCTCTAAAAAAGCCAAGTTTTAAAAAAGTCACACTCCACTTAGATTTAAGGTGGATGTTAGAAAAATTGGGTTTTAAATTCTCTTTGGAAAAACTCCAAAGGGAATTTTAGACAACTATTTTTTATTATGGCCAAGAAAGTCAAATTTTTCCTCGCAACTTTTTAGACAAATGAACATTTTGAATTATTGAGTAGGTATGCTACTGAAAATAGTCTCAAGTTTATCTTTTCACTGAAAAAAGCCTTATCATCCCTTTGTGATATACAGGCAGAAAAAGTGAGGGGGGAGTACCTAATTCATAGGGAAGATCTAAGAGTTGGGGGAGGGGAGGGGGAGTTGTGGCAAAAAGTATTGTCTTTTATTAAACTTTCTTGCCCATCTAAAAGCCTTTTCAATTAGAAAATAAGTAGCTACTCAATAAATGATATGATTCTGTATATGATATGTATGATATAGAAGCTTTCATTAATAGAAATAGTCGCCATATACAACAACATAATGTGAAAATTACATACTAAAGGGATTACAGTCTAGTATAAAAAAATGATTTTTAAGTATATTAAATTAGCTAAACAATTAATGACAAAAAAGAGGATTCTAAAATACAAAGTAGATATTCTTATAGACGTAAAGTAAATTATAGAACAGCTTTGCTTCAAACAAATTATTTATTTAAGTCTATGTAATATTAATAGGTAGAGTATGTGTATCACATTTACATTTCTGACGTCACTCTATAATCATCAGATAGAACAGATAAATAAGAATTTCTAATGACCTGAGCCTTATGAATATTCAAATAGATACAAGCATAATTATGTACACATGTAGGGCAGCAATAATAATATTTTATATAAAACATTATTTCTTGAGTATCTGTTCTAAATTTTATTCGTTAGATATCACATAAAATCAAAAGTAATATTTGCTTTTAGATTTGTCAAATTTGTCAATAAACAAGGAAGGTGATGTCTAATCCCTAAATTTGCTAATACATAATGAATTTTGGACAATCCCCATTTATAAAGTAGCTGTGCTGCCCTACTTATAAATGAATATTTAGTTTCCTATAATGAGGGGATGTTAAAACACCGAGTCAAAGCATCCATGGGATGGGAGAGTGGTTAAAAATTCCTAAACTAGTAATTATTAAAAAAATAATTGAGATATAACCTTGATTTTGGTTTTGCTTAAGCGATTAAGTCTTTAAAATGGTTAACATAGAAAGATTAAGTTGGGTCGGTACATATTAAGTACCATTGGTAGACACCTGTAGGGAACCTAACCATCCAACTGCAAAGAACTTGCGATCTGTTATTTTGTAAAATCCCATGTGGATAGAATTCGAATTTCATTAAAACATGGAGTTAAATGTTATTTTTAGAAACATTTCAGTTGAACTAAGTTATATTTAGCCCAAGAAAATGGTCATTAAAAAGTTTACAAAAGATATCAAATATCATTTTGCCAACAATCAAATGTTTTCAACAAGGAAGATAAACTACATGGCAAAAGAACAAAATACGTTTGGTCATTAATTGACAAGATGAAGTGTGGTAAACAATACGGTTATCAATAACTTAAGTGTATTGAAATTAAAATATTTTTGGCAAAAATTGTAAGAGTTTGACGGCACCTGCAAGGGCTTAAACCCCAAAAAATGTACATCAACAAAAAAGCTGAGGAAATATATATTTGTGCACATTGCATCAAGCAAAATATTTTTAGCAGCGGTTAGACACAAAGAGGTGAACAATAAGTTCCGCATACAAAATGTATACAAACAGTTGTTTATTTAAGGATAGTGATTTGGAGCTTAGAAAGTTGCATTTATAGAAGCATTTGCTTATTCCTTTTAGCTTGTTGATAGTTACAATATTATTATTATTATATCTTGCGAAACCAAGCTATTCTGGTTTGTATTGGGCTGTTTTCTTAAATGGGGAAATGATATTTGACCCATAAAGAAAGCGAATGCACTCGTCTCAATAACATTTTCATTGGCCCATTAAGCTTGAGTTGTATTGGGGTTTATTATACATCAAATATATACAGAATGATATGTTATTTACAAGGAGTGTAACTTTCTTGTGTGTAAGAATGTACAGTACTCAAGTACTAGTTAGATTTTGCAAGACCCTAATTATAACAAAGAAGAGGTTTAAAATAATGAAATGTATTTAATGACATTAGCTCCTTGATTTCCAAAGTGAACCTAACAACATTCAAATCATCCTAAAGGGTCAACATCCCCGTTAAAAAATCTGAATATTCTTTTAATAAATATAAATAAATCCTTTTTCGGTAGACAACAGGACTCGGCAGCCGACTGTAAGACTCAAGAAAATCAATCTTTAACAATTAAAAAATTAGAGGGAAGTCTTAACCTGACGTTAAAATATGGCAATTACTCTTTAAAAAAATTTAAATCCAAATTCGTTTTAATGTTAGGCTTAGTTGCTGCTGCCGAGCCCTGGTAGATAGTTATATCTTGCTCTTACTGGTTTGTCAAAGCTGTGTACTTTAATATTTATCTCTCTCTGAATCCTAAATGGATTACAATCTAAAAGGTTGAATACCTACAGTAAATATAAACTATGTTGTATATACAAAACAACTTTATGATTTATATTAGAACTAGCGGCTTCGCCCCTAGCCTCTAGGGGCTTTGCCTCAAGTGGTGATCAAAAAAAAATTAAGGTGAAATTAGTAATAAAAAGGATATCTCCTACAAAAAAAAGGGATATCTCCTACAAAACCAGGGATGGCTGGCTGGACGGCTTGCGGTGCCGCTGGCTCGACCGCTGGCTGGACCGGTGGTGGTGCCGCTGGCTGGACCGCTGGCTGTTGTCTACCACAGGGGGGGGGATTTTTTGTTTTTTTGGGGGTTGGGGTGTCCCACGCCCCAATAAAATAGCCTAAAACCACCACAGGACCAGTAGGTATGATCCCTGAAGAGTAGAATCCGATCTGTTCAGTGGTTACCGAGATCTTAAGGGACGGACGGACGGACAGACAGACAGACAGACGGACGGACAGACGGACGGACAGACAGACGGACAGACATCATTCTACTTTGTATTATTGATTAAAATATTGTTTTGACAAGGAAGGAATCAACCATAAAAGCTAATAAATAAAAACTCAAGTATAAGAAAATGTTTGTTTCATGTAAAAATCCATGCGAGTGGTAAGAATTTTTACATACAGGGTGAGTCAGAAAAAAACTGAGTTTTTCGATTTTTAGAAACAACCAGAATGAATACAGAAAAAATAACTATATATATCCTTGTTCTCTGTACAAAAGCACATCAAACTTGTAAAAGGTGTTTTTCATTATCTCTAAAAATGCGGCCTCTATGATAGGGGTATGGTGTCAAAAAATGCCTTGTGTGAAAAATGTTGATCAAGAAAAATTAAAATAACTCATCTTTTTGTATAAAAAAAAATCTTAAAATTTCAATATTTATTTAGAAAAAGGTCGAGGAAAAGTACTTTAATGAGTTTTAAAGGTGAAATGCTTTTTGGCTCGTCACAAAAGCATTTTTAGAATACTGCAATTTGTCATTTTTTCATATTTCTTGATTGTGATGCATGTGGTTTAAAAGAATCTTCTATAATAACGTAGCTCATAGTAAAAAGAAAAAAAACCCTTTTTATTTGACAAAAAATCTCTTAAGATAAAAAAGTTATCAAGGTTTAAATTTTTAAAATGAAAATGCCTTTTAGAAACCCTACCCTATTTAAATGAAGTTATTATGATGGATTATAACACACAAGTATAATTTGTCAAAAGGGGGCGGAGATTTTGGAGATTAAATCCAGTCTTGCATGAAATATAGAGAAAATTCAGGGGGAGGGGGAAGGAATTTAGGTAACAAGATGAAATATTTCCGGTCATGAGCTGGTTTTCCGGTCATGGAGCATTTAATCTTAACAATAGATTACAACAAAACGTTTGATTTATAATGTGATAATTTAATTTAAATAAATTATATTTTTAAGATGTTAAATATTTACAATCTGTTGAATACAAATTTTATTAATCAAAAAATATGTTTGTTTATCTTTTTAGAATGGTAGACATTTTTTATTATTCATAAATCTACCTAAAAAGTACAAAATAATAGCCGAAAAAGTCATCACACACACTTTTTGAAATATTTATGCTCTAAAAAGCGCCGTTGTTTTCAAAGATATTCAAAAACACCTTTTCTAAGTTTAATGTATATTTTTATAGAGAACAAGAACCTATAATTGATTTTTCCATATTCCTACTGGTTGTATCAGAAAATCGGAAAACTCAATTTTTTCTGACTCACCCTGTATATTTTTCAAATTTCGAATCAGTCTCTTAAAGATTCAAAATGAAGATATAAATGTGTTATTTACTAAGTATATTTGCGATAACTTTTATTTAATGAAATCTTCCAATTTTTAACCTGTACAAAACGGCCTGTTTAATTGCTTCAAGATCCATGTCAGATCTATATAGGAAATAAATGTCTATAAACGAGCTCAAGTTTTCCAAGGACTATTCGTTAAAACTCATAGTGCTCCAATAATCCATAATAAACTCTCATTGCCCAGAACGATAAGACCCATCATTTTACTTTATTAAAAACAAATTCATTTTTTTCATTTCATGTTGCTATTTACATTATAATGAAGTATTTAATTTCTAATCATAAAAAAGAAAATTTAAATTTATGATATAATAAATTTAAGAAAACTCTGTTTTAAAAGAATTCGATTGTTGCGACACTTTGTGTGTTCAAATATTGAACTAAAATTGTAATCATATGATAAACCCTTTGGTGATGGTAATGTAAAGAAAAAAATATAATTTAAAAGATCTTTTTTAGATCATTTAAATTATTAAATATTTACTTCCATTTAAATAGTAATGCCGGGTGAGGAAAATAGATTTATTGAGAAATATATATGCATATAGAAAACTAGCCAATAGGGAGATAGTTATATCGAGCCAACTCTAGTGTATATATATACAGATATTCTTAAAACTCTTTCTTAACTGAAATTGATGATCTATTTAATTAGTGAAACAATCTTATTTTGTGAATAAAATTAGAAAAATATAAATTGTATTTCATTCTAAAGTTGTATGTCTTGAAACTTAAAGAATAGTACAAGAAGCAATAATCTCTAATTCGAGCGATTAATGCTAATTTCTTTATTTTTACTTATCTTTTAATTTGTAAGTTAAATTAATATGATTTATGTCATTTAGACTGAAGAGAGTGCCATGTTTACCGAAATATATTTCAAATAAATAACAATTGAAGAAAAAGACTTTTTCACTGCGGTGAATTTATCTAATGCCAAAAAGTTAAAAAGAAGGTGTATCAACTTTTTTGCTTTTTATTTAAGATAGCTAGCCGGTTCTTTCAGTAAGTAGTAGATTTAAAATTTTTCATAGAATTCAGATATGCAATCGTTTTTTTTTGTAGACCTCTTATTTTTTAAGTAATTCAAGTTTTTTTTAAAAATAATTAAGTCGGTTTTAAGGTACTAAAACGCAACAAAATAAAAGAAGAAAATAGCCAGTATGAACAAAAATAGTAAGATCTTAAATTTGACACCTTACTTTTAAAATTCTGTTGAGTAATTGTTGAAAAAATCTATTTTTTTAACCTCGGTTTAATCAAAACATTAGACCTAAATATTTTCTCATACAGACATAAAAAATATGGGTTCATATATACCATTAGAATGAGAAAAATAATATGAATCCAGTCTAAGCAAAATTGAAAAAGTTAAAAAAAATTGTAATAAAAAATAGAAAAAATAAAAAGTTTATTTTAAGAATTGTAACTACTAAACTAGCCAATCACAAATCGCAAAAATTGATGAATCGGGAAGCTTAACCTATAAAATTAACCTATACAATTGCCAGAAAAAAAAGAGAACGTTCATACAATATATACAATAGATACTACAATAAATATAGTGATATTAAAGAACATGTAAAGAATGAAAAATTATGAACAAATATGCATCAGTCTGTTTATAAACTTCAAAACAATGCAGTTAAAAATACATTATTGTTTCTTGTGTTTAAAAAATATCTGCTACATTGCATTGTCTTTTGTTTAGGTTTTGTTCAGGTTTGGTTCAAGCTAACCCTTTAAAGCCGAAAATTATGATTCTTAAAATAAACTTATTTTTTTTATTATAGTTTTATAAAACTTTTTCAATTTTGCTTAGAATAGATTCGTAATATTTTTCTGATTCTAAAGGTATATATGAACCCATGTTTTTTATGTCTGTTTGAGAAAATATTTAGGTCTAAAGTTTTTATTAAACCGAGGTTAAAAAATAGATTTTTTCAATAATTACTCAACAGAATTTTAAAAGTAAGGTGTCAAATTAAAGATCTTACTATTTTTGTTCATACTGGCCATTTTCTTCTTTTATTTTGTTGCGTTTTAGTACCTTAAAACCGACTTAATTATTTTTTTTTAAAACTTAAATTACTTAAAAAATAAGAGGTCTACAAAAAAACCGATTGCATATCTGAATTCTATGAAAAATTTTACATCTACTACTTACTGAAAGAACCGGCTAGCTATCTTAAATAAAAAGCAAAAAAGTTGATACGCCTTCTTTATTAGGAAAATATGACACTTTGTTAAAAGTTATAAAAAGCTTTGATTATATTTTATTCCACTATGTCAAAATATATTAAAATTGCGAGTTTTGACAAATATACAATGATGCCTCTACTTATGTATATAGCCCTCCCATGAAAATTTTATGCAAATTAATGATCCAATCTCAACCATTATCTATAAGCATTAAGTACCCACTCTTTAAAAGGAATTGGATCGTTTTTTATTGATATAAACAAGTGGGTGTGACTTCACTTTCGCATATCATTACACCCGTGCAGTCAAAATTTCGCAAAAAGCTACAACTGCAAAAAAAAAATAATAAGGGTAATTAAATGATGATTTAATTAAATGCAAGGGATGAAGCAGTTTGTGCTGTAGTAATAATGTTCGGTTCTGATAATTGGATGACGTAATTCATGTGCGGTAGTAAATGCACACTGAAGCAGTGCTATGTGCACATATGTCCTATTCAAATGTTAAGTAACATTCCTGAATATTATGTACAGTAAAATAATTAGAATGGTTGGAATTAGAGAAGAAAAGGTTACTATACCCATGTGATTCTTTAAAAGTTAATAATTGCTCAACAAGGAAAATTATGGAAATAAGTAGAACAACAATTAAAGTAATTATTTTAAAGGTAAATTAATTTCTTTTGATTTATCTCTAAGATTGACATTTTTATAAGAGAGCATAAAATTCAAACAAATTGTGTTTTCTTAAGATTATTTTTTGCGAACTGTCGTGGTAAGGCAAATGAAACTGTTAAAATAAATTCTGTGGCTTTAATCAATCTAAGAATTTGTATGTGTTATAGAAGTTATACAGAGACATTTATAAATGAGCACAAACCATATAAGACACATACTTCAAAATATTTATTGCAAGCTACATTATGATTATTAGCACTAAAATGACACCATAAAAACTTTCTATATCATACCTAAAATATAAAATAAAATTATGAATAAATCCCCTGATTATCCTATTATTCTATTATAATTCCCACCACCCCTGCACTGCTTGGGACGAAGTCGCTGGTGTCATAAAAACTATAAAGGAAATGAGTTTATTATCAAACAAAAATCAAATTATATTTTAGAAGGCAAGTAGAATTACTAATGAGCCTATAAAACGCATTAAGATTCGAATGTTATTTATATTTTAGTACAGGTATATCTAATAGTGCACGAAGACTAGTCACTGAGCATTCAGTATTCTTTCAATTAATACTGAAATACGACACAAGATGTTTTAGGGTACTAAACTATCACGTAGGGAGGGAAACAATGTAGTGCAAATTATAATAGTCCCCAAAATATTGGGAACACTCTCGTTCATTGGCTAACAAACTATGGGTACTTTTAATAAAAAATCTGGATTAGATTGTATAAATAAACTAGCAGTGTCCAATATTTTCCCTACTATGTTAATCTACAGAAGAAGAATTTTTTTAGTAGTGGTGTACATTTTAATTCATTGCCTTATCTTTTGATCTATTGATTTTATTTACAAATAAAGTTGCTATCTGTAAATAGTATTCTAAATAGTTGGGCGATTGAAAACAGAGATGAAGTGTGCAAAATTAATCTACAACCCTTTATTCCCCAAAATATTTACCAGCTAAACATAGAAGGGAGATTAATTCCATGTTCATTTTTATATTTCTTTGCAAAAGTAAACTTAGTAAACTTTTTATTTTAAGAGATGGTAAATTTTTCAGTCTCCAACCACGTTTAAGGATGTATAAATTAAAAGATAAATGGCCTGGGTAAAAATGCATCGAAGAATGTCAAGAATGGATTGGAATGGAATTCATGCCATCCACATTTGTACACAAACATTTTATACTGACAGAAAACAATGTTTTAATCTAGGGAACACACGAGAACCTGAAAGCTATATGGTTTCAAATAAAAATCAATTTATTTTCTTCTGGTATATTCGTGATTTCTCTACAAAGGTCGGGCTTGAGTCGACAGACGCAATTTTTATCTTTTTTTCCACAGTCAAAAGGTTCTTTTTTTCACCGCAGTTAAAGTTATCAGCTTCCTAGCCCAAATAGAAAAACTATATGTATATATAACGAAAAGTTATCTTTCTTCGTTAATTAATAATTATAGTCAAGTGAATAAAACAAATTAGATGGGGGTTTTAATGCAACCATATCGTAATCAATGCGCAAATAGAATCCGAATTTCAGGATGAAATTTTGAATGAATAGTTCTTGGTAGGTCTATTTTCTCGAAATCGAATAAAAAGTAACGGCTGGCGGCTCAGACGTTAAGTCTTTTTTTTGGCTATTTTTAGGGCAAATCCATCATTAATTACAGAGGAATAAACTTTTTGAATGATAGTTTTACATTATTTGGTATTGAAATGATACTCTTGGCATTTTATAGCTTTTGCCAGCCTTTTCTTTCGGTTCTAGCTGTAAAGCAGTCTGGTACTAGAAATTTTAAAAAAGTTTATTGGTATTAATATCGCAAATTTTGCCCTAAAAAAGTCCAAAAAACGACTAAAGAGCCAAGAAGGCGGTTAAGTCTTGCTGACCATATATAGATTAATCAAATACAAACATACATATATACAAATCTTTGATTTAATTGTGATATGGAAACAGGAAAATTGTCACGAGTTTAATAGGGGAGCATTTTAATAAAAAAGCAAAGTTTTTCTACTTTTTGTGTTGGTTAGTCCGTCTGGATTAATTCGACTCAGATGTCTAAACATATGATCTGTTTCACCAACATTAAAAGAACTGCCTTTTTTATATTTTAATGTTTTAAAATGGATGCTGCCAATCTTGTGTTAAATTTAATTTGTGTAAATGTACAGTATAGACAAGTTTGAAAGGCCAACACAAAATTTTACCTTTTGAAAGTTAGTAGCAGTTTTATCAATGAAAAAATAGTGTTTTTTTTAAATAAGAAATATGAATATTATGTTTTATGATGCTCAGAATCTGATTTGGTTCTAGTTCTAAGCAGTTCTGAAAACTCATGAGTGTTATAATGGAAATTGTCCACGAAAAATAAAATAAAAGTTATTGTTTTAATCCATTTCCTATTTTCCTATACAAAAATTATTTAAGAAATTATGATTCTTTTATCCAACTAGGGGGGGGGGGGGTTTAATGCAACCATCTCGTAATCAGTGAGCAAATGGCACTTAGAATTCGAATTTCCATCTATAATTTTGCATGAGTAATCCTTGGTAGGTCTATTTTCCCTAAATCGAACAAAAAGTTGGAAAAGTAACGGCTAACGGCTGGCGGCTCAGCTGTTTTGCCATTTTTTTTTATATCTATATTGCAAATTAGTCACGAAACCTCTTTCAACATAATACTCTTTTCTACTCCAAAACGCTACCAAACGGTTCTAGACGGTAGTTGTTGGTACTAGAAGTTTTAAAAATGGTTATTGCTATCATTTAACATGAATTAAACCAAAAATATGTTTTAAAAAGTTGATTCCTACGTAATTGATGATGGATTTACCCTGAAAATAGGCAAAAAACGGCTGAACGGCTGAGCCGCTAGCCGTTACTTTTCCAACTTTTTGTTCGATTTAGGGAAAATAGACCTATCAAGGATTACTCATGCAAAAGTTCAAATCGAAATTCGAATTCTAAGTGTCATTTGCTCACTGATTACGAGATGGTTGCATTAACCCCCCCCCCCCCCCTTATTTACTAAAAAAAGTTTAAACAATTACATAAATATCTTTTATTACTTTAATTTGTTGAAGTAAACAACACAACAGAAGGTAAACAAAGATAAGATCATAGGAAATAAATTTTATCATTAATGCAATAAAGTATAGAAAGCCTGAACCTTAAAATTACTATTAACTATTGAGGGACTTTTCTATTTTATAATGAACTTTGAGGGTAAATAAATTGCTTAAGTTGACAAACAAAAATGTTACTTATATAAAAGTAACATGATGTTTGTATGTCAATACCGAAGCATCTCGCTTAGAAACATAGTAAAGGAGAAACATATTGGTTCCATGGTTAGCATACTCTTATTCATAATATGTAGTTTTACTGCTCCGTTTCAAATTTACATGATTGTTCATTCTTTTATTTATGAATTTAAGAGCAGAGCCCTATTTTTACTTTTGTAATTCACAAGAATATAATAACTAAAGTAGCCCAAAATTTAAGAAAAAATATTATAAAATGTTTAAAAATAAAAATAAAATAGTGATTTCCTTTGAAAAAAGTTGAAATTTCTATTAAAACATAGTACAACATACAAGACCCTTTTTACATTAAAAGGTTAAAGTTCTAATAACTTCAAGTATCTTAGTACACGTATTTATATGCAAATAAAATAACAAAAAATGCATGTAAAATAATAAATTAACTTATTTTTCACAATATCACTACACTAAAGAACTAAAAAATTTATTTACCCATATTGTAAATGTTGTCAAAAGAAAAATGTTGTTGTTTTTACAGTCTGTTGTTCTTTTTAAAAAGTTGTTGTTTTCGCCAATGTTTTCAGATGAGGCTTTTGTTACCAACTGAGATAGTCTGAGTTGTTGAACACCACAGCTCAACTCAAATGACTTGAACGCACCATCTCTCCCCACCATCCAGAGGCAAATACACACACACACACATATACAGACCCCACGAACTTGGTTGTGTTGATGTTTATACTTTAGGTTAGCACATAAAGTTCTATTTTTTTATTAAATTAATTATTAAATATCTTGCTTAGTATAAACGTCTGTTAAATTGGCTTAAAATAATCTGTTGCAAGTGTATAATACTAAAAGCAAGGTCTTTATCTTAATTCTAAACCCAATTACGTAAAGATGGTTCCAAAGATATTTAATCGAGTCAGTAAGTGATATTTTTGAAAATGGCCATAAAAAAACTCATCATTAAAGCTTTGGGAATAAATTTGAGTATTTACTATTGAAATTGTCCCATTTTGGCCCAAACTTCCAACTAAAAGTAAACTAAAAGAAACAAAATTATTGAATTTGGGACTTCTTTCAATATTTAATATGGTTTGGTTTCTATAATTCAACTTATTAAAATCCATGATCCCATACACACACACACTCACATGTATATACATAATACGTAAGTGAGGAGGGAGGAGGTGATGAGAGAGAGAAAGAACCAGTGAATAGAGTGGAACCCAACAGCGTCATGCACCCCACACAGAATGAGGCGAGGAGAATAGGGATAAAAAAGCTAACATACGTGCATATTAAGATTTCATTCAAAGAACAAAGATATTTAAAAATTAGAATAAATAAAAAATTGAATGACATGGTTTTTAAAATAATTGTTTAGCCATGTTTGGTAAATCCATAATACTGTAGACTTTTTTGGATGGCGTATTTGCTTCGTTTTTAAGCACCCAAAATGGGACTTAATGATGGGAAAGTTGTAGGGGGGAAGGTAAATGAGAGGAAGGTAGGAGACGTAATATATGTGAGCAAGAGTTTATGCCAAATAGAGCAACAATTTGTAACGTATGAACTAACATTTTTCAACATGTGAAATCAGAATATAATAAGTCTTAAATTATAAATAAGTTAAATTGTCACGTGTACAGAGAAAGCTTTCTTGAAGTGAAATTCTCACTCTTTATTTGATGGTATTATAAATTTTGTATTGGCATACAATAAAATATTACAAATGTCATGAAACTACAGTGAGGCACGTTAAAATTATCATGATTTCCAGTTTTGCTGAAACACTGAGATGGTCGTGTCGTATGAAAAGAGTAACAGGTGCTTCAAGCAGGTTGGGAATTAAAAGGGAATGCCGAAAAAAGGGTTACGAGCAGAAGGTAATAGGGAAAGAAAAAAATGGTTATGTTCATTGAATGTTTGCGTCTCTGTAATAATTAAATAATAGTTATTTGTAGTGTATAAATTTTGCACATACAAATTTTGTGAACATTTTTCCTTTTATTTTTGCTTGCATTGAAACAAGGACACTCATGTCTGTAAACAGCATAGCAGAGTCAAATTATTTTTAAAAAATAGAATAAATTGTAGATAATAAAGGACAGTGGAGTTAAACTACAATTAAAAAGGTCATTCAGATTAAGAAGGCAATTTTTTTTAATTGTGGGTATTATTAATAAATCATTCAAAAATGGCATTTTTGTTAAATTGTAAAATATAAGTAAAGGTACCTAGTATGTTTGTAAACTTTCACTTCTTATTAACACTTCTTTCTTTAAAATCTACTTTGGCATTTAAGTAGTTAATATTAAATAACTTTATATCTTGAAAATAGTCACTTCATATTATAGGCAACAACACAAAGTAAATATTCTACTTAATTTGTAACTCGTCTTAAAAATCCTTTGGAAAATAAATAAACAGACTAAAATAAAATCACTTTTCTTAGAATGTATACAAATAGATTAAATCTTTAAGTTCTAGGTACAGAATAATTTAAATTTGAACTAGGTTATTTAATACAAGATAGTAGCTGAATTACTGTTAAAAACTTTTTATTTCAAATGATGTTTTCCAAGCATAAAATGAAGTAATTTTATCTACTTATCTGTCAAAACTAAAGCTTTATAATAACTTATTTTGTCAAACTGCAGGATACAAAAACTTTAAAATATCAAGAACAATTAAGTCCATAGTTTTCGTGGAAGAAACAAAAGCTTAATATAAAAAGATGAGAACTCCAAACCCTGTGCACGCCACTGAATGTCTGTATGGGAAGAATATAAAAAATATCAGTTTGTTAAAACATAGGATACCTAGTAATTCGTATTTGTTTCACTAAAAAAAGAAAATTTTTTTTTCGCTTCTTTAGATTTTGTTTGTTCTGTTCCTTTAATTGCAATTAGACTGAAGTTTCCTATTTCAAAGAACTGTGTATATTGCGTAGATATTGAATTTGATTCCTGTTTTCTATCAAATGTTGTCAACCATGAAATACTTTGCTCTGTCATCTCTGCTGCCTTTTTCGTAGCATGGATACTCTATAATTTAATTTGTCACTCCGTCTATCAGTCAGTCTGTAGTGCTTTGGGGTAATGTTATTATCTCCGCTCGCTGCTATTTAAGATAGACAGCGTAAATTTTTACTAACTTTTCCCTTAACCTTAGAGTATCTAGCCTATACAATATACATTATTTTGTCCCCTGTCTATGTTACAAAAAACATAAATACAAAATATAAAAAGGTTTCGTGATTATCTTCTATTTTTTGTTAATATTCTCTTCATCTGTATTTTTTTTATGACAATTGGACATTTGCTTTATATATGAATTTGAGCAAGGATACTAAGGGATTACACAACGGCCGATAAATCTATGTACATCCCCAATGATGATTCACAAAATTAAATTATTGTTTGAAACGTTGAAACTCAATCTAAATAATCAACCAATCAAATTTCACTGTACTCCCCAAAGTTGTTAAGCAAACGAATAAGAAAACGTTATTATAAAACTTAGGGGACTAGTGTAATTAACAACTTATTGTCTCCTCTCTCCCTCTGGAATTTTAGGGCTTCACTACCCTTGTTTAGATTTACTTCAGATTTAAAACAATTTAATTCTAAAAAGGAAACTATTACCATAATTTTACATTATAAGTAATTACACTTAATTTGTCATTTCTTTCTTAAAAATATAGATATGCTCGCTAGGTCATTGATGGATTTGATTTTAAACTATTGTAACATTTCTAGTGAAAGATCTCCAATTTGGATTTCTAAACTTTTATAGGAGCTATTTCAGAGAGACTAAAAAAGTGTAAACACAGAAAGAAATAAAAAGCGAGATAAATAACAATTAGCTCTTTAAAAAACAAAATTACATGATGTTATGTAAGAGCTCCAACTATGACGTAATCAAATCTGCAAAGAAAATAAGGAAAACTTTTCTTAAAACTTTGCCGCAGAAACAAGCATGCCAACATCCTTGAGTCGTGTAACGCATAAATCAAAATTAATTTCTTTAAACTGAACGAGATCGGTTTAAACGCCTAACTTACATTTTTATAATCAAAAATGCGTCATAGCAAAAAAGTCATGTACAAAAATGATATCTGTAATACTGTCTGTTGTTGTTGTAGCACTGATTATCTGAAGTTAGGACTCAGATGCACAAGGAGACTGCAAGTGAGCATCCTTTGGCCAATCATAGATTGGTAAGCTTAGCGCACAGCTGATTGTATTCTATGTTACATTACAAGCTGACCCGCAATACTGTCTGTTTATGAGAAGCCAAAATTTTGCTGAACATACATGGTTCTCCCTTACAGTGAAGATTCTTATAGCGCCATGCCTTCATTAAAACAAATAAGTTAAATAAGTAGATGCTCATAAGACCACCAAAAACAAACATATTTAGAATTATTGAGTACCTTTGCTACAAAAAATCAAATAAAGTGGCAATTTTGAAGCTGGAAAAGTTTATATTGTAAAGATCAACTAACAAAAGAAAAATGCATCGCAAAAAAATCTGCTAAAAATTTTCCTTTCCTCTTTTGTAAATAAGCGACTGGATAGAAAGGACACAAAAATGTCTTTAGTATATGGCCTGACATGAAAATAACAAGTGAAAATATTATTAAACTCCATGGGAATTTTTTGGTTACAAGTATGTTTTTTTAATAAAAAAAAATAATCCATATTCATGCAGAATAAAAAGTCACATATCTGATCAGAAACATTATTGGTGTAGTATCTTCTTTATAACTTACTTTGTCAACACGTCAATACAACAATGGAAAAACAAGATAATGGTAGACGGCTTAAATTTTTGTTGCAACGAGCATCCTGTTTATGTATTTTTTGTCTGTCAGTCTGTCAAGAGTTATTAAAGGTATTTCATTTTTGTAGGAATAGTTTAGTAGTTCAACTTATTTTGTCCGTTCGAAGATATTGCTCTTTTCAGGAAATGTAATTATTTTTTTGCTATTAAAGATAGACTGGTAAATACTGCTCACCATTAATAATCTTATCTGTAAATCACTAGTACGTAATTAAGGGAAAACAATCAGCAAAGAAAAAAAGTTGTATACATTTGTCTAAAAGGCAAACCCTTGAAGGTAAAAGAGTCAAAGATGACAAAAGCTAAATTTACAAACTCGAAGCTGAATAAGCAGACAAACGAACATTAAAACTTATCAGGATGCTTAATTACTTGAATTATTAAGATATATTTAGCTTATAACCCCGGGAATCACCATGCAAAGTTTAAATCTATATAACACATATAAACGTTTTCAACTATTCCTATCCGATATGGACGTACGGACCAACCATAAATGTGGGAACGCATCGCTTTCAGAAAGATATTGAAGATAAGCCTCCCAGAGCAATGAAAGTCTGTAGAGATGAGAATAAATTGGTTGGTAGAAACTAATCACAGGTCAACAGAATACTTTTGTCCTCTAGGATTACTTTTAGCTAACTTCATTTTCTTTTTATAATAGAAATAAAATAAAGTATTCAAGTTTCCTCGCATTTTATAACAATAAAAAATTATTCATTAAAGAAATAATTTTTTATTCTACTCCTTAAAAAGTTAACATAAAGTTGACCAAAGCCAACCAATAAGAAAAGGTGTTTATTAAACTTTTGGTACCAGTATAATTTACAGTCTAATTTTCACTCCATATATGAAATCTCTACACAAATTAAGCTTTAGCCTCAGCCGCCATAAGTTTACAATCCGCAGTTGAGATGCCTTAAAATAACTGACTGCCAAGACTTACAATGAATAAATAAACATTTTTTTCCCTATGCCAGGTTCTTTAGAAATAGATATTTATTTATGAATATATAATTGTTTATTTAGTCTCTCTGTCTGCATTCCTTATTTCTGTGATTGTATGAATAATATATTCAACATAAGATGTGCCATCACTGCCGTGAAATGTGTTACAAATTTTCTGTACTACAATATCATCCCCTTCTATCTAAATTTTAACATAAAAATAAAAAATTACATTAAGTAGAGTCATTCATAAAGGACAAAGTATAAAATGGTAAAATTTTTACAGACTTTAAAAAAATATTTATATTTATCTGGATTTAGTGCATGTTACAATGCTAATAAATGTAAATTTATAAAGAACGTGTCCTATTTTTCGTGATTTAAGAAAAAGTAGGTAGGATATGTAATATGATCCATAGAATTTAGATATGCAATTGGTTTTTTGTAGACCTATTATTTTTGCAGTAATTTCAGTTTTTTAAATTAAGTTGGTTTTAAGGTACAAAAACGCAACAAAAAAAGATGAAAATTGCAATAATGAACAAAAATAGTAAGATCGTTAGTTTGACACCTTACTTTTTAAATTCTGTTGAGTAATTATTGAAAAAATCTATTTTGTTGGACCCCGTTGAATTAAAACTTTGAACTTTGGGAGCTCGTCACGAATGGGTTAAAAAATACAAAGGTTAGGACACGTTCTTTACAAAATTTGTCCATAAAGCTACCTAGAAAAGCGGTTAATAAGTGTGTTTTTAATAAGTTTAAACATGTCACGTCAAGGCTCACTGTCCTAGATTATTAATCATTAAAGTAAAGAATATAGGTGGCACGAGCTATATGTAACTCTATCCACAGGGCCGACAGGAACCCTGTGCCTACTCTGTATTAGATCTTTGAAATCAGCGAATAGCGTCGGAAATATAAACACAACAGTGTTCTTACAAAAGAACAGGTAACAATTTGCCAGCAGGCAGGCCAAAAGGGTGTTCACCACTTGAGCCAAGTAGTTGTCTGAATTATACATCTACTTAACATTTATTTATGAATCTGTATTAAAAGAAAAAAATATTTTCTGTGCTTTAGAAATATATGTAAATTCGTCTGGAATTTACTAGTTTTGTTTATTCATATTCCATTTTTGTCTGACAACAAGATGCACAGACATACATTGAATTCAAATTGACCATGATATATGTTTAAAATTTTTAGAATAAAAAAACAAGAGTATAATCTTAGTATTTAATAGTTAATTTTGTCTCAACTATTGATACATACAGCGATTATTTATGTAGCTGTAAACATGCCAAAGCCAATATAAACAGGAAACATTAGCAACACAAAAATCCTTATATAAAAGTAACAGGATTTTTGCCTGTCTGTTTGTCTATATCAAAGGGTATCGCTAACCTCTGAACCTATATGGTTCTCTTTACAATGTAGTTTTTGTAGGTCCAGGGAATGTTTATAACTAGTGTACCACCAACCTCCCAAGAAATATGGCCACTAAAAAAATTTCCCCTTACAAATTTTTACCCTCAACCCCCAAAAGTGCCAATAAAGGCCCATAGAGGGCGAAGCCAATAGTACATATATATAGTATTAATGTAATAGGAACTACTTAATAAAATTCGAGAAACAGCTGGTTTTGCTTTTAGTTTTCTTGCTCATATTCTCGAATTTTGTTTACAAAACATTTTTAAGTATTTTTTTTTCTAGACATAGAAATTTTATAAACATTAACCTGTTTGAACTATTTCAATATTAATAACAGTTTCTTTCTCAGACATATTGATATTGGTGGGAAGCACGCAGTGATATCAGTCACAAGGTAACACCAGGTATAACAATTCACACATACTGACACTTACAAACAACTTTACAAGCATTTTACCTATTCACATTCAAAGGTGGGGATAAAAGATAACATTGTAGTATGGGAGGGGGGTAGGTTTTATTATAAAGTTAAATTAGTTAAAACTTAAAAATATTCATTAGGTATCATATTTCAAAATTTTATTGTTTGGGTTAAAAAAAACTTATTTTTTAAAATATCTCCCGTCGAATTATAGTTAACAATTTTGGCATTTCTCCAAATATGTTTAAAAGTCATCTTTCTCGAATATATATACGCAAGCTCAATTAAATGTTTTGAAAACATAGCACCAACTATAAGAATAAAAAGTTTGACTTGAGCTTTCTCAATAATTTGAGATAACCTGTCTATGTCTCTTTTTGTGCTGTCGAAAGCTCAATTTAATTTAAATAAGCCAGCCTGCCAGGGTTAAAAAAGGATAAAACTTAAACAAACTAGAATGACAATCAGCATAAAAGCACAGCTCATTAAATTAGAAAGATATAAAAAATATATTGAAACCGTTTTTAATATATAAGAAACATAATATCATATTAATAAAAAGAGAAACTAAAGTAAATCTGTTTTAAATATTTAAAATACCTTAAAGGTTTCAAGTTTACAAGACGTACGAAAGGACACATTCTAGATGTAGAAAAAGTTCGCATTTGTAACTAATTATTTTTAAGTCAATTATACTTAAAAGAAGAAATTAAAAATTTCAAAGTCAAATCAGTCCTTAAGTTGCTGTATACGAAAATAAAATAATAAATCTGAAATCTAGATAATAATCTTAAAACATTAAATTAATCTTTAATTTGATGTAAAAACATTTATTCCCCCAATTTAACAAGGTATTAAAGTAATAAAGATTAAATTATTTGTTTCTCATTTTACAAATAATAAGATAACATGAATCGAGGCACATATTTTTCAAGTCTTATTGTAAGGTGAATAACTTGTATGTAATGTTATTAATGTAAATATGCATCTTTATAGCGTGAATGACCGTATATTGTATATATTGTACGCTTTCTATATAACAGATAAGAATAACAGAGTGTGCAAAACCTCAGTATTTAGTTATCCACATTCTTAAATATCAACACGGACTTAATGTTAAATATTCTTTACGCTAAAATTTCATTTAATAGTTCTCTTTTAGAAAAATTGTGCTAAATCGCAAGAAAAGTTTTACCTTCTGTTGCTTTAATAGATTCGTGACATTCATAGTAAGAGTAGGCGGTATGCCATGGCCCAAAACAGGGCGCAACTTATTACAAGGCACATTTAGGACTTTCACATTATGGTCGTGCAATCAAAGGGTTGGTTATTTGCAATAGTTTGGATATAAGTACCATGAAATTATAAGGTCAGGGTGAGTAATATATTCATGTTTTCTACATATTCATTTATCATAAAATTTTACATTCTCTTTTATGGGTGTCATAATACTTATTTATTTTAAATCAAATATATATGGGGGGGGGGGGAGTACCCATTCCTATTATTAGGCACATCTTATTTTGAAGTGTGTAATTAGATCTATGTCAAAGTATATAATGATCTAATAGCTCCTAACATAGTATATTTTCAATATTGCATAACCCTCATCTAACTAAGTGATACAAATAAAAATAGTGCAACCAAGCATTTGACCATCAATGCATAGATAAAAGACAATTTTCTATATTTTTTCATCATATTTTATAATATTATTAAAAATTATCCTCAGCAAGAATGTTTAATAAGATCACAAGAAATATTCTTGAAAAAAATAATATGTCTAATGATGTTGACATAGAGTCACTAACTACAGAGTCTAAAGATACCAAAACTGCCCCTAAAAATGACTCTGTTAAATCAGTAAGAGCAAGTCTCCAAGAAGCTCTGAAGGTAATATCTTTACTCCAAGACAGAATTACTGCCCTAGAAAAGGTCAACAACAACACATCTACAGATAAGTGTTCTACTTGTCACTCAGACATAAAAAGAATAAAAGATATCCTAGGTATCAACGACGCCCCCAAACCCAACTGCACACTCAACTCTCACAATTCTGAACCAGAACTTGCTAAGATCCACAAAGCCAGACACATTGTGAACATAGGTGACCTCATTCATGTCGACAAAATCACGTGGAAATATGGAGGAAGCCACAGTGAACAGATTATGGCATTGTTTGGTAATAGCCAGGCTATAGTGAAAATATATCAATTAAAGCCTAAAGTTGTGAATGGGAAATCCCTTTATCCAGTGAATATATACTTCAGTTCTGAAGTTGCAAGTGATAAAGCTATCTCAATACTGAAATCTGTTTGTGACAAGGCTGGTAAGAGAATGCCAACTGTTCAATACGCCCTAACAGGCTTCCCAACACTACAGAAACGTGTCAGAGATGTTTCTTCTATTCTCAGCTTGGCAAAACAGAACAAAGAAATTACTGCCTATTCTATTATGAATTTCTCTATGGCAAAAGACAAATCCATAATCCCACTATATTCTGTTAAAGTTACTGAGAATGGACCATGGAGCAAGTATATAGAGAGTCGAACTATCAACCCAGACAGCGCAAGCAACGGACATATATTTCAGGAAAGCACTAACACAGAGGAAGCGCAGATCCACATTCAAACATTGACTGGAAAGATTATGGAACACATTCAGTCATTAGACCGCACAAACACTTCTATCAACCCTAAAAGGAACATCCAACAGAAAACTAACAAACACAACACTCCCTCAGATTCTGTGGACGGCATCAACAATTATCAAAACTCTAACCCTTTTATCAACAGTACTCATCAAAGTAAACGCGGACGCTCTTCCTCTTCTAGCCCATTTCTCCATGCCACAAAAAAACAGTTTTACAATATTCCCTCCAACGATCATCACAATACCTCCCCCTTTCTATACTCTCCACCACAGCAAACCCACATCTCCACATCCCCCCCTCCCCTCCAACAATTATATCCTATCACAAGCGTTCCTACAGTAACACAGCACCCCAGTCTAGCACCAGTCCACCTACACACTGGCATAGCCCCGCAGGGATACAACCACAGCAACTTCCAGACACACCAACAAACCTACAACCAACAGCAAAATCCAGGCCTAACTTATAATAGCTACAATGTGTAATATGATGATTTAAAATGTAGAATATGTTTTTACATAAGTTGCATTTTTAGGAGAATCTTTCATTGATTTGCCTTTAAATTTTTGGCTGTTGTCCAAAGCCAATTCTCATATTTAAATTTGGACTAAGAATTTCAAAAGTTTGGCTTTTGATTCCCTTTTTTATAGGAACACTCATTGTTTGTTTCTTCCCCCCCCCCCCTTCTTCTTATTATTATATAGTTATATTATTAGTTTTAAGTTAAGATTAGAATGCAATTTGACTCCTCTTTTAACATAAGATTTGTTAACTGTCGTGGTCTAGGGCTCCTCTCAAGTAACAGCAAAAGGCATAGACTAAATAGGATTTCACACAAAATCAAAGAACTGGAATACTCCAATAATGGCATACCTTCCTTATATGCTCTCTTAGAAACAAAATTAAAACCTAGCAAAAATACCCCAAATCTCCCAAATAATTGTAGTTACATCGGGGAAACGTCAGGAGGAAAAGGAGGGATACTATTATATTCTCATAATAGCTTGGAAACTGAAAATTTTAAAGTAATTTCATCAAAACATGCATGTTACATTAGACTGAAGATAAAAGAAAAATATATTGAGAACATTATAGTGTATCTCCCATGCGACATATTGGAGTGTTTTACTGTTCTTTCTGAAATCGAAAAATTCATTGTAAACAATAATATAAGCAATTTTTGCATATATGGTGATTTCAATATATCATTTGATTCACCTCACCATTCTTGTAAAGCTAAGCGGTTACAAAAATTTCTAAGCAAATTTAACTTGTTTGATCTAGCAGACAAATTAGGCAGTAATCATGCATATACTTGGTCCACTATTCGAAATAAAAAATTACATACTAGCAATATAGATCATTTTTTTGTCAATTTCGATGGTTTTACTTCCATAAGATTTGAGCACAATAGCTTTAGTGACCACATGCATGCGACAGTTAGCTTTAAAAAACCATACGTATATACATCTCCTAAATGGAAAAATTATTTATTTCGAAATAAGGACTTTACCTCTATGCTAGAAAAAAAAGCTACTGAATTTTTGTTCGATTACGCAGATCCCGGCATTTTATTAAAGTCTAAAGAATTTTATGTTGAAAACCCAACTTGCTTAGATAATGAAATGTCATTTAATAGCCTCGAGTATAAAGATACAACTGCTTTTTTTAAACTTCTGAAGCATCTTAAAAATGAACATGATCGTTTTTTCTCTAAATATAAACTGAAAAATTTTCATAAAACACAAGAATTTAACAAGCAAGTTAACATGTTGTATGAAAATTTAAGTAGATATAACTCCAGAGATACATTAAATCAAATCCAAAATCTAGTAAAAACCCAACAAGATTATTTCAAAGGTCTAGTTTTTACACAAGCGGAATTTAAATATATGCAAAGATTAAAAGTTGATGGGGCAAACAATAGCTATACATTTAAACATATTCCAAATCTTAAGAAGCAGAATTACAAATTAAAAATTGATGGTAATACAGTAACATGTCCCCATAAACTAGCAAATATATTTGCAGAAAATCATGCCAAAATTGTGTCCCCTGAAAACATCCCCCCCTCTGAATTAAAGGGTTTACTAGAGGACTATGATTTGACATTAGATGAAATATTTCCGCAAATTAAAAGTCTTACTTCTCCTTATTCTACATCTATTGAGTTTAAGAATATAATTAAGTCTATGAAAAACTGTTCTGCCCCAGGAATTACTTCAGAAACAAAAATTCTATTTGAGTTCTTAATTAATATTTTTCCAAATTTTATAACAAGAGCTTTGAATAACTTATACAATATCGACATTGATCAAAGCCCCTTTAAATTCATAAAAGATAGAAATATAATTTTCATTGCCAAGAAAAATAGTGACCTTTTGTCACCTGACGACTATCGTGGCATAGCGTTATTGGAAACTGTGTATAAAATTCTGTCTAAGGCACTGAATAAAAAACTTAATGTCCATCTTCATAAAATTATTCATAGTCAACAATTTGGCTTTGTTCCTAACAGAACAATGTCCAATGCATCAATTAACATTACAGCCGCCATAAACCACATTGTTAAAAAGAAGGACAATGCTCAAATCATTGCACTTGATTGGTCACGTGCCTTTGACACAATTTTACCCTCAGTTATTGACTCAATCTTATTGCATATATTTCCCAATGGTAGTTTTGCAAAAACGTTTAATCAACTTACAAATAACGGTAGATTTAGAGCAGCTATAAAAGGAACATTCTCCAAATTCTACAAGTTAAAAAGGGGGTCAGCTCAAGGTGACCCACCCAGTGGAAGTAAATTTATAATTACAAACCATATATTTATAAGATGCTTAATCAGCGAAAAATTAAAGCATATTTTCTATAAGATTGGAAAGAAACATACCAAACCTAAAAGTTTTGCTGATGATTCTATTTTAATTTCTCAATTGAAGACAAATAAGGATGTTAATGATTTAAAACAGTTATTGCACAAACTTGAGAAAGGTATCGGGCTTCATATAAA
Organism: Acartia tonsa; assembly: GCF_053477335.1. NCBI lineage: Eukaryota > Metazoa > Arthropoda > Copepoda > Calanoida > Acartiidae > Acartia > Acartia tonsa. Next base: position 35,478,096 of record NC_137261.1, read on the forward strand.
CTTTAGTAAGACAAAAATTTTAACCCATGGCACCTTCCCCCCCGATCTTGCTTCTATAGGGAAAATTGTCGACAAACTTAAACATCTTGGAATTTACCTCTCCTTTAATCAAAATTTAGCAAGAATTCATACTTATGATGAATTATGTAGTAAACTTGAAAAAAAAGCAAAGTCAATTCCTCTAAAAAGCAGTTATAATTTGATTAAAAGACGCAATCTTTGTAGCCATTTATTATCAGCCTGTGCTTACCATGTATACAGAATTTATCCCCCTGACGAGAAATATTGTAAATCAATTTGGAAAATTATTTCAAAGTTTTTATGGTCTAGTAGAAATCCTGATGGAAAAATATCATACAGATATAAAATTTCACAAAATCGTATAGAACAAGATTTCACTCAGGGTGGTTTGAACTTTCTAAAACCTGACACCCAAGCATTTTCAATATGGTTAAATAGTTTTATGAATTGTCTAAGATTTTCTTCCCAACATAATGATACTACCATTAGCTTAATTTTAGAACATAAACATCTAAACATTCAAGCAATGTTACCTACATTTAGTTATAAAACAATAATTGAGCATCAAAATTTCTTTAAGAGTCTTTATCCATGTGCAGGTGGTAATTATTTTCATAAGCTAAGTGAGTTTTTTTATGATTTAGAACATGAACCATCCACGTTTTTCCAATCCCCCATTATTTCATCCAATTTTGCTAATATTTCAACACCTTTTAATAAACACGATGAAAATATATTACTTAAAACTAAGAAGCTAACCATCGCTTCCATATTTGAAACAAGAAAAATTGATGAAAAAGTATTGTTTTTGCCATGCATAAAATCTGATCTATCGAATATAATTAGAGATGTTTCTTTAATAAATAAATTGAGTAAACTAGTAGAGTCAACAAAAACAGCTTTTCCTAGAGATTGTGTGTTTAGCATGAAGAGAGCAAAGCAACTTTTGATTCCAATTGGAACAGTTTTTTTAAAGAACAAATCTGTATTTTCTCTCCATTTTAAACTAATTCATAGAAATAAAAACTCATGTGAGCTACCTGCACTAAAAACTAGAGTGAGTGATAAGTTATATATTCCAGACAAAGAAATGCTTTCTATGTCGTTAAAAAAAATATTTAGCATGCCAATTATTTTATATTATAAAAATTTTATCCTTGAACAAATGAACAGAACATTAAATAGTAAAAATAAACTATATAAATTTAAATTAACTGATTCAAATTTATGTTCAAAATGTAATATAATAAGTTCAACAGAACATGCCCTCTATTTCTGTGTGTTTCCTACCTATTTTATACATAAACTTGCATTATTTCTAGATTATGTTCTAAATGATAGTAAGCCAGAATTCATCTTTTTAAAAGAAAACTTTTACTTATACAATATGTTTTATGAAGGCTTTTCAAACGATTTCTATCTACAATTATCCCATTTAATTTTAGTTGCAAAAGATAGATCTTTAAAAATAAGCATAGAGGACGATTTCATTAAGTGGGATGACAACAATTTCTATGCACACTCTATTCTTTTATCTCAATTTACTTGTAAACTCCTTCATAATGCTGGCTTGAATAACAATATAATATATGATTTTATTAATTTCATATCAAACTAAGCCTAACATACACATTGTTTCTTTTATTCGTTCTATGTGGATCGATTTATGTCTTAATTTTATCTTTTTATTATTATTATGTTTTAACTATGTTTGTATATTATTTCGTATTGGAATAAATATTTAAATGTAAAGGTATATATATTATATAGGTGGATATATATTCAACATTATTTCCATATTCTACAACAGGATTACAACATTTTATATTTGAATAGAATATTTTCTTTTTGGGTGGATACAAATAATATAAGACGGAAGCTAAGTATTTTAATCCATATCTAAAAATGGAAATCTTGTATGGATAAAAGAAAATAATAACTCTCTTAAAGTACAAGGATGACAAACATTAACAGTAAAAAATATTAAATATATCATTAAAAATGGTTTAAGCAAAGAATATTAAAAACAGGTATGTTAAAATTAATAGAAACGCTATGTACCATTGTGTCCCCTCTGCCATTAAAACAATTCCAATTTTGTTTCTCACATTACATAAAAAAAATATTTTTATTTGTCTTATCTTTTTTGACAAATTAACCCCTTAGAATTTTAAAACATAAGTATTCAGATAAGAGTAAGACTTTGATTTATAGAATTAAAATTTTTATATAATTAAGAAAAGAACAATTGTAAATATCTAGCGATCAATTAATTGGGAGACTCATCAAAAATTGCACAATCATTGAAAGAAATATCGAGATGTAATTATTTAACCCTTTCAGATCGGGCCCCAATTCCCACCTTAATAGATCGGGGGGGGGGGGGGGGGGGCTCTATCTCGGCTCCTGTTACAGATAAAAACGTACATTTTTTTCTAGTGGTTCATGTATATTTTTAGAGAAAATTACTTTTTCTCGTCATACCGCTCCTTAGCCGCTTTTTAGCGGCCAGTCGCTAAATATTAAAACAGCTGTAAAGCGGCTAATTTTAAAGCTAGGATAACTAAATTTTAGGACGAACCTTTTTTTCATAACAAGAAAAAATACTTTTTCTTGCCATCGCCTAACAACGGCAAATAACGGAAACCGCTATTTTCGGCGGTTACGGCGGTTGGCGGCGCCAATTATTATTTTTATCTGTTTCTTATCAAAATAAAAGACTAGTTACAAAAATTGGCTGGTCTAGAACTGTTTTGAAATTTGGCAGCTGGCAAAATTACAGATAGAAAATCGGTCAAAAATCGGTCATGGAGTGGTCAAACGGTCATGACTTTACTATTCACGGAAGTTCATTATTGCTCAAGAATTTACAAAAAAATTATAGGTCTCTAGCTGTAATAGAAACCACGATATTCTTGATATATGTCTAGTCTATAGTAAAAGATAGACAAAAAATCGGCCATAAAATCGGTCAGGGAGTGGTCAAACGGTCAATCGGTCATAACACTACTTTTCTCAGATGTTCATTGATATCTAAGTATTCACCAAAAAAAAAATTAAGTCACTCACAAAAGTCATAATGTAGAAACTAAGATTTATTTAGAATTTTTTTCTAATTTTAGTACTATCTAACCGTCTTTCATCGGACACCACGACCGACACAGACCAGATATCCTTATAAAATCAACTCTTGCCGACGTATTATTACTAAACTTTAAAAGTCATGAAGTCACAGCTCTCTATCTTACCTAAAAAAAAATGACATTGAAAAAACTAGAGAGGGGGGGCCCGGGGGGCTGATTTAGCTGATTTAGCCCCCCCCCCCCTCCCCCCGATCTGTAAGGGTTAACACCCAAAACTACTATTAGTGGCAATTTCAATATTTTGTTGATTCAAAGAGAAATGTTTTTGTGTTCTTTAAGGTGTTTTTGGAGTTTATGAATTGAAGAGTAGCTTCTCTCTTTGTTGAAGCGTAAAAGTTAAAGTGCACCAGTATCATATGATCTAAAGAAAATAAAGCGAAGGTAAATAAAAAGTTAATTTTAGCATGATTAATGCTGCAGCACGAAATCAGGAGTATATTTATTAAAATCAGAGCTACTCGTTGTTGATAAATCTGTCTGCAAATGTTTAAGCAGCTAAATTAATATTCTGTATTTGTCCAAGGATATGACAGTAGCCGTATTTAAACTACCTCCTATTTTTACATTCGAAAGAATTGGTAGCTTGCAAATATTAGGAAGATAGGTTTGGGTGTAAATTAATTAAATTTCCAGTATTTAGCATATTCAAAATCAATGTTGAAGCTGATGTAATATTTTTTATTTTTTATCCTAGCATGTTAAATTAAATTAACCCCGGAAAGTCAATTGACTGAATAAATATCCTACTAAAGAGTCAAAAGTAGTATTTGTAAACTAATTTCATCTACAGGAAACATATTTTTTTCATTTCTTCCACTTTTTATGAAGTTACCATACTTGTTATGATTTGTTTTATATATTTAGACCTTGATGTTTTATATTTAGGCCAATTCAAACAGAGATTTTATTTAAATTAAGCACCGCATGTAGATTTTACATTCAGCCATTAAATATTTTTTAAAGCAGCAGTAGTACTTTGTAACTTTAATCTATTCTTAGTCTGTAAAAGATTAAATCTGAATATACCTATCTTTGAAATAGAAAATAAAAAGTTTTTCAGTAGGGCTTTGAAACCGAATATTATCCACTGGATTAGAACCGGTTTTCAGTCATACTGAAAAATCATGTATATCATTGTATGACAGACAATTTTCCATGACCATTAAATAAAAATCATAAAATCAGTACCAGTTTTGTTACACCAAAACCTTTAGCCTTTAGGAGATAACAAAACTGGCTTTAATCTTATAATTTTTTAGTTTAATATCCGCGGAAAGCCGTCTACAATAGGAAGTGATAAATAACTATTATAAATTTATTTTGGGTTCAAATCCTTAATGTTTTGATAGCTTAGGAATGGGGCATGAACTTCCCTATTATCTCAGCTTTAAATACAGAGAGAGAAGACTAGAAATTGATGAGTGGTTTATGATTTTAGGCCATTTAAAAGTAATCTCGAACATCTCTTCAGACACTAAATAACTCTGACCGTATGAAATCTTTAAAGCATCGTTTTTTAAAAAGTTATTGCATATTAAGCTCTGAAAAACGATTGATTTTTTTCTTTTTAGAAACCTGAAATTTACCTGAAATATTGGTTGAATTTTGATCACAGCAATAATGACAACTCACAAATATTAACTCATTTCTGTTTATAAACTGTCAAGATTAAATTCTTTAATAATATAATTCACAAAAATTACAATATTTATTATTTAATGTTTTCTATACGTGTATGTATTTGTTTGCAAGTTTAGCAGACTGATTTTCAATGTAAACATAGCACAGTTTTGTAAGAATTTAACACTTATTGTTAACAACGCCAAAAAATGATATATTTTTTTCCATAACGACAGTTTGATACTTTTTCTTCAAAGACTATTATATAACTATGGCCTGTCTGTACTTTTATCGTTGCATTTAAGTAAATTAAGACTTTCTCGTATTCATTCGAATCCGGTGGATAGGAACCGGTTCTCATCCATACGAAAAAACTATGTCTAGCATCGTATTATATCCAGCTTTTTACGAATAAAAAAATGTACAATCATAAGATTAAAACCAGTTTTTTTAACCACGAGGTGCCGAAGGCCGCGAAAAGCTGTTTATAATACGATGCGAGAAATAACTATTACTGTTTTGTTCAACGGAGTTTTCAAATTCAAAGTATAGCAACAAATTGACTTATTTTCCAGTTTATTTGAATGTTCTCTTTAGTTTGTTACTGCTGCACCAAATAAAACTAAATACAAATCTTAACTTAAAATTCAACTAATCAGCGTTATCAGAAAATTTCTACAAATTCGTGCTTTTTGAAGCTGACTTTATGAATAGAGAAGTGGGTATAAAGAAACATGGGGAAGTGAAAGCAAAGGGAGGGGGAGCCGCTTTGAGAAAGCAAGAAAAGAAAGGAAGGGAATATGGGGGTGAGAGAGAGTGGGTTGCAAATCAATATTTTCATATCTTCCAATTTAAAAGCGAAGCTTTTTTATAATTAGGTTCGGCCCGTTGTCTGTACGGATAGTTCTTATCGTTAATTTTTAGGTTGTTTTCAAACTTGTCATAAATATTTTTTATCTGATTTTTAGAATACTGATTCCTAGGACAACAGTTTACACTGCACTGTTATAAGCGCAGCATCTCTTATAATTAAGTCCTAAAGATGTAAGTATGTCCTTAAACAGTATCCATTATTTATTTGTTTTGCTACAAATTTACTTACATTTTTGTTTAGACATCTATAAATTTATATTCTGCTTATTCAGCTCTGACACTTTACAAGAGTTAATGGTTGCAAAATTATTAGTCACATTTATTAAATAAGAGAAAAACTAAGATAACATATTAACAACATCCATAAGTAGCAGAGCATAATGAAATCATGGATGAAAGTAATTTAAAGAGCAGAAGTTAGAAAAAATCACAAAATCTTTAACACATTTGCCTTTTAATGTTTTAATCTCAAAATGCTATGCCCATTTTTTCTTAGCAGTTCTATATTTGGTTAAAAGATTTTAAATTTTGTTAAATCTTGAAGAGTTGGCTACAAGATCTTAAATTACTAAAATTTTTAAGCTTGACCGCAAAATAAATCTATGAATCATCCTACTATTAAGTGTTTTAATATCTGTGAAATAAAATCTATTATATTCTGTGTATGTCATATAGTTTTGGACTTGTTTAAATATTAAACAGAACAGATAGACAAAAGTTGTAGAGTGACTGTTACTAAAAATATTTTTTCTCAGTAACTATATTTTTTAACCTTTTCATGACACATAGTAATTATTAAACTTATGATATTTTAAATATTAAATTAAATAAACATTTTATATGATTATAAAGCTATTAAGTACTGCAATAAATATTATCAAGTACTAAATTTTTGCATGGTTATATCTAACAAGACAACAAACAGCTTACATGTCTGAAATATTATAACATTACAGATGATTTCATAAAAAGGATAATTAGGTTTAAAATCCAACGCATATTTAAGGTCCTACCCCAAACGTAGGAGTCCCAAACGTCGGAGTGGACAAACGCAAGAGTCCCAAACGTCGGAGTGGACAAACATAGGAGTGGGAAAAACGTCGGAGTGGACAAACGTCGGAGTGGACATGGCTTAAGTAAAACGCAGGAGTGTCTGCTATTTTAATAATATGACAATTTTGAAATTTTTTTATACCCCTGTCCACAAAATAATGGTTATGGCCGCAGCGCTCGGCTCCCTAGCCTGCCTAGCCGCAGCGCTCGGCCCCCTGGCCTATAACCTAACCTAACCTAACTAAGAAAAATAAGGGGACCGAGGGAGGGGGGGGGGGGAATTGTATAAAAAAAATCAAAATTGAAAAAAAAATTCAAAATTGAAAAAAAAACAAAATTGAAAAAAAAAGAAAAATTAAAAGAAAAATTCAAATCGAAAACATTTTTTTGGGACTCCTGCTTTTGTCCACTCCGACGTTTGTCCCAAAAATCCTACGTTTGTCCACTCCGACGTTTGTCCCACTCCTGCGTTTGTCCCACTCCGACGTTTGGGACTCCTGCGTTTGTCCACTCCGATGTTTTTCCACTCCTACGTTTGTCGTGGAACCATGTTTAAGATACTCTATCTATATTCTTCGGTGCTCACTGTTGCGTGGCCAGATGAAAAAAGTTTATTTTAGTGTTAGGCAAAAATGACTATACAATTGTATCAGTAAGTAGGTTTAATAACATAACACCCTTTGCTAATTTTAAAATCCAACTAAATCTAATTTTTGAGAAAATTAGATTTGAAAATTTTTAGTTAAATTTTCATCCCCTAGGAGTTACCAAACAATCATGACAAGAAAAGCAAAGATTATTGATTTAAAATTTTGAACAAGTTTGCTTTTATAAAGTTCTTCATAAAACCACTCCCGAAGGAAGTTAATCAATGGCCATTTTATCATTTGCTTTGCTAAGGTCACGGAAATTCAGCCTTAAATAAATCTTATATAGAGTGGTTTTATGAAAGACTTCATGAAAGCAAAGTTGTAAAGAATTGAAAAGTATGAATATTTGCTTTTCTTGTCATGATTGTTTGGTAACTCCTAGGGGATGAAAATTGAACCTAAAATTTTCAAATCTAAATTTCTCAAAAGTTAGATTTAGTTGGATATTAAATTAGCAAAGGGTGTTATTAGACCTACTTACTGATACAATTGCAAAGTCATTTTTGCCTAACACTAAAATAAACTTTTTTCTTCTGGCCACGCAACAGTGTGCTCTATGATATACAACCTAGTATTGCAGCGCATTACCTCAACTTTATCAAGCAAGGAAAACAATTTAAAAATTATACAGCATAAAACATTTTGTCCTGAATAATAAATTTACCCTTTATGATTTTTAATTATTGTAAATGTAATGTTATGCCTTTAGGAAGCAAATCCACCAGTCTTTAGATTCTTTACAATAAGACCTTAAAAGAAAAATACTTTCAAAACTAGGAGGTAAAGCAAGCGTATCATTTAGAAGTAGGGGTTTATTGGTTTATATATAAACAGATGGTCTGAACCAAAAAAACAATTTTAATTCAATATATTCAATGTTTATTGTCTTACCTGGGCTATGGGCTGTTAAGGTTAGGTATAAGGTTTGGAGCTTGTGTATATGCTCGGGTCTCACTCGGCTCTGTCGTAGGAGGTGGCGGCTCTTTATAACCTTTAAAAATATATAATTACAGTTTGACTGCTAATGTTATTTTGATTTATGTATCTAAATGGTCAATGAATTTTGTAATAGAGTTTGAAATGCTCATAAAAGCAGTTATAAAACTAGTCAAGCTAGATGGGCAACTTTTCACATTATTATTTATGTCCAGGATTAAGGGGGGGGGGGGGGTTTAATGCAACCATCTCGTAATCAGTGAGCAAATGGCACTTAGAATTCGAATTTTGATCTGGAATTTTGCATGAGTAATCCTTGGTAGGTCTATTTTCCCTAAATTGAACAAAAAGTTGGAAAAGTAACGGCTAACGGCTGGCGGCTCAGCAGTTTAGCCATTTTTAAAACTATTTTCAAGGGAAATCATCACGAAACCTATCTCCACATAATACTCTATGCTGCTCCAAAACGTTTTCAAACGGTTCTAGCCGCTAGTTGCTGGTACTAGAAATCTAAAAATGTTTTTTTTGTATCATTTCACATGATTTAAAGCAAAAATATGTTTCAAAAAGTTGATTCCTACATAATTTATGGCAGATTTGCCCTAAAATAGCCAAAAAACGGCTGAACGGCTGAGCCGTTAGCCGTTACTTTTTCAACTTTTTGTTCGATTTAGAAAAAAATAGACCTACCAAGGATTACTCATGCAAAATTTCAGATCCAAATTCGAATTCTAAGTGCCATTTGCTCACTGATTACGAGATGGTTGCATTAACCCCCTCCCCCCCTTAGCCAAAGCCTTTAATGTGCACACACAGTCGTACTTTTTTCGAGTTTATGAAAAGTACTACTAGAAGGAACATACGTACTAACCTATATCATGATATTTAACAGGATAGGTAAGTTGATTTCCACCGTCCCAGGTATACAGATATCCTCCAGGTCTTAAAAACAACTAGTATTACCAGGGGCTTTGATGCAGCAAATTAATTCTGTATAAAAGTGCCGAAAATTTTGATATTTCAGGTGGCCAATTTGGGATAAACCTTGTTTTGTGATGTAACTAAATGGAAGTGGGTAAGAAGGTGAAGAAATAAAGTGAGTTGGTTTTCACTTAATATTTTTTTTGTCAAAATCCTTGTCCTTTGTGACAGAGTAGAACAAGACCGGATGAAATTAAAAATCGTTTATACTATTTTATGTATATATTTAGTCACTTAACAATAATTGACATAGCTAGGGTGTAAAATAGTTACAAATAACAGGTTTAATAGTAAAGAGGGTAAAATAAAAGGGCAAAATGAGTTTAATAAAAAGTATACCTATTTGAAATGTCTTGTGCATGTCTTCTAGGCATGTACCCCAATACAGTTGTATGTCTGAAACAGGCAAATAAAAACGTTGGAAAAATAAGCAAAATATTAGGATTTTCTATGAAAAAATTTATAGATAAATAGATTAAATCGTGGATAAAATTCTTGAGTGTGAAAACTAAATTTTCTACCTGAATGGATTTGTAAAGGGTAAATCAATCTCCAACATTTGATGGGTATACAAATCTAAAGCCAATCTTATCTAATAAACAAAAAAAATCAAACAAATTAGATTAACATTATTTTTAAATAAAATTCAAACCTTTAATATGAATGCTTTTCCACCTAGCTTATGAATATCTGATATCTTTAAAGCCTTTGATGAAGTTTTACCTTTGTATCTCTTGCATCAGTCCTATCAGCAGCATACAGCACTCCACAAGCTAAATAAGTTTAAGAATCAATTTGTACAAAGCTATGAAACAAATAATTTGTATTTTTTTTCTTTCCTATAAGTATCCTTTTGACTAGTTAAATATATATTAATTTACAAAAAAAACATTACTATGATGAATTTCTAATACGATTATAAAAAAAAAGTTGGGAACCTATAAACATATCAGCGACTAGATTATGATTTAGGGTAATATTCCATCCCCAGATTAGCTCCAGGTTCCAGGCATTTATCTATAAAACATTATAGTATTATCAATTATTCTCTATAACTCACCATGTCTGTCTGTCCATCTGTATCAGGGGGAATGAAATCTATATATTTTCAGAAAAAGGTATCCGGTTTAAAAAAAAGATCAATGAGATATATGACTCACTTTGCCCGTCTGTTTGTTTTGCTTTTAAACTGTAAAATTATTCAATTCAATTACTCTAATTAGTAGGTATATAATGTAAACAATATCACACCTTTAATACTACGGTGTTATTGTTTTCTTTCATAGCCATGATGGCCCACAGCCCATTTTCATCTACACCAAGATCAACATAAATCTAAAACAAACACAGGGTTCAAAGTTTACATAATAATTAAAATAAATCCTTGTATAAAAGCTACAGGATTTCTGTCTGTCTGACTGTTGTGAAGGATCTCCCGAAATGATAAACAGATATTGTTCTCCTTTTTCTTATATGTCAGAGAAGGTTCATAACTATTTTGGAGGAGATTATTTTACTCTCCTAAGAGAAATAGCCCTTAATCGCCAAAAAAATTAAAGCGCTGGGTCGGAGGGCGTAGCCGCTAGTCTTAAATATAAGGCTATATTTATGAAAATAACTCTATAACGATGATTCTGAAGAGACATTTTATTAGTAAAACAATCTACAATTTTATTTTACACCCATGTTTCTTCTGAAGTTACTTTTATTAAAATACTATTAATTTAAATTATTGAGGACAGTGTGTTACTTACAAAACTGATAAGCTTACCTCTCCACCCATTTCAGGATAAAGCCTGGTAAGAAAATCTCCTTCTGCTTTTACAACGTTGTTACAGAACATGTTAGGAGCAACCTAATTTGTTTTCAACAGAAATCAAATATTTTTTTGAAAATATAAAATTATTAACATCAATTATTATTATATTGTATTTGTATAGAAATAATTATTGAATGTTTTCTTTGCGGAATACGACATTTAAATTTTCTCCAAAACTAATTTGAGAATTAGGTAACCTTCATTAAAAATCAAATATATATGATTCATGATATCTTATAGTTTACCAATCCTTTTTGTTTTCCTCTGGGTATTGGAAGACATCTTTCTTCATGTGTTGTCAAGTCTAGTCTCACTAAAAAAAATAAATACAAGGATGACAACGAAGGTGAAGCTGACTGACAAGCGGACATTAACAAAGGGTAATGTATTTTTATTAAGAGACATAATCTTGTTTTAAAAATTGCACATAAATTTGATGTAAACATGTCTTTAAATAGCAAAAACAAGTGTATATAACATTAACGTACTAACGTTTTTATGCTTGATTATAGGGGTTCGGAAAATTCGTTGCCTAAATAATTCAACAAAAAGTAAAATGTCAGAACGGACGGACTTTCTTGTAATAACAATAGAGTAACTATGCTTTTAAAATTGAAAAATCATGCAAAATTTGAAATCCATATGACAAATTTTAAATAATAGGGATGGCCCGACATTAGTTACAAAAAAGCTTCGCTTATTACAAAAATAATAAAATTGTAAAAGAGGACTATCCACGAACAAGAGCAAGTGATTCTGAGCATCTTCCAGCATTGACCCATAGTATTTTTTAGTAAATATACTAGGTTTATGTTTAATATTTGCTTTATCGACTAAAAAGCTAGGTTTCACCATGTTTTTATATGAAAAAAACTTTGAAATGTTAAGCATTGTTTGGTGCAATATCATCGAATGTTTTGATGAGTTCAAACTGTTGCTTAAAAGCTTTGACACACAATAAATTATTGTGATTAAAAATGTATATTTAGAAAAAGGGTAGGTAACTTGTAAACAGTTCAATTAACGTACTTTTGCAATTTACAACATTTGATGCTTTTCTGCAGTATTATTTTATTTTGTCCTTTGAACTCAACAAAGCATTTGCTTTAAAAATTGCTTTACATTTAAGTTTTTTTCATATAAAACCATGGTGAAACCTAACTTTTTAGTCGATAAAGCAAATATTAAACATAAATCTAGTATATTTACTAAAAAATACTATGGGTCAATGCTGGAAGATGCTTAGAATCACTTGCTCTGGTTCGTGGATAGTCCTCTAGGTATCATAATCTAAATACGAAGAAATTCTTACCAATTGCCTCTTTTTCTTTGTTAAAGTAGAAAAATGACCCATTATAAACAACATTAGCAGTTCCCTAAATAAAAATAGTAAAAAAGAAAAAAAAAGAAAACTTTTAAATAAACGTATGAAGAAAACTTACAGTAAAAGGAAGTCTCAAAGTGTGATTTCTAACAACAATATCATCTCTAAAAAAAAGAAATTACTTCACCAATAAATCAATAAAAAACTTAAAACTAATTAGAAATACCTGTATTTTTCTTCTTCTAAGTATTCTCTTACTGAAAATAAACCCATAAAAAATCTTTTTATTTAGTAAAACATACAAACTTTTTGGAAAAATGTTACCAATTCTATTGCTGTTGTCTTCTTTCCCTCCACTTATTGCCCATATCTGAAAAGTAACATATTTTAAACAAAAAATGAATCAACAAAATTTATTCTTGAATGATTAGATTTGATAAAGAGTAAAGAAATATTTTTACTTTGTCATGTTCCTGGAAATATCTTGGGACAGGATCAGAGAACCAGCCTCCATGTTCTTCAGGAGTATATTTCTTAAACACTGGCTTACCAACTGTCTCTATAGTACAGTCCTCTGTTCTACAAAGATTCATACAAATTTTCAATTAATAACTTTAAATTTTGTTATATTTTATTTATTTTCATTTCATATTTTCATAATCAACTTTCCTTGTTTTAATAGCTTCATTTAAATTATTTATTTTATATATGTTTTGTTGATTTTAGATTACAAACAACTTTAGTATTAACTCTTATGTATGCAATTTTTATCAAAGGTTTTGCTAAGGTTCTCATAAAATGGGGCTGTAAAAATTATTTAGGGCAATATAGTTAAGGAACAAAGTTCTTGGGAACAAAATAACAAGAAACAACAAATAAAACATTTTTGCACAAACAAATATTAGAGCAAGAAATTTGATGTGGAAATTTGAAAATAAATTTCTTCCAAAAAGGAGGACTTTTTGATAAAAGACTATTGATCTACATGAAAATATCTAAATAAAATTACTTCCTTTTTTATCATAAGCTCAAACTTCGTGTCTTACTACTGATTAACAAAGATTCAAATAGCATATGAAAAATTTACCAAATACCAAAAAAAATAAAGATCATTTACCTGTTTGTAATACCAGGAAGAGAAGGATCAAAAGCACTAATACCAACTCCAAATATTCTAGCTGAACCTTCACATCTATAAAAAAAATATTTTCAATAATCGTGGACATATTATTGAAGATTTGTCAACTTACGAGCATATTTCTGAACATAGTTTCATCAAACTGCTGGCTCATTTTCTGCTTTTCAGTTGCTTATTCTGCTGGTGATTTATGTGTAGATTTATTTTAAAAAATAACAACTTGCTTTATAAACACTGTTTTCTACAAACTCCATCTGTTAACTTAGAAAAACATTTTTGTCTTCTAATTCATATTTCAATACTGAATATTCCCTACCAATGAGATGAATGTACAAGACAATTATGATAAACAAAACTCTGTCTTTTGTAGATTAAAAACTATTTGTAAGAGAAGATCAGAGAAAATTATTTTGTATTTTATTATTCCTTCCAATTTAAAATCTAACAACTTTAAGCTATTCAATGACAGAACTAATTTACATAGTTTAGGAGTAAGATAAATCTACTGTCTATATCTACAAGAGAGTTTGTTTCTAGCTTACCTGACAGGGCCAACCACGGCACAGTCAGGACAAGGTGGAGGAACAGGACAGACATCAACAAATCCAAGCAGCTCAGGAGAACGGTCACCAAAATATTCAAACTCAAGTTTACCAGTGGGCTTAGGTGGGGGTGGTCGGTTTGGATCCCGCTCTGAAATTAGCAGCTATTTTTATAATTTACGCATATTACATTAGTCATTATATTTACATCATAGGGAAATGAAAATCTTGTTCGTTAAATAACATATAACTTGGGAGGCAGATTAAAAGCCAGGAAGGAACATTAAGTCCCTTACACTTGTCAACTAAAATAGACCATACAGTATACGTTACAAAAAATGACCGGTCTTTAAAATGATCTAGACCCCCCCTGTAATGAAGTTGTAACCTTATTTTATGTGTGTGTGATCTTTATATTTATGTATGATGGTGTTTGTATCAATCAATTAGACTAAAGAACATTTTCCGACATTTAGCAGACTATAAAAGAAAATATTCAAAATGAAAAAATTCAGACCCTTATTTTTTAAAGTAAATTCTACTTAAGCCCAAAAATCACATAGTAAAATTAATTTTAGCCTAGGGGTTATTCAGAGTTTTATCTCAAGCATAAAATTCTGCTTTTATAGACACCTTACTCAGCTTCCTAGCTCTTATACAAGTCATTTGAGCACAAAAAGCATGTATCAAGAATACAAAATCGATGAAATTTTGGCTTTGTGCCCAGGGTGCCCAATTTTCAGATCTCAGCCCACAGAAGGGCTATAAAAAAGTTCTTTAGCTTTTTGGTAATGGCATAAGGAATAAAAAGCAGTTACCATTTGAACTCATAGTCTAAAATGACTTTAGAGTACCCTTGGGGCCCCTAATAGGCTATTTTCGAGACATTTTTGATTTTCGATTTTCAGGATTCCAGGTATGATTCTTTGGTTTGACTTTAGCTAGGGTTGAGATATTGGAGTTTAGTCTTCTTTAACCTCTCACTGTGGTATCTCAGTGTACTATCCTAGCTTGGTAACTTGATATCTCAAATATCAAGGCGCTGAGACAACTTTTAGTGAGACCGTTTCGGTAGAGGTAGGAAAAAATTCACTCAAAATACATAATTGGTTGATTTTTGACATTTTTAATATCTTCTTTTATAGCCTGGAAAATGTTGGTAAATGTTCTTTAATCTCATTTACCGCAACAAACACAAGCATACATATGTATAGAGCACACACACAAAAAATATGGTTAAAACTTTACTAGAAGGGGGGCAATAGCATTTTAAAGACCGGTCATTTTTTGTAACGTATACTGATATTAATGAGGATTAATTCATTGATCAATGTCTTTCTTACCATAAAGTTGAATATTTCCTCTTGTAATTCCCATTTCATTCTTGCTCACACAATAATAAGTCCCTTCGTCTTTTCTGTCCCTAAAAAATAAGAGTTCAAGAAAATGTTTAAAAAATTAAAATTTACAACTTTTCTTTTGTGTTCTGTCAATAACTTACTTTTGGTTTTTCTTATGAGTTTAAGTTTTTATGATTGTTGTCTGTCTTGTTGGTTCCTATGAAAACTTACTTTAATTCCATTGTCAATGTAGTTTTATACTCATATTGAAGCCTTCCTTTGGTACCTGAAAAAAAATAAGAAAATGGAAAAGTATTTTCAAATTAGAATTTATTAAGAAGAAAAAAAAATAGGATTTCTATTTCAAATAAATAATAATAAGTATTACCAACTATAGTATATCGTTCAGAATCAGCCTAACAACATTCAATCAAGTTAATCATGTATAATACAAAGTAGCTTGATGTCTATCCGTCCGTCCGTCTGAAGCTTATAATCTCAGCAACTACTGAACCGATTGGATTCTACTCTTCAGGGAATATATCTACTGGTCCTGTGGTGGTTTTAAGCTATTTTCTTGAGGAGAAAAGACACCAATAAACCCCACCCCTAAAATAATCCCCCCCAATTTCATTCTTTTTCAATAGCTGAAATTAGTGGTAGCAGCTCCAGTAATTTTTTTTTCAAAGCTAGAGGCTAGGGGCGAAGCCGCCAGCATTCATAATATTGAGGTAGTTTTATTTTATAAAAATAAAATCTTTATAATTGCTTTTAATATGTGAATATGCAATTAGCTGCAAGTTTAATAAAGGATCTCTTTTAAAATTCATTGCGTTGCGTTATTTAGAATCTATTTCTAATGCCGATTTATTTTGATGTGATGATTAATTCCTGTAAAAGCTGTCCATCTTTCTCCCAGTAAGAAACAGGAGCCGGCCACGCTTCTACCAAACACTCCATTGTTACCTGCAGATAATAATTTTAAGAAAATAAAGCAATTATTTTCTTAAATGGCCCATCTGAACATTCCCCTTATAAATCCTTAAATAAAAGTAACAGAATTCTTATCTGTGTGTCTGTACCGAAGGATCTCGCTAACTGCTAGATGAGAATGGCTCTTCTTTTCATTGTAATGTCCTGGGAAGGATTATAACTATTTTGGAGGAGGATACAAACACCCTCCCAAGAGTAATTTCCCTAAAATAAACACCCCAACCAAATAAAATTTTCTTTTACTATTCCTTTTTAAAATTATAATACAAAAATTTTAACACCTCTCCTTACCACCTCAATATATATCAGACTGGAAAAATACTAAAATATCTAATTATGTAAAGGAAAGTAACCAGTTGACCAGCACAGCCACCAACAACCTGTTCTCTCACAGCCACAGTTGGTGAATTATTATTATTATAAAGTAACCTGTTGACAGGGGCGTCCAAGCTTTTTTATTTGGTGGGGGGGGGGGGGGTAAAATTTTATATAGTAACCTGTTGACCAGCCCAGCCACCAACAACCTGTTCTCTCACAATCATAGTTGGGGAATTATTATTATTATAAAGTAACCTGTTGACCAGCCCAGCCACCAACAACCTGTTCTCTCACAATCACAGTTGGGGAAACTAAATCATTCAAAATTAGATTAGTTTTCATACAAAATTATGCCTTTTGGAAAAAAAATCTACTGCTATTTTTTCGTCTTCAGACATACAAACTCATAGAACATGATATTATTTTCTAGTGCTTTAGGCCAAAAAAAGTTGAATATCTTATATAAAAATGGTCAAGATATGCAAACTTTCATGAATAAAGGCACACATAAATCCATTCAGACTTACAATTACTACATAGATTGACTATTACCATTAGCAAAAAAAAAATCAAGATCCTTTAAAACAAACACACACACACACACACACAAACTTATGGAGACAATTGTTTAGGTTTAAAAATGTTACCAACAAAGAAAAAATACAAATTCCTAGAAATTAATAGCTTTGGACCCAACGTTGGACTTATTTTTTTATTTGTTTATTAGAATAAAGTCTTACAGTAAACTTCAACTTTGAAGTGTTGAACAGCTACCGGGGGGACACCATTGTTTGCAGTACAGGTGTATGTTCCCATGTGGACACGGTTTATGTGGGTTATGTTCAATACTCCACCAATCACATTAGACACTAAATATAAGAATTAGAAAGATAGGAAACAACAAATTCTTTAGATATTTTTAGTAAATGAAATACCAAATAGAAAAAAGTATAAAAAGAACTCAATTATCGAGGGATCTTAAAGGATAAGACATTAGACAATAAACTAATGTACATTGTACATGCCCAATGATGCTTATTACAATTACCCATTCTCTAGATTAAAATAATTGATTGAAAAGTGTAGACACTATTAATTTGGAAACAACCTATAAATTCAATTAATGTACTTAAAGTTTTTAAGATAACGTGGTTAAAAAACAGTCTTTTTGTATTAGAGAAACTACAAAATGTTATTAAAACTGTAGACTGAGGAGAGACTTTAGTGATAAGACATCATCATTAAGAAATAGTTAATGCATAGTTACCATAATAAAATTTATTAGATATTTTATATTTAAACTTTTACAATATTTATAGAATTCTTACTTCTTAAAGATTTCCCCTCAATTATTGTATGGTTATCTGTTCTACTCCAACTAAAGTAAAACATACATGTGTACAGCTACCAAATCTTGATAAGATAGTATAAGAAAAAAACACATAAACATAAAAATTTTAGTTTATAATTGACCTGACAACTGGTTTAGGGTCTCCAGCGACTGCGCAGGTCAGCTTTAGTAGTTCTCTTTCCTTGTATGAATAAAAAAAAACTTGAAATATTTTTCACATTTTCAATATATATTCTTAGATAACGTTTAGTAGTTTCATATTTTAGTTTTAGTTTAAATCCGTGAATAAACTTAAAAGATATAGCCACTTTTTCTTATGTTAATATGACGTTTAGCATGAGTTATGGAAGTTAAGAACAAGACCTAACTATAGAGTATCTGTGCTATCAAAAATCCTAACACTAAGGAAATAGTTTATTTACTTTAACTATAACGGGACGCTCTAGGTTTGCTTTGTCAGGATTACTGATTGATGGAGGTATAAGCAAGTGTTCAACTTGTTCACATTCCTCGTCATTCCGACCTAAATACATCATGAACGAAAACAACTTTAGAACTGCCAACAAAAATAAAAAGGAAGATGGGGCTTTGTTTATTTGAGAACAGACTGATGAAACAAGGGGGTAATTAAATGAATGCTAATTTGGTTATCAGAATCTCCACATAGGATTTTAGCCGTCTTTCTCTAGTTACAGCCGAGCAAATTACGTTTTCCTTATCGTACAATCATAAGGACGACAGACAGCGTGTGTTGTAGAGTAGCATATATTCTAAAAATATAAGCAGTTTGTAGGTTATTGATGAGCACCAACGAATACAGAAAAAAGATTAATTTAACCTCTGAGTTAAATTATCAACTCTACCTTGAAGATATACAATACTACTATTATTATAGACAGCTATTACACAACTATTACGTGATTCTAGCATAGAAAGTTAACCCTTCCAATGTTAATTTTCTTACCTGGAACTTTCCAAGCACAAACTCCTGGATCTCCGACCCTGCCAGGTTCTCCATGCTCTCCAGCCCGTCCTCTTGGTCCAGGTAGACCACGTTCTCCACGGAGACCTGGTGGTCCAATAGGTCCAGTGGATCCGTCCTCACCATTCTGTTTTATAAATATTATAAAAGATATATTGTGGAGCTTGTGCTGGCCCTAGTGGCTATACAAAAGTGTCTCGTCCTTCTTCATGGCTACATAAGTCCAAGCACTAAGGAACAATAGCTACACACACACATAAACACAAAGATATATAAAAATATCCTTTTATCCAGTTCCAATAACTTACCTTTCCATCTTTCCCGGAATCGCCAGGTTTTCCAGGCTGGCCGGGAAATCCGTCCAATCCAGGTAAACCATCCATACCATTTCTACCTGAATAAAAATGTATCCTCCATTTCACTAAAGGTGATAGATTTAATTTGAAATAATAATGCAATAAAGGTTGAATTATTTTTTTTTATTTTTATTTTTTTTTTTTTTGGGGGGGGGGGGGCTACAAACCTACATATGTGTATTGTGTATTGTGTAATCTATTAACAAAGAATGTAACTATGTCTAGCAACAGACCATATAAAAAAGCCCGTATAAAATCATTAGACTCAAATTGATATAGTTCATAATAGATTAGAAGTTTTTTTTCAATTAACATCATTTGTAGCAGGTTTTTGCTTAATCTAAAAACAAAAACAATAGGTAATAACCTGGTACACCATCTAATCCAGGTTCTCCAGGAAGTCCATCCCTGCCATCCAGACCAGATCTTCCATGTTTACCCTTGGGACCTCTTGGTCCTGGAGGACCTATAACTCCAGCATGGCCTCGACTACCCTGCAAAATTATTTTAGCAGTTTTATTTATATATACAGCATGACCCTCAAAAAAGTATTTTTAAGCATCTGCAGCCCTTATTTCTCAATGAATTATTAAAAAATGCATATGTCCTTGTTCTCTATAGTATTCCACGTGGGTAGATATAAAAATATTTTTTTTACCTCCATTAACACCGGAGATTTTTAGTGCTAAAGTTTTGAAAAAGTTACTGAGGAAAAAGTAACTTTTAACATGAAACGACTTTTTTAGCAAAATTAGGCTAGAAATCCTTTTATTTTTGTTACTAGCAGAAACTTTATACAAAAATGAAATAAAGAATTTAGTTTTTGAGTAAAAAGCATTTTTTTACACATATTTTTTGAGTCTTTTTAGTTTAATGATATTTTGAAAAACTTACTTATTAGGCAAAATTGTTTAAGATTAAAAAAAACCAAATAAATCTCTATGAATATAGCAGGAAAATTGTTTTTGTTTCACAATCCTAACTTTAATAACAAAAAAGTTATAAAGAAAATAAAAATAAACATAATGATTTTTTAGTCTAAAAAGCTTAATTTACCCCCTATTAAATAATTGAGATGTCAGAAAAGTAGGCGGAGCAACTGTCATAATTAATCCTTTTCTATAAATAAGGGTTAATAAATAACCTAAAATTTGCAAATAATCAATTCATCCAGTAGTATTTTTTGCCATTAAAAATTTATATTTTTTGGTGGAATAAAAAAGAAATATTTAGTTAACTTGTTTTTCTGTGTGTCTCATTATTCAGTTGCCAGAAAAACATAATATAACCATCCAAAAAATAAGAGAAACAAAAAAAAATTCTTTTTCTCAGTCACTTTTTCAAAACTTTAGCTCTAAAAATCTCCGGTGTTAATGGAGGTAAAAAAAATATTTTTATATCTACTTACGTGGAATACTATGGAGAACAAGGACATATGCATTTTTTAATAATTCATTGAGAAATAAGGGCTGCAGATGCTTAAAAATACTTTTTTTGAGGGTCATGCTGTATAGTTAAATAAAAATTACATTTGCCAAATTTATTTGTTCTACAAAAAGTTTTTTTTATGCTATTTTTTATACTATGTAAGGTTGGCGTTGCATGGATAGGTCTCAGTAAGAAGGGAGGGGGTCAGTGGTCCAATTATATAACCCTCAACCCAAATTTCTTATTTTTGGTTTTTAAGGACATTGCGACATTAAAGAGAAAACAAGGACGCTAAGTTTAATACTTATCTGCAACAAAATATAAGTGTACCTTTAATCCTGAAGGGCCGCCAGGTCCTGTTTCTCCTTTGTCCCCTTTCAAGCCTGGAACTCCAGGAATACCTGGATCCCCTGCCTTACCTGATATCATTAGAAAGAGTTATCTTACAAATTTGGATAAATAGAACAAATATAAATGATTTAAAGGGATAAAAAAGGAATAAGGAATAATACATAGAAACTAACCTACTAAATAATGTAGTACGATTTTCGTAGTTTTGTAGTTTTTCGTTAAGATAAGGTTAACCACTGAACCGATTCATAACTTTATTAAGTGGAGCTTTAAATAACTTAGAAAGAATAGTTAGGCTATTTTATTTTTTTTATTAGAGACTTGGAACAGTATTAGACTATTATTTACCAACTTCCTCCCCCTTTAGAGACAAAGCCCCTAGATGCTAGTGGACAAGCTACTATTATCCAATGAAAATAATAATCTGAATAATATTCTACTTCTTCTTAACGCATAATTGATTTACTTCAATATCATTATCAAAACTTTTTGTAAATAAATATTTTATTTATGCTTGGCAGCTAATGAAATTTCCAAATGAAAATATTTTACCTGGCGGACAATACTCTTTTGTAGAGGCACAAAACTCTTGGATTGCTTCTACCTATTCAATAAACTACAACCATATTGTACAAAAATTACTTTTGAGAAGTTAATTCTTAAATTGTTATATATTCTACAAAAAAAAAAGATTACAAATCTTAGTATCTGAACTAGCCTAATGCACTTTGTTGATTTGATTTCCAACAGGTGAACTAAAGTACATCAATTCACAAAGATGATAATTACCGGAATTCTGGAAAAGGAAGTTAGCCAAACCCAGGGATTATTAGGATCTTCTGGCGCGTCCCCTAATTCTTCCTAAATAAAAAATAAAATTCATAATAATAAGGTCAAAATAGCCAAGTTCTTTCATGTTTTATTTTATAACAAAGACAACAGAACAAGCTGGATGTATAACTATTATCTTGGGGGGTAATTGTCCTTATTCCTATCCAGAGCAGAAAAGAAATCTTTTAAGAAAAAGAGACACGTAACCATAGACATACTGCTGCTTTATTGATAACATTAATTTCTTGATGATAGATTATAGTTAAAAGTTGAAAAATATACCTTTAGTTTAGGATGTATGAACTCAACACTTCTTCCAGTTTTCCTAATTTCTCTTCTGTTCCTGGAGGCAGAATCAGAATTTGTACCTGTATCACTGCCTCCAGTGTCCTCGTTCTCAGAAATATCATCTGCTCCTGCAATTTTAAGCATGAATTAGAGCATCCAATAGTAAAGTAGCAAATAAAGAAAAACTTTACAATTTTAATTAAAAAGCTAAACAAACGGAGAACAAAAGTCAGAGTTTCTTCTTATTAATTTCTGGATGTTATCTCACAAATTCCTTTTCTCTACAGACAGTCGGGTGCACAAAAATAATTATGAAGTAGATTTTTTTCTCCTATAACCGCCAAGTTAATAACTTTAATAAACTATAATTTGAATCAAAGAGAATATTTGCTCCTAATAAGTACCCAAATTACAATTACAATACTAAAAAAAAAACTTGAGTTCATATTTGGAATATTTTGATATGACAAATAAAAAGAAATATTAACTACAGTTTATTTAATATTTGATGGAACTTTGCTAAGTTGCTTACCTTTTACATTAAAAGTACCGCCAGGCTCCAAAACATAATTTTTTAACCGTGCATCTATTCTCTAAAAAAATTGCGTGAAAATAGTTTTTCAAACATTATATATCTTTTACTGTGTTCATTTAAAGTACTTCACTAATTACAATTACCTCATCAAGAACTTCAAAATTATTAAATGAAGGATCCAAGTTTGTTGTTAGAAGAACGTAGATATGCAGACCAATACTAAATAAAATAGAAAATGTTTTTATTCTGCAAAACAGATGGGTAAATTTTTAACATTATCTGCCACTATATATAGGTAACAAGCATCTAAGGGCTTTATTTTTCAAGAGGTAGATGAGATGAGGGCTAGAAAAATAGCTTAAAATCATCCCAAGAGTTAAACATGAAAATAAAATATCCAAAAACTACACAGGACCTATGTGAAGCTTCCATAAACTGGAGAACTTAATCGATTCAGAAGTTATTAAAATTATAAACCACATACAAAAAATCTTACTACTTTACATCATAGGATTGTGTTTTACTAAATTTCTTTAAATTTTCAAATTGCTTAGCGTCATATGAAATAACCTGATATGCCTATCATAATTAATGAAAATATCCATTAATTTAAGAGCAGATAGAAATAATCCTTCACTTCTTTTAATTTCTTTCAGTAATGAGGGGGGTTTCAATTTTCGAGAGGACCAGGAGACAAAGTAACCACTATAATTGTAATAAGTATAAATAAAGTGACATACCTTACTGTTGTTAATAAATATAGAATATTTATATGAAAACTATGTAATACACAATCAATAACTTTTTCTATATAATAATCTAAATCTAGACGTAATTAGGTTTAAGGCCAAAATACCAAGACCAAACAGTTTTAAAAAAAATCATTTTTGAAACTATCACAAAGGGGGGTTTTTTAATGCAACCATCTCGTAATCAGTGATTAAATAGCACTTAGAATTCGAATTTCGATCTAAACTTTTCATGAGTAGTCCTTGGTGGGTCTATTTTCCCTAAATCGAACAAAAAGTTGGAAAAGTAACGGCTAACGGCTGGCGGCTCAGCCGTTTTGCCATTTTTTGGATTTCTATATTGCAAATTAGTCACGAAACCTACCTCCACATAATACTCTTTTCCACTCCAAAACGCTATCAAACGGTTTTAGACGGTAGCTTTTGGTACTAGAAGTTTTAAAAATGGTTATTACAAAAAACGGCTAAACGACTGAGCCGCCAGCCGTTACTTTTCCAACTTTTTGTTCGATTTAGGGAAAATAGACCTACCAAGGATTACTCATGCTAAAGTTCAGATCGAAATTCGAATTCTAAGTGCCATTTAATCACTGATTACGAGATGGTTAAAAACCCCCCCTTAAATTGCTAACTTTTTAATCAATCTATACTTTTAGAAATTAGTTTTGTTAAAAGAAACGTACAGAAGAGAAGTGTATTCACCCCTCTGGTAAATTATAGTTTGTATATACACTCCACCACCCAACTTGGAACGATCTTCACCGCTCTAAAAAAACCAAAAGGGTAGTCATGTTGAAAAAAAAAGTCACCCCCCCCCTCCCACCATCTTAAGATGATGTAAAAAATTTTGGCTCCGCTTCGCGCACCTACTGACAAAACCCGTGTTTGTAAATATTGTTATTGATTTAATTCCTATGTGAATGTCCAACCGTGACAAAAGTATCAACTTTTTGTGCTGGCATTTTTAATTTAGTTTATTACACTGAGTCACAATTTATCATGATAAAACTCATACACACTCATATAGTTGTGTTTGTTTGGTAAATATAATATCTCAGTATATATATCACGAGATAAGAGATATGATAAACTGATGTCAAGATTTGTTTGGGCATCTTCATATTAGTGTTCACACATTTTACAAACATTTTTTATTGTGGATAATTTTAATAATGTTAAAAATCGACCATCGAGTTTTAGAAAAGGATGTTCGCTGATGACCTGTAGGGATAGAGCTTCCGCTGGGGGGTAGAAACACTTATTTTTAAAAGAACGTCAGGGTATTAAAGTTTTTTAATGATATTTAGAAAAATCTTATTTATTTTTATACATATGTCAAGCTTTTTAAAAGTAGTTAAATGAGAAAATTACTTTTAGGGGAGTATGAAAACTCTTTGAATCCCCTTAATGCAACTACTACAAAAATGTATACTACATACCAAAATGTTACAATATATTCATTGTAAAAGCGACAACAGTTAACAATCAAAAACATATAATTAAATTCGCTGTTTTTTGAGACAATATAGTTCCATCTATTTATGATTTGTCTACATATGTTTACTCAAGTAAACAAATCAGCTAATTATCAAGGACGCCTCCTCTTAGTGGGTATACATTTTATTGTAAACTAAAAAAAAATTTAACTTTAATAAAAATCGGATTGACACTGTTCTAACTTAAGAGCAAGAATTTTATTAAAAGATAAAAAAAAATGCTAGAACTTTTATTCAACTCATAAACAGGACTCGTCAGCCGGGTTATACATTGAGCCACTTAATTATCTGAAAGTGTAGGAATTAACCTGTCCAATTTGGGATAATTCTATAAACATTTTTAACATTTGTTTTTAGCTTTCGAAAGACAGCCGAACCGTGATTTTTCTCGATAAACCAAACTGTCATTTACAAGGGTAATAAAAAAAATGCGCAAATGGGCATCCTATTTTTTGGTGGGTGGGGTGATCTATTGAATAATTTGTAAATTTCTGATAAGTTGAACATAGTAACTAAAATATGGAAGCTGATATCCTCCAAAGAGATGACGACTTTGTATGCAAAACTGTTATCGTGATTTTTAAAGTAGGACATTTAATTATGAATAAAATTGTGGCACAAAATATGTATTTGTATTCATACTGCATGTGTCATACTAATCTTAGCAGCGTTTATTTTATGTTTATGTTTTCATTTGCACTTAGGCACAAAAAATAGAAATCTAATTAATACTGAAAACAAATTAGAACTATTTAAAAAATATAGGATTTTTGCATTGATTTACTAAGAATTTCTAATCTAGTCTTTTCCTAAAATTGAACAAGACGGTCAACGTGCAAATACTCAAAATATTTTGTTTTTTGGTTTTAAACCTTTGTCCAAGTAAACAAGTTATCTTGTAGATAATTGAATTAATACTTGATTTTAAGATACATCTATATCGTGAAAATCTTAATACTAATTCCATTGCATATGAACAAACTTGAAATCTTAAAATTAATAATACTCGAATTGTGCTAACCTTGCTTTCAAAAAAAGTTTCCTTTGGCATTTTCATCTGAAAAAAAATTAAGTTTGCTTTTTGTAATCTTGTAAATTTCCTATTTATTTTGTGTTTATTTCTTATTATTGTTGACTTTCTCTCTTCCAAAATGTCTTCTCCCGCCAGAGTAATAAGGAAAGATCTGAAACAGATAGAAGTTAAGTCATTTTTAAAGAATCAGCATCGCGTGTCATGAAGCATCATTATAATCGGGTCAATTTTGTTTATAATTAAAGCAAAAGCCTATCATGATGAATAAAGAATTAGCCCAAAAAATATGATAAAAATCTGTTTTAGATACTTGTATACAGGTAATATGATGTCTGTCTGTGTGTATGTACCGAAGGATCTCGCTGATCACTGGCCTGATATGGTTCTTCTATTCAATGAAGCTTATCATAGGTCCAGGGAAAGTGCATAAATATTTTGTAGAGGGCGAACCGTAACCTCCCAAGAAAAATCCACCCCCTTTTTTAAAAGCAAAGCTTTTCTATAATTAGGGGCGGTCCGTCCGTCCGTCCGTACGTCCGTCCGAGATAGATAGCTTTTATTCGTTAATTTAGGCATGTTAGAATGTCCTATCGATTTCAAACTTTGCATGATGATTCCTGTAGTAGTTAGGTACGATTTAGAAAGCGTAGCAACTCTACAATCATTACCAGAATGTCCGTACGTCCATTTTAAACATGTGTATTTTTCTACTTTTTTAACAACAAATTTTTATGTGATATAATTATCCGTTTGATCTGATTTTTGGATATTGATTCCTGGAACAACAAAGAACAATATTATAAGCGAAGCAACTCTATAATCAAGTCCTAAAAATGTAAGTATGTCCATAAACATTATCCCGTATCGAGCAGTTTTTCAACAAATTTAATTACAATTTTGCTTCGACTCTTATACTTTTATATTCTGATTATTCAGTTCAGACACTATACAAGTGTTAATGTCCGTTTGTCCTACCGTTTCAGTGCTTCGCTTTTATGGATGTTGTCATCCTTGTTTAATGAAGCTTAAATGTAAAGTGGAGGGTCGACTCCACCACCCCCTTTACGTTTTTTCCTTAAGTGTCTCTAGAGGCCTCTAGATGCGGTGTTGAAAAAAATATATAATACTGTGCTAAAATTAAAAATACCTGACCTGCCCAATAATTTCCATATTTGACTTTTTACATTTCTTGTACAACTCTGCACAATCTTCTCCTTGTAATCCTTTCATTGATGCCTAAATCATGTTTACGCATTATTTCATTTCCTTATATTTGAATAACTATAATTTATTGTTATGTAATAATAAACATTTATTTTAATATTAAAAATGTTGAAAAGACTTAACTGAACATGCAGATCTCAAGTTAGAATTAATTTAATTGAAAACAAATATCTCAACATTCATAATCAAGTAGCAAGGATTATTCATTTAAAACAACTTTCTAATATTACAAAACAATAGACAAAAAGACGGACAAAAAAACTTTAACAAAACCTTCCTTTTATTTCTAATAACAGCCAAATGTCATTTGGACAAACCAATAGACTAAGCTAGTAAATTGTATACTGGATGCTCTTTGGCAAGGGAAAAATTACACAAAGATTCACTTCTCTATCTTGAATATCATCTGAGTAAAGCGTATCCCCCGTAACGAACTGATAGACGGATATAGAGTAAGTTATAGTAGATATAAAAAACATACCTCATTATAAGCAGTCATATCAAGTTGGCGGGTAAACAATCTTTTTTACAATTTTACATCATCTTACTTTCAGTAATACTAACGGTTGCGCCCTTAACATCTAGAGACTCTGTGTTTGAAAGTATAGGGAAGAACAGAAATAAGCGTTTAACCATCATAAGACTTAAATATAATATTAAAATAGTCTAAAATCATTACTGAACCTATGTAAATCTTCCCTAAAATAGAGAAATCAGTAGTTTTAAGCTACAGACAAAAAAATCTTACCACTTTAATATATTAGGATATTGACACTGGCACAAAAAGATATATCAAGTTTCATTGAATAAATAAATAATAATATTTTAAGATGAGGCTGGATTTTTTAAAACAACCTCTGCTGTGAATTATTTGAAAATAAATTAACATGTAAATTCTTCCTGATTAATCTTTGAACAAAAAATGGCATTTGACTGAAAATACTGTGAAAATCACAAATCATTCTATTCTTGCAGTTTGTATCTCTTTCATCTAAATAAATATGACCAACAAGAAAAAAACAGACAAACTTTTTGGAGTTCATTGTATTAGAGGTCCCTTGAGGTAATAAAAAGGACAAGAAAGTTGCATTAAAAATCAATTAATGGGGGAGGTAAAACTTATAGGTTTCCATACAAACTTACAAATTAAAGGGATGGAATCATGGAAGGAGTGAGGTGATTTTTCTTGAGAGGACAATCCCACCCCTGAAATCCAATAGCAAACTCTCAGTTATGGTTGCTACAATTTATCATATTAGATGGTAAATATATAATTAAGCTTAAATGATTAAAATGTTGTCTTACCGAAAAGAGAAAATGCATCTTCAATATCTAGAAAAGTTGGAAGGTAAGCAAATGAAGGCTTTGTTTTATTTTCATCTGACGATCTTTTCTTTCTTCCTAGAAAAATGATTTAATGATGAACTTTAAAACATATTGTATAAATCTTTCCCCTCCCTTACAATTTCCGTATAAGGTTAGATTTATATAACATTGTTTTTAAATAAATAAGTTGAGGCATCGATTTTAGTTTTTCATATTTCTTACATTTTGTTCTCATTCTTGTTTTATTTATCCATCCAATATTTCCCTGGTTTAATCCCTACTTTAGAAAAATAAGTCCATTTAATTGATTTAGTGAAGTGATCTTTAAAATATTTTTGTAAGCTGTGATAAATATTATATATAGGCAAGTTATGGTAAAGAATATCAAATATTTTATTGTTGAAAATATGACAAAATTAAAACTTGCATGTATTACACAGAAAAGTATGAATTTAAATTAAAATGAAATTCGCTTCGTGGAACTTCCCCTTTTTCTGGTCAAATTCCAAACAAAGTTCCATGTCTTATTTAAGTATTGAGTTTATTTGGATACTTACTTTGATGTAGTAGAGCTCCAGGGAATAGACCATCAGGATCCAAAATATCTGTGACTGTGTTGTACGGAATCAAAACTAAAAAAAAAGGTCTACTTGGTACAAAGAAATAAGTTGAAAATATATCACAAGATCAGAATTTACAGGATTATTAAAGTTCTGAAACAGCTAAGTAACTTTTTTAGTATAAAAGTTACTCTATAATTCGCTATATCTGTCCGTTAGTAAGATAGATAGCTGTTTTTTTTTGTGAATATATCCCATTCAAAGGAGCGTCCTGTATGCAACTTACTTTTTATATCGGTCCGTAGTGCATGCAACAAAAGACATATAACTTTATACATAAAATACAATTTACAAAACCAGGGTTGTCCCATAGTGTAGTGGTCAGCGCACTACGCTGTTGTTGGGAGAAACCGAGGTCAAGTCCCTACATAGACTTTGTACTTGGTTGACAAATGTTGTTTCAAATTGTCAGATTATGATCACGCAACCTTCCCAGAGATGCCCTAAGGTTGTAAGGAGGGAGACTTGTAGGAAGTTAGGATTCTAGTAACCAAGCAGCTTTAACCAAGCTTTACCTCGTCCATGCTCCTCGTATAAGAGTGCCATTAATTAGGGTGGCTTAATATGGAACACCTGCCAAAACTCTAGGCCAGGGTGATGTAATAATTGAGTAGCTTCCACGAGAATTGCGGGTCAGCTTGTAATGTAACATAGAATACAATCAGCTGTGCGCGAAGCTTACCAATCTAAGAATGGCCAAAGGATTCTCACTTCCAGTCTCCGTGTGCATCTAAGTCCTAACTTCAGAGAATCAGGGCTACAACAACAACAACAAGACATATAACTATTTAAGGCTTTGGCATAAAATTCGCTTTGTCTGTTTTCAATCTATGATTGTTGTGTGCATTGGTACTTATGGATGTTGCCATCCTTGTTTATTACTTTTCTTGCGGCCTGATTTCAAATAAAATATCAAATCTTAATTTTTACAACTAATTTGGTATAAAGATGTCAGATAAAATAAAAATTTTCCAAACATAGATACATATTGCGATTTAAAAACACTAAACCTATGAATTTAAACTTAATTAAGAGTTAAGACTCTAGGGGGCTAGGTGTCGCTTCGGGTACTAGGTAACTAGACCTCTCTCCACGCACCTTGAAACATACATACAATACTTATGATTGCGGTGTAAAGCGTCCATTCACCCGTCAGACAACCAACTCTCTGAGATGCACGACCTTTGTCTGAGAAGTCCCAACTGTGCATGGTAGCGAGTTGCGCCTGTTTTGGGCCAAGGCATTCCCCCCACTCTAACTATTTACGTCGCGCATCTGACATAGTAGCAGTGGGAACCATTTTTAACGTCTTTAGTTATGACGCGGTGTCGGGCCGAGATTCGAACCTATCACCTTCCCGACGACGAGCGGATGCGCTACGTGTTGAGCCACGGTCGCGGGTTAAACTTAAACTGTTTTTAACCTATTTTTAAAACGTATATAAAAAATATACTATGACACCATTAGAATCAGACTGCAGAGCCTAAATTTGAATTAAATCCCCAATAAACTTTTTTGGGGGGATTTAAATATTAATTTTTACTGTTGACGTGATCATTTTGACCGAAGCAAAAGGTTTTTTTTTTATTTGGGTAAAATTCGTAGCTTTTAGAGTGCTTTGCTTCATAAATATTGTATTCTGGTATAGAGTAAAATTAGGCCTTATGATTTTACTATAAAAATTCACTAAAAAGTTACTTCTTTATAATATATCAACGAATTAACATTAACATGTTTGTGTTCTCTCACTTATTTTAAAAACATAAAAAATGGCTGTAAAGGGTTAAATAACAACAAATGTTTATGCAATACAACAAATTTATTTTTGTCACATATACAAATGCGTTATAAAATAAAATTATTCAAATATATTTTTTAAAATAATTTTAAAAAGAATGTATCTTTTATGTGTATGGTTTTCATTCTTTTCATTTTAATTAAATAAAAAATATTGAACTACATTGGAAATAAGTCACTTTGTGAAAACACTCTTTTTTTGAATTGTTAGGAATTGAAATAAAACAAGACATCTTATTGGTTAGATTTCAGAATTATTTGTTTTATTGTAAATGTTAGATTTTTCAATGAAATTAATTGTTTTGGAAAAAAAATATTTCCAATGAACAGAGTAATGTTTTTTTTATTGTATCAATATAAAGTGAATTATATAAAAATGTTCTGTAAGCCACAATATTACCCGAAGTAAAAAAAGAGCTTTTGCTTCGGTCAAAATGATTACAGCAACACTAAAAATTTATTTTTAAATCCCCCAAAAAAAGTTTATTGGGGACTTAATTCAAATTTGGGCTCTGCAGTCTGATTCTATAGGTATCCTAGTATATTTTTGACCCCCCATTCAAAAATAGGTTAAAAACAGTTTAATTAGCTGTACTTTAAGAAATAAAGATATTACTCAATCCAATAGCCAGAAAGATGGATACTCCAATGATACTCACAGCAGTCAATGTCTTACCTAAATAATAATTCGAACACAGGTTCAGTTTTCAAAATGATATGGATATTTCATTTTGCATAAAGAATATAATTCTAATTTTTAATTTGATTGATTTCTAATAAAAATAGTTCTAAACAATTTTCATTATTCATATTTTTTAATATGATAATAACTATTTTCATGCTGATCTATATAATAAACTGAAATGTAATACCATGGGTGGTAAAAAAATGTTAAGATTCTCCCCAAAACTGTTTCAATTGTTTTTTCGTCTGTCCATAAATTTCTACGAACATTGAGACTTTTGAAGTTTGTGTGTGCGAATGGGGCGTTTGTCCAAACTTAGGTATGGAGACCGCTCTTCTATGAGTACTACTAAAAACCTACTTTTACTGCAATACACATAGACATTCTCATCGTCGGTTCGTTTGTTTAGAATGCTTAACCCTCTATTCCCACAAGTATAATACGAATTTGGTTGAGCTGGTGGAAGCTCAACAAAAGACCCACGCGAAGTATTATGTTGCTTTAACCTAAGAATAAACGGTTGGTTTTGATATTCGATCAGAATTATATAAGTATATTAAGTATTAAGGAAGGAAAATGTTTTTATAAAGTGTATTTATATTACAAGTGCATAGGTTAAGTATGAAAATATTTACAGGATAAGTGTTAAATTTATAAGTAGAGTAGGACAGAAATGTGCCCTAAGTCCCAAGCAGTGAATTGTGCTAAGTGTTAGAATTCTAACATAAGGCCTGAGCTCAATTCATGCTAAGTACTAAGGGGCCTAAATTTAAACTACAATGCATGCCAAACAACTAAGTCATTACCTTTTAAAGCCAGAAAGAGAAGTTGATGGTAGGGGAGTCAATAAATAACTGAATAAATTTAAGAGGTACATGCTATAACATTAGCTCTGGACCAGGATTTTAGTGTTTGTCTGTACAATTAAATGTCTGTGTGTTAATATGTGACGTAAATCAGGCATGGTTGTAGGCATACATATTTGTACTGATTATCTATATGATTACATTAACAATAAACATAATATCTTTAATAAACATATACTATTAGCAAATCACATACAGATTACCATGAATAGGCTAGCGTTACCCATATATGGTGTCATATAGGTAGAGATAGGCCTATGAATGCATAAATTGATACAAATAATGCCTTGGGCCTAGCTAAAGTAATTGTGTCTTGCCCCTGATTGTTACTAGATAATTGCAGGGCACGCGTCAATCAAATATTCATAATATGCTCTATAAAGTGTTGACTTTATATCAAGCATAGATAGATAGCTGTGGATGCGAAGCATTTCTGTAAAAGTCTTATATGTACGTTCAAAGAATTTGAAAATTGAGGATCGCATCTCCAATGGGGGTAAGTTGTTAAAAAAGAAAAAAGAGAAAAAGAAAAAGTTTAGTAGTCCCAGTATAGGCATATATAATAAACTATAAATATGTATTCCAAGCTAAGTTAAATACGCTTTCCATTAAGAAAATAAGCTTTGCGTATTTTCATGGCTGGGTATACAAGATGATAAACCTCCCAAATAGAATACATTCTTTTCTTGAGGGGTTTAGTTTTATCTAACATTGTCACATCAATAAATGTTTTTGCGTTGGTTATTCTGGATAGTTCAGCTTCTTCTGATGATGAACTAGGTGGTGAAATGCTCTCTTTCGAAGTGTAGACTGAGGTTGGGGGTGAGGTAGATATGTAGCTAAGGGCGTCCACTTGTGCTACCTCGTTGCCATTCTCGTCCAAGGTGATTGAGTGGTTTTCCAGGTCATAGTAGAGTTGGTTGAGGTCATCGGTAGAGAGGGATAGTGTGCTGCTGGAGCTAATGTCACTATCGGTCTCTACTCTACTCTCTTCTCTGGTATTCAGGGCTGTATTTAACAAGAAATTCCTGATGGTGATGGACAGGTTCTCTGAGAATCCATCGTACTCTGGTGTGGTGATAATGTTGTTGTTCTCGTCTATAGCGTCAAGGTGTTGACAGGAACACAACCGTAATCCGTCCAAGGTAGGGTGGTGGTAGGGCTCCAATACTCCATGATCATCTAGGTTATCTCCAGGCTGGTCCATGGTAGATCCTAAAAAGAGTTAGTGCGCGTGCTCCAACCGGTTCCTTGGGGTATCCTGGCTATGGTAATCTAAACAAAAGAACTTTTAATAATCTTTCATAATCATTTTATCCCTGGGATATTCTAGAAATTCTTTTCGTTACAGATAGACCTATAATGGATTGATTAGTTATCTCTATTTCTGTTAAATATAACTGTTTCCTGAATTTAAACAATAATTTTATATAAAAATTATAAGTACAATTAATATTTACATATCGTATTAATTTCTTTGGTTACATTATTCGTATATATGTATAAATATAAGGTTTTACTAACAATAGTTGGTAACCCTTGTTTGTATATTTTGTATATGTACATATGGTTTATACCATTGTTGGTATTAGCTGTATTTCATTTTATTTTTAACATGAATAAATTTTAATCAATTTGAAGACTAATGTCTTACGTTACATCGCTGTCAAGTATACCTTTTAGACTTAATATCTACGAAATATATCGTTCGACGTCCGTAATTAAAATTTACGTAACAATAAGTTGTCAACCCTTTGTTTATGTTTGGGCGGTCAAAAGTGATAGGGGTTGGATTTGAGCGAGGTTATAAAAAGCTGGCGGCCCAATAATTATGCTCATTTTAACAACAATTGTCTTTGCGAGCGGAGCTTGCGTTCGAGTGTTTAATTTTACCGCTAATTCCAAGAGAATTTATATAAAAGTGATAAAAAATAGTAACTCGTTTGTTTTATATAAATGTTTTTATGTTATAGATTGTTGTTATGCCCATTACTGCATTCGTTAGCCACTATTTAAGACTCAAGAATCTCATTTTCTTCGTCGATAAGGCCTTTATCACTATATTTTTGATCAAAAGTGGGTTAGAAACAATATGGGTATATCTTCAATCTATGACAATTTTGTTTTATATAATATTTGTAGTTTTGATAGGACATATCTGAATCATCAGGTAAATTGATGTACCTTGTTTTGTTTACGTTTTCCGTCTGTAAAAGTTAAATTTGTTCATCGTAAGCAAAACTTATATTGATGTAGATATGTTCCATCATTTTATTCGTTTTAACATTTGATTACAGCGTCCCTTTTTTGTAATCAAAATTTATTGAATATTGATTTAAATCTTCTAGAACAATTTTGCTATAGATTTTAAAATAAGATTTTCGTTTACTTAATTCAGTTATAATGTCGTTTAATTAATAGGTTATTTACGTTACAAGTAACTCAACCATATTTATTTTAAAGTGGTCGCTTACAAAAATTATATTTAGCTAGCTTCCTCGTAGGTACTTTCAAAACATCATTGAAAATATTCAGATTTAGCTAGTACATAAGTTTTAGTTGCTTGATACATCATAATGAAAATGTTTTGATAGCTCGGCGATAGCTATTTTTAAGCTTTGAGTTATGTAAAATTAATTACACTTCTATTAGCCTAATTGAATCTACTTTTAAATGATAAAACAAAGTTTTAATGTTTGAATAGCTTAACGATAGCTATTTTTAAGCGTTGAATTATGTAAGATTAATTACACATTCTTTAACTTAAGTAAGTTTACTTTTAAATGATAAATCAAAGTTTTAATGGTTAGGTAGCTCAACCATAGTTGCTTAAAATACTGAAAAAAAATATTCGTACGTACAGTCTTTTTCATAAAATTAATTTTACTATATTGCCTTTCAGAATCACTAGTCCTCTATTTTAAATTTACATCCGCTCATTATGTATATTCCGGACAGCCTGGACGCGCATCAGAATATTAAGGAGAGATTCGAGGAGTCGATGAGAGCGGCTGCGGCCACTCTCGCCAATTCCTCGCTTCTCGAAACCTCCTTAGACGACTCGAGTTCAGTGTACAGCGACACGTCTGGGATGCCAAGCCTTGCTGATGTTGATGACTATGGGAGTACTTTTGATACTGTAGAGTCCGAAAGGGATCAAGGGGAGATGTTTGGCAACGAGCATCTCTCACTGATGCTTAGTAGAACGATACAAATCATCTGGTCTCTCCTCAATTCGGTGATGCAGAATTCCTGCGGTGACATTGGTGACGATGTTGCCGGAGGTGATTCTGGGTCTGCCGAGTCGAGGAGAGACCAGAAGACGAGTCTGGACGCACTCAACATGGATGGCTTGTTCAACATGTTGTTGGGTTTAGGCTTATTTTCTTGTGCTCTCTTAGTTGTCTTCTTCGGCGCTGTAGGGCTTGAGACTCTAACTCGTTTAGATAACACCTCAGACAGGTCGCTGGCTCGCTGGATAAGAGATGTATGTACGCGCCTCCGTGATATAGGCGTCCGGACCATTGAGCTTCTACACTGCGGTAACAGGACTAGATCTGGAGTTACGTCGCCAACCGTGGAGCCGTCGGATACAGGCATCTATGAAGCCGCGTCCTCTGTGATGGATGATATTCTGTCAGATACACAGGTGAGCTTTTCTTCTTTTGTATATTTTTTTTTCTGTTTGTATTCTTTTTTTTGTATAGCCACCCGTTTTGTCTAATAAAGCATCATGTTGTTGCAGGATTGTTCTGTCCTATTCTCACTTCCTCAACGTTGACTTTCGGCTCTTCCATATATATCGCTCACCGTTTGTCGTCGTTTTATGTCACCAGAGAAATCCGCTCGGTTACCGCAATCAAATTGAGATACCAGTTAACATTTACTATAATCTTAATTAGCAAGCTAATATTATTTCCCTCTGGGAAGGTTGAGAGTCTGCTCGTGCCGCACACTTCTCATTGGGGTTTTGAATGTTATTTCAAGACTTTAATGTTTTCTTTTTGTTTTTAGGCTCCCTCTGCTAGTCCATCAACTCCAGCTGAGGTGAGGTCCAGAGTTGGGCTGTTTGCTGTACACCGCCTATCTGCCACTGAGGATCGAGTTACTGGAAGTAATGTGCCTGCGGGATTGGACACCCCGTCGGGAAGTCCTGGCTTCCGTCCCTTGATATTTGATCAATCAGAGCGTCTTCATGTAAGTATCCATGCTTTAGTTTTTCTATATTAATTTTCAGAAAGAGGCTGTATCTTTGTACACGTATCTAGAGGTGTTTGCAACTAAAATTCTTTTATTGGTAGAATATTAACCTTAAAATGTATGGTTGCGTAAGCATTTTTGAACCGTTTTAAGATTTTAATTCTATTATAAAGTGGGTTGAGTCGTTACCTAATCATATAGCTTTACAGGATTTTAGGCATTCTCATTTCCTGATTTTCCTGGATTCTGTTTTAGTGTTGCGATTAAACTAATAAAATCTATTATATTTTAGGCGACGAATTCAGTTAACCTGGAGCAGCATTATACAACCATGCTAAGGTTTAGCCCGCCCAGTACTGGAGGGTCCGCGGAGAGATCCAGCTATAGTTCATCTCTATGCCTTAGTCGCATTGATTCTCCGTCTGCAGCAGACCTTTCAGCGGTAAGTTTGCTAAATTCTTTTAATATTATTATTCGCCAAAATTACGTGACTTAAGGTAAAGGATTTGGTGAGTTTAGCTATGCTTATATACAATAATTTATTTTAACTATAGTTTTTATCCCTTTCCAATGGTTAGCATTATGACCTTGGAGGATTTATATAATAATTTTTTTTTTCTAAAAGTATCAGGATTGCTCAATTATCTATATGGGTAAACATTATTATATTTTTCCCTGATATTTGTTAAGACTTTCTGTTTAACTAATATTTACTTCCCTATTTTAGGAAGCGGAAAGTACAATTCCTCTGGTGGACGTTTTCGAGATCGATATCCCATCCAGCCAGTTCGGTTCTATGGGTAGTGAGATTCGGTTCCCATTGCCGGAGAGAATTGTTGGAGGTTTAGAACGGCTGCGTCTTACAGTTGAGACCCCAACCCCATCTCTTCCGCCAGAGACTGCCTCAGAGACGGCTAGCCTGACTTCAGTTGCGCGTTCGTCAGATAATAGCAGGGAGGAGTCCGATGCTGAGGGTGTCCCTCGGCGACGGGGTTCTGCCGGCCCTAAGCGTACGCGTTGAAGTGGCGATTGTTAGCTTGGTCGTAGACATTGTAATTTTATTAGACAAAAACTGTTCAGACATGTGTGACAAAATTCTTAATCTATGTAACTAGTCAAATAGTGATCACTATTTAGTAAAATATTAGACGTTATGACTTTTATACTGTACAAGACCAAATAATTTACACCGTTGTAATTTTGTTATATATTTACATGTTAGCTTGTAAGGAACTTAGTATGTAAGGTAATAATGATGTAAGGTTGTATTTTCTTTTACCCATAATTTAACTTCGTGTATTCTCAATTACTTTCTTCGTAAGTGAACTAAATTTCTTTTCTCAATAGTATATTAACAACTTTAATTTCAGTCTTATATCACAATTTTTTCATTCTTGTTAGCTTTTAAGGGTTATGTATATATAGATATTTAGTCGAACTTGCGCCTCAGTACCTTTTCTCTAATCTTTCATTTATATCCATCCCTGTGCATTAATCGTGAATTTTAATTGTGCTGTGATATATATATAGAGGACTTGTAAATAGCATATATATTTTTTTTTTGTAAACAATATCTAAGTAGACTGAAAGACTGACGTTAGACGAAGCTATTTAAATACGCTTATTCAAGTACCTTTAAGAGATCTCATGTAAAACTATTTGTAATTTTAGTATTTGAGCAATTAAAGTAGTATCATTGATCGGGTAATCTCATTAAGGAAGAAATGTTTAAAATTAGTAGGGTTTTAGGGTAAATATCACTTTTCTTCAAAACTATTGAACTTAACATCCCTTTAATTCTTACTACAACAACCGTAAAACTTAAATTTCGGGGTAAAATTTTCTTAGGTCTGTCATTAAAGCTAAATCTAAGTTTTATTTCCACCAAATAGAATTTTCCTGATTCGAGTAGAGTCATTGATAGGCTATGTGCCTATATATATATGTTTTTGCATTTATTGCTCAATTATTTTTAATGATCTCGGAATTTTTCTTATGTGCCAGTATACAGCTTAAGTCCAAAAAAAATATTAACTAAATTTGTTAAAACTTGTCAGAAATCTTTCTTATTATCGCAGTTTTGTTTCCAAAGATTTGTTAAATGAAAGTTTATATTCTGTTTTCGAAATTGTTTTAACTTCATAATTTTCACCAAAGAGAAATATTTGTCAAATTTTTATACCTTTTCCTAAAGATTATCTACTTTTGTTAAAATAAATATAGAGATTTTTAAGTAACATATATACTTGTTAATTACTGGTTTAATATATGTTGTGTAAAATTCTATTTACGTAGCTACTCTATAAGCGTTACTTGTTCGTTTGTCACGTTAGTAGTGATAATAATTAAATTAAATTGTTACCTTTATGAAGCGTTTAGCCTAGTTTAAAATTCGCTTATTTTATAACGATTAAATGAGTAATAACATTACCTGCTATGTTCTTTCGGTATCATAGTTACTATATATGTGGTTTATTTTCTTACCGTTTCTATCATTACCTTTTTAGATAAATCATATAATAATAACGTAGAGATTTTTATAAGAACGTACAAGAATATAAGTACAATATTGTATAGGTAAGTACGAGAGTATTATATTTTCCGTTTGGCAAAGTCTTTTATATCATTGGGAATGTCCGTAAGTCTTTCCATCTGGATACATTAGAAATCAAGTCATAAGAATCAGGTTAACTTGTATGTTTATCTGACTATTCTGTTTGAGTTTCTAGGTCGATAACTAGCAGTAGTTGCGGCGGGGTGACTTCTCCTGCCGTAGATTACCGTTAGGTTATGATGATGTGCATCTGGTCGTTGAGGGATAAGCGTTCTACCGCGTATACGAAAACTCCTCTGAAATACTCTTAATATTCTTTTCAAGAGTCTGACTAGGAATGTAGTGACCCTGTCTAATATTATAACCATGATAATTGTTATCGACACGTATATAGCTATTTCTTCTATATGAGCGAAGATGGTTCTAATGGTCAATGGTTCTTTAGGTTTAGGTGGGCACAGTGATTCCGATGCAAATGGTAAAGTTCGTGCCGTGGTCTGTCGGTCATAGCCTAGTGCGAATTGTGTGATCGTATCTCCCAATGTGAGATTATATGATCCTCCTGTTATAATAAAAGGAGTGGATGTAATAGTTATTGATGCATTCTCTAAACTGTGATTAGTATTCTCACTCAAGCTAGTAAAGACAATTCCATCTTGCACATAAGCATAGGGATAAGTCTGTTTCGCCAAAGGACAGTGCTTGGTTATCAATGTTTCATTAACGCTAAGTAGTCCCTTAAGGCACTGGTCAGCTTCAACCGGTAGATAAGCGTTATAATAAGATTGTCTGTATACTCTTTTGGTTTTATCCAAATAATAAATGGAATCGATGTAACATTCATCAAAAGGAATTGGTGCATATCTGTAGATTTTTATTGGCTCAGAACTTAATTCCATGGATAGTATAGTGGTGAATGATGTTGTACCACCACTTAAACGGCTTTGGACTTCCAATCCGAGATTATGGGTATAGTCCAGGTTAAGCTCTTGCCTTACAAAAGTTTTAATAGTGTCTGTGATATCCGTCTTTGCAAGATCTTGAATTAGAGTAAGTCTGAAGTTTAAGTCTGCTTTAAGCTCTTCTAAGTTTGTGATGGCTAAGTTGCTCAGGCTATCAACATAAGAGTATTCTGCTGTTTGCACAAAGTTAGCTGCTTTGGCATGAAGAGTTATACCACTTACGATTTGTGGTACTATCTCCGCAAGCAATAACTGTGTAAAATCAAACTTATCATGATCTAGCTTATAAGAAAGTTTATTTACGTTATTAGTCACTTCAATGCGGTTAGAACTTATTAAGGGAGTTACTGTTTCAATAGCTTCCTTGATTGTGCGGATAAGTTTCAAAACATCAATAAGCAAGTCCTTAATCTTTTTGGTATATAACTTGCCTATGAGTTTAGTTTGTGCTGAAGTGAATGTGCGTCCATCGTAGCTAATGTCTAATTGAGTCTTCAGGCCATCATAGATTGCTATTTCAGGCGCTGTATTGCCTACAGATATATCAACTTGAATGGATTGAATTGCTACAGCTGTGTAGCCTATATACTCTCCACTTTGATAGTGAGTGGGTATCAAGTCTGTCATTGTGTTTGCTGTTGTACTATAGTAGTACATACTTAGTATTATTAATATTATCTTAGGATACATTGTTAAACAGCTAAGTTTATTTAATAAATGCTTATATCCACAATCAAAAGTTACTTTTCTGATTGATACACTTACACTAATAAATAAGGTCTTCACTGCTTGGAGTTCTATGATAAACTAACTTATTTTTCCAAAATCTATTTATTATCCCACTTTCGCTACTGCTAGATCCTGAGTGGGCGTTTCCGGTTTCTAACTATAATTAAAGTTTTGACATATTTTTTGTATGTAGATTGGTTATAGGCTTAATAACTAATCAAGTTCATCTCAGTTCAAGGCATATATATATAGGTTGTCTAATAATATTGTTATGTCTGTGTAATTTACATGGTTCATATTAGGTATTTTAACTCAATTCTGTATATATTGGTTATGTAGTACCATGCGTATATTTGTACAGTTTGTATTACTCGTTTGACTCTGTTTAGACTATACAGATTCAAAACTTATACATATACAATTTTCCTTTTATATATTTTTGTGTATAAATATTTTTGAAGGGATCGACTTATTTAGTCGACGTGTATTGTATATGGTTGGTCTCCCCCTGTCAATAGAGAAGACGTAAATTTTACCACTGGATATATAACCTTGAGTGGGAAAATTCTACATAAATTATGATATCTCTGTTATCAGATTAGAATAACATACTATTATATTGTTCCCGAGTTTACAGGGTAAACGGAAATGCAAGTAATTGTTATTGGAATGAACTTATATCTCTTGAAATCTGATATTTATAATTTATGTTCAATGTTTTTATAGATATGAATTCTGTACGTGTCCAGAATTATAGGTTTTGTATTATTTAAATTTGCATTTTTGTTATAATGGTAATCATTCCGCTGCTTATTTGTGCATAAAGAGATGACTGT
Organism: Acartia tonsa; assembly: GCF_053477335.1. Taxonomy (NCBI): domain Eukaryota; kingdom Metazoa; phylum Arthropoda; class Copepoda; order Calanoida; family Acartiidae; genus Acartia; species Acartia tonsa. Next base: position 35,520,046 of record NC_137261.1, read on the forward strand.
GCACATATTTCTGGTCGCAGATTTTGCTTTAGCCGGAATTATAAGCGGAAACGTATTCGTTTAGTTAATTATCTTTTAGTCCATGAGTTTATTGTAAGACTTTATAATTATTCTTTTGTATCCTCTATGAAAGTGTCAAAATATTAGTCAATTGGTTTGAAATTCTTTGATTTTGAAAGGGTATTTAACTTGTCTGTATTTATATCAGATCTCCTTTCAACCATGTTTATTTTGAAAACTTGCAATTTACTATATACTGTGAGAGGATATGTGTGATGTTTAGTATTGGTCTTATGTGGAAAGTATTGCTTTAATTAATTCCATGAGCCTTTTGTAAGTTTACCTTATATTTTTATGTGTTTTAGTTGTAATTGTATCTTTAATTAGCAACTAAAGCAGGTTTTGATATGTTTTGGTATCTTTTAAAGTAGAGCTAGGGGAATTTTATTATTTAAACTTTTAAATATCCCTGTTTATCAGAAATTGCGTACAGTATATAATATCGCTTAAGGAAAGAATAGTAAAAGTTCCTTTTTTATAGACTGAAATATAATATAGCTCATATGCGTTAACAACTTAAATATTTTATGGCATTTTTATTAAGTGTGCTTGTTGTTATAACAGTTCAAGCTTTTATATTGGGACTAGTGTTTTTAACGTCAGTTTTGATGAGTATTTGTTATTGCATTATTTTCAGGCTTGTTAACCTAGTTTTTATGTGTCTCTGTTAAGAATTAATACTTGTCCTTTCTTCTTAGGAAGGACATTGATGTTTTTAGTCTTAGGGTTAAACAAGTAATAAATTGATTCTTTGGTATATTCATCGATACTAATTATATTTGGTTAGAAATGTAATATGTCTGTTATTCATTTGATGCCAAGATGCATTAGTGTTTGAGTCTTATTAGGGGTCTGAATGGATTTTCGCATAAAATTTTTAAGTCTTCAACGATGTCTAAGTATGATATGCAAGAAAAACTTAATTTTATTTTGACTGAAATAATTTTCCTTGAGGGTAGGCAATGGCTTCTTGCCTAATTACTAGATCTTTAAAATAAAATCATTGATGGGTGCAATTGTGGCATATCACAATATATACTGTTGCTGTGTTCTCATAATAAAAGCATGAAAAGTATAGTTTTGTTCGTACAGATCTTAATTGATAGTTTTGTCTTTTTCACTATTATATACAAATTAGATATACTTTTGTCGCAATATGGTTTTGGGCATATATTTCAGGCATTATTATAGGCTGATAGGTTAAGTATTTGAAATGTGTTTCTTAGACCTAATGTTAACTGCAAGGTTACCTAAGAATTATAATTCATAGGGTTTTTAGGCTAACAAAAATCTTAAATTCAGGTGGTCCAATACTGTTTTCCTTAGCTTGCAAATGCAACGATAAGTTTGGTATCTTATCACCAGGAACGATATAGTATTGTATGATAATGTAAGGATTAGATCAGGTGATAAAAGTGGTTTGTGAGTTCTGGCAATGCAATTTATAATAAGACTATTGCATAAAAGCTAGAGGTGGTGCCAGCTTCATTTGACAGGTTATTTTACATGTCAATATGCTAGTTAATCTACCAAAATTGGTCCAGCTGCCAAAACTCTCTTAATGTTCTCTAAGTTTCACCTTTGTGCTAGTATTGAGACAAAAGTTTTATTTAACTTGAGAATATGAGTGAGCTCGAATATGCTATTGGTTCGTTTACGCATACTGTTGTGAATATGCTCATAAAAAAGTCTTATTTCAGTATAATCTGTAAGTCCAGATATCTCTTGAAAACTTCTATGCTCGCTTTCAATTTATACTGTGATAGGCGTGTAAACTTAGAACCAAGGAAAAGTCACAACTTTTCTAAGCAAGTGAAATTTTCTTAAACTAGTTTTCTCTCTTTTATGTGCGTATTTCTCAGAATATTTAAAATGTATGCTCAACGATTCAGATTTCGGTCTTAGATAGTTCAATCAATTTAATGATATTCCCTAAGTATACTGGGCTCCTGGGGTGGAGGAGTGTACTATCTAGGTCATGTCCTATATATTTTTTTTTATACAATTTTGTCTTGTCTGTCATAGGTTGGATTTTAGTGTAAGATTTGCTTCACAAGTAATAACAGTCTTTAGGCAAAGTCCCAGAGTTATTTTGGCACAGTTGATTGTCCAGGACTTTTCTGTTTACTTGTGAATGTATGAAGATTCTAGAACTATACCATAAAACATTAGCTTTATTACTATTCAAGTTTTTTTTTTGTATATTGATTTGAAATATTAGTGTGTGAGATTTTCAATCTTGACCATACACCTTAACCTAAACTCTACAACATCATCTCTGTTTTCAACGAATTTACTGTATTCAGGAATAGATGAGACTAGAAATTTTATTAGCATTAAGATGATAATCAGATTAAGATCGCTCATAATATGTGAGTGCCCTGTTTGATAGCTGTATGATTTAAAGTGTATCTATCAGCTTGATAAGTTAATCAATGTGATTATTGATTTTGTGTTTCAGATTGGTATAAGAGTATTATTGGGTTGGTTACTAGTAACTAGAGTGATCTAATTAATAGCTGGTGTGTTTCGGGCTATGGCAAGTTGATCCAATTCGTCATCAGATTCGTCTATTTCTGGTAGCATAGGTAGTCCATATATGAATGATCCTGTGAAATCGAAATCAACGACTACCTCTCTGACAATAGATTGGTCGCTGGACTCTATGTAACCAGTGATAACTGTGTTGGTGATAGTGTGATTGGAGTTGTTGATTATTAGAGCTCTGCCACTGAGTTGTCCATCATCATTGATAATGAGTTGTGTTTGTCCAGGTAAGATCTTAATTCCTGCGTTTTCGTTTGAAATATGATCGTCGCTGAGGATCACTTGTGTTCCAGGTGCCAGGTTGAAAAAGTGGTTGATATTCATTATTATCACTTGGGTTTCTTTAGCTTTGATCTTTTTAACTACTCCTGTACAGAGCTGGAGCTCGAGTTCAGAACAGAAGATACTGCTCAGTGGTCCTTCAGGGTGAAGTACAGAATACAAACACGGCGCTAACCGGTACTTGTCTGTGACAGAAGTCCATGTTAGCTGTAGGCTTCTAATACCATTCAGTCCAATTATCATAGGTGCGACATCCTCATGGTCTTCAGCTACAATTGAAAAGAGAATTGGGTAATGACGGCTTGAAAATGATGTGGGACGAATCATGAGAGTTACTTCTCTGGGTTCGGGGATCTTGTGATCTGCACATGTGACTGGCAGCTCATGACTTTCATCCAGCTGATTTTTATCATCGTTCATTACTATGCCAAACAACTTGCTATAGTACCTGGCTGATATGATGTTTTTATCTGTTGCTGAGTCAAGTAAGGCTGTCATGCGTACGTCATAGTCATATTTACAATCTATTTCTTCTGGCATACAACCAGAGCAATGAAGGTACAATTTCCTTTCTTCCTCCTTTGCTGGTGTAATGTTGTCTCCTACTTGATCGTTAGGCTCATTGGGAATTATTTCCGCTGTAGCAGCTTTGATTCCACTGAGGTTACAATCTTTAGATGATTCCTTAGCATTGGCTTTAGCCCAATCTTCATATGTTTGTCTGAAGACACCACTAGGTTTCACCTTACCACTATGGTACAATTCCATCATGGCTGGCCTTCCAGGACATAGGTGTCGAGAATGGTATAACTCTTTACCATATATCTTATAACAGTTTGTGCAGAAAGCTGATGTCAATACAGTTGGGTATAACCTTCCTGTATCATCACATAATAATCTACATCCATCAGATATGTTGTGAGAATATTGTCCACATGCTACACAGTAGCGTCCAGGTGATAATCTATAGGAAGCCTGATAATTCCGCTTGGTATTCCTTTGAAAATGCCTGTCCCTGTTATCCCTGTGATAAGGTTTGGGATTGGGTGATTTTGTAGCCGTTTCTCTAACAATAGATTTTCTTTTATGATAATTTGAGATGGCCTCTATTTTGGCAATTTGTCTGTCTCTGTAGTTAGCTCTTTTCTCTTTAGATTTCGAAGTGTTGGTGTTGTTGGTTCTCTTGTGCTCTACACTCTTTGTACAGTTTGTGCAGAGATTCCTCCCAACTTCAAGTGAACCACTCGTGGTAGGTCTACCAAGTTGTATTGTGTTCAGTTTCTGTGAGAGTAGAAGTTCTTCTGCTGGCTCTGCTACTTTTGTCCGCACACGAGAAACAGTTTTCCACGAGTCTGGTAAGTTAGCTTGAGTTGATAGTGAGTCCAGAGATATCGCATTCAATTCAGGGCTCATATTCCTCTCACCAATTTGTTCTGGTTCTTCTAGATTGGATATTTGTATTTCCTCATAAGCATCAGAGTCTCTAGTGTCTGTATTAGCTGAAGGGGTTTTTATACCAGGTGTTGTCGAGCGTCCCCGACAAGGAGTGGTTTCCTAATCAGCTTCATCCTCCTTCTAGCCTTGCTTGCGGGAAGATGACATGATAGTTGTTATAAAGCCTTAGAACTATTTGTAAGTTCTTTAAATGCCTGTGAGATGTTGTACTATTTTTAAGATAAAAATAGCGAAAGTTCGAGAGGAGTACAAATAATGGGTGTAGTCTAAAACGGTCAAGAATCTGTTTAAACTAACAATTCTTTGCTTTAAAATTTGCTTAGCTATAGATGGGTGTGGTATCTACTTCACCTATAGTTGTTTCTACGTCGTATATACTTGCGTGTGAGCTTTGATTGATATTCTAAAATGTGCGCTAATGCACCCTTATCCTTAATTAAGCTCAACTGTAGAAACACTCCTACTTAACTTTTATATAGGTTTATTTATGGAGTCAATTTGAGCTAGTTAGCTATTCAAATTAGTTATCAAGTTAAGTAATGTTTGCAGCGGAGCTAATTTGGGTATGCTTATATACTATCACAAATTAACTTTAGTTTGCCCAGGAGTCGACTTTCCTAGCAAATTGTGGTTGTCGAGAAAAAGAAACAGCAATTTATAATCCTTGTTGAATTCTTACTTCACTCTAAGGATATGTGTTTATAGCCTACGATCTACTTATTCCTGTAAGGCTATTATGAATATAACTTACTAAGGTTCACTCCCAAAGGATCGTCTATATTCTAATAATATTGCAACAATTTTGCCTGAATGTCAAAGATCTCGCCACCTCTTACTTATAGTTGTATTAGGAGTTTTCCTTCCAATCCTATAAAGTAATTTGCGCAAAATTGGGGCTTCACTTATGACTTCAATTCTTATAACTGTAGTAAGATATACAATTTAGATACACCTATATTTATATATGTAAAGATTGTTTTCAAAATTATCTAACCGGATGTAATCTAATTATAATTAGTAGTAATACAATATTCAAGTGCAAGTTTACTCTGAGGAAGTGTGAGATCCTACACTAGGTGGCCAACCTATATTATGGAGGTTGTCAATCAAACTTCAAAGGAGCCTATCAACTTTGAATTAAAACGACACTTATACTTTTGAAAACTAATCTAACTGGTTTTAGTGCACTTTTTTCTTATTTATCTAAAGGTATTCTGTTAGGTTATAAAAACTCTGGGCTATATGTAGACACACTTTTATGTTACTTGGTTATAGTCTGTGTGCTAATAAGCCTAAGTAAACATACATTTCTCGATATGTAAAAAAATTTTTTTTTTTTTTTTTTTTTTATGATTCCGGATATTTAAAGACAGTAGGGTACTTTCCGTAGTACTTCTGCTACTTCTTTTAGAGACGTCCTACTCTCCCAAGGTAGGCTGCTGCAACCTCCTGCTGCGTTTGGTTTATAGAACTTTGTCTCTTAAAGCGTGCTATTCAATACATATAGGGCCTATATTGTTGACTATACTTTTATATCACTAATGGTCACTATCACTAGTAATTAACTTGTCTTCACTTTCACTGCTGAATCCTGGTGGTACATGAAATAGAAATGTTAGCATTAACAAAGTAAGTAAAAATTTAGTTTTCATGTCCTACTTATTGTTGAGTGAACTGCTTATTGCATTTATGTATGTGTTTGTAGGGAACATACAAAAAAAATTTTATAAGTTAAGATTGAATTAAAACTTTCTAAGTCAAAATAAAAGGATCTACTGCAGTTCATGGTAAAATATTGCTGGTAACGAATGCTTCCTGGTTACTGGCAATATTACAAGAATCCTGGGTCCAGCAGCACGCATATTTCCCTAAATCCCAGGTTCCTGTTAGCTGGCAATCTGCACAGTTTCCAGGTTACCAGCAATGACAGAAGATTACTGGCTCACAGGAGTTTTTACCCCATACCCTTTTTCACAATTTCTTAGGGGGTAAAGCAATGCTTAAAAAGGGACAGTGGCTTCCAATGCTGTGAAACTAGCTGTAATTACTTTATATACATACATACTTAAAAGAGGTAGGAGAAAGGGGTTGGGGATCTTCACCTACAAATTTAACTGCTTTTATTTTAAATTTCGCTTTCGCGCCAAAATTTGAATGGCATCCATCAAAAGTGCCCAACGACCTAACAAACAATACCGCCTCTTTATTTTTATAATAAATTAAAAAGATAGTCTTTATTTTAATCGTATTTGCAAATGGAATTTTATTATCGTCTAATAATAAAGAGATTTTAATTGGTAGATATTTGATTTAGGAGAAAGTATGTAAGTTCCATCTTGGAAATGAAGGTCGCTAGGAAGTCCATGATAATATATACGTCTCTATTTCTCACCCTTATTTAAAAAAAACGTAGTTGCAATTTAACAAGTATGACCACATCCATAAAAGCGAAGCTCTAGAGTGTCAGAACTGAATAATCAGAATATAAATGTATAAAAGACGATACAAAATTGTCAGTAATTTCTTGAAAGCTGATTAAATACAAGATAATGTTTAAGGGCATACTTACTTTTTTAGGACTTGATTATAAAGATGTTTCGCTTATAACATTGTACTTAGTTGTCATAGGAATCAGTATTAAAAAAATTAGATTAATCGGATAATAAAAACTTGCTGTTTAAAAAAGTTAAAAAACTTGTTTAAAATGGACGTACGGAGATTCTAGTAATGACGGTGGTACCTAACTACATGCCTAAATCAACGAAAGCCATCCGTTCTGGACAGACGTACGGACGGACGGACTCACCTAATTATAGAAAAGCTTCGCTTTTAAAAATGGGTAATTACGGTTATTACAAAAGGGTAAGCACTTTATTAAAAAGCTAGGGGAAAGTTGAAAGGGCAAAGTTAGGGGAAAGGCAAACTATCGCAACATATAAATATTGGCAATTCTAAACAACCACTCACAGTCAAATACAGGATAGGAAATAGGAAACATCACCAGCCATGCCGCCACAAAGTTTGTCCGTACATTAAAATACGTCAATAGGAGAAGAAGGAGGGGGGGGGGAGTTAGAGAAATTCTTAGCACATTTATATTATTTTATATAATAGTTTAGATAAAAATTAAAGTTTACAGAACTAATCATTTTATTATCCCCGGAGATCCATGGATATCCTTTAATAAAGAAACAAGATGTCTGATTGCTTAGCTGTACCGTAGGATCTCGCTAACCACTGAACCGATCGGGTTCTCCCTAACTGGGAAGCTTTTCATAGGTCCCGGGACGGTCTATAACTATTAGTTTGGGGGAGGGTACCAGAGAAATCACAGAATGCTTTTTTTCCGTACAGACTTAAACGCAACATAGACAAATTATATAAAAACGGGGTTTTTGGGATTCAACTCCCACCTCTTCAAGTGCCCCTAGAGGCCTGTAGGGGGCTTAGCCGTAAGTTGTTTATAGTATATGTAAAGACATTATGTCCATTTGATTTACTTTTTATTACAGCCTTACAGTAAAATATTCAGAACTAAAATTTATTTTGAAATTAGCTTGTCGATATTATGTTAGCAATGCCCACTATAATTAAAGCAATAGTCGATGGAATGTCTACAATTTTACACAAGAATATTTACTAGAATATAAAAATTTTCAAACCTAATTTAAGCAATCTTCTCAAATATTTATAAACATGGACTTAAGGGCCAATTGTACAGTAAATTCGAAGCTGTCAAATCACAAAAGCAAATGACTGAATGAAACAAATTTATCAATATTTATATGACCCTTTTTTCATATCCATACCCAATTAGTACAGAGTAGGATATACCCCCCCCCCCCCCTCCCACTACCAAAACCCTTACCATTGGTCTTTCAGACAAACATGCCAAAATAGCCGCTTCGAGTAGCGTGCTATCAACCTCTATTTGTGGGGTAAGTGTGATAAAAGGGTAATGGGAATTAAATAGGGAAATATTGCTTTTTAACAGGAATATTTCAAACCTGCCAGAGTCCAGGAATGTGCACAAATTGCCAGCAACCAGGAAAGTTAAACATTGGTGGCTCCAGAAATATTTCTTGTTATGCTAGATCCAGGATTCTTGGAATATTGCTAGGAAACAGGAAGCATTCGTTACCAGCAATGTTTTACCATGAACTGCAGTAGATCCAAATAAAATAGAATTACTCTAAGTCCAAAGTTGGAAAATTTTGACTAAGTCCAAAAAGTTTCTAATGAAATTATTCTAAGTACAAAGTCAATAAATTTTGGCTAAGGGGAAAAATTTATGAAAATATCTTAAGTGCAAAATTAATAAGTTTTGACTAAGTCCAAAAAAAAATTTTATTGAAATTATCCTAAGTACAAAATTAGTAAATTTTGACTAAGTCCAAAAAAAAATTTTTTTTTTTTTAATGAAATTATGCTAAGTACAAAATTAGTGAATTTTGACTCAGTCCAAAAAATTTTTTTTTTATTTCAATGAAATTATACTAAGTACAAAATTAGTGAATTTATCCTAAGTCCAAAAACTTTTCAATGAAATTATGCTAAGTACAAAATTAGTGAATTTATCCTGGGACAAAAGAAATAGAATCACTCTAAGTCCAGACGTGGAATATTTTGTCCAAGATGAAATTTCCTAACAGTTCATTCACAAAGCTACTTTAGAGGTTGCCCTTAAGTCAAAAGAAATAGAATCACTCTAAGTCCACTATTGGAGTATTTTGACTAAGTGCAAATCTCGCTAAGTTAAGGATTTTAAAGTCATAAAGTATTAGAGTGTTAGAATTATCCTTCACCAAAAGAAATAGAATCTCTCTAAGTCCATAATTGGAATATTTTGGCTAAGACAAAATTACTCTAAAACAAAATTATCTCTTAAGTGTGGAAAATGAAATTTGTTAATCTAGTTGGAAAAATTGCAATTATTACAAGTCCAAATTTTGGTAAATTTCCAACCAAGTTCACAATTTCATAAAAATTACTATAAGTCCAGAAATTCAAAATTCTCTCTGTAACAAAAGAAATAGAACGGTGCTAAGTCCAAAAAGTGGAATATTTTGCTCAGAGCATCAGGAAATCTTTGGAAATATTGCTGATTGCATAAAGTAATTTGTTTTACACTTATATCATTCCAACCGATCGATGTTGAGAATATCTTTGAGACTTTAAAATATTTTGTTTAACTCAAAATTTTGGAGGAAATAGTTATTTTGATACATCCGCATATAAATCAGAATTACATTAGGAATATAAGGCCTAGGCATGTATAAGTAAGTGCAAATCTCAGAAAATCGGTTCTAACGGTACCAAAGTATTAGTACAGTTTAACTTGAGTATAAATGCTACAAGTTTGTAATAATCTTTTGGCCCTTTACTACGACTCAAGAGTACTAACTGCTTTCGGCATATTGTTTCAGAAACATGGCTCCAAAGACAATATGTATCCCAACTAACAGCGTTTCCCGTGTTCTATAAGATTTGCTCCTAAGTTTTCATTTAATAAGACAGTTCAAAATGGTCCTTTACAAATAGTATTTTGATAGCTTATAAATGAAAAGTTACTCCATGCTTGATTCTTAATAAGTTCTGGTTTAAGTATCAAAGATTCAAGTATTTCAACACTTAGAGAATTTTCGAATAAGTAAAAATCATACTAAGTCCGAAGATTTATATATATACTCCGCCACCTAGCACAACTCCTAGATTTCAAAACTCTGACTAAGTCCAAAAATCAAAATTTTGCACATAGCTCGATCTTAGATTATTCCAACTCAAGTGTTTTACTAAAGAGAGGCGGACATGGAGGTGCCGGTGTGCTGGTATTCTCTAGGGCCTCTAGAGTGTCAACCAGTGCGAGTGTCCTTATAGGGCGGCGACCAATGGCCACAAATATGCTAGCATTCTCTAGGGCCTCTAGAGTGTCAGCTAGTGCAACTGCTCGTACACGAGGCTCTCAATTGCATTTGTGTCGTGCCTTTCAGTCCCTATCTCTTCAAACGCCTCATAGTCCTAACCTTGCTCTCAAATAGTTTCACAGGTTTTGGAAAATCCGATTTTGCCATAACTACAATTATTCGATTTTGGTAAAAATACCTGCCTTAGGCGGTTCGGGTACGGTAAGGAAAAAAAAGAAAAAAATTTATGAAGTAAAATTTTTCCAAGATACAACCGGTAAGTTGCACCATTGTGTGTGCGAATGGGGCGTTTGTCCAAACTTAGGTATGGAGACCGCTCTTCTATGAGTACTACTAAAAACCTACTTTTACTGCAATACACATAGACATTCTCATCGTCGGTTCGTTTGTTTAGAATGCTTAACCCTCTATTCCCACAAGTATAATACGAATTTGGTTGAGCTGGTGGAAGCTCAACAAAAGACCCACGCGAAGTATTATGTTGCTTTAACCTAAGAATAAACGGTTGGTTTTGATATTCGATCAGAATTATATAAGTATATTAAGTATTAAGGAAGGAAAATGTTTTTATAAAGTGTATTTATATTACAAGTGCATAGGTTAAGTATGAAAATATTTACAGGATAAGTGTTAAATTTATAAGTAGAGTAGGACAGAAATGTGCCCTAAGTCCCAAGCAGTGAATTGTGCTAAGTGTTAGAATTCTAACATAAGGCCTGAGCTCAATTCATGCTAAGTACTAAGGGGCCTAAATTTAAACTACAATGCATGCCAAACAACTAAGTCATTACCTTTTAAAGCCAGAAAGAGAAGTTGATGGTAGGGGAGTCAATAAATAACTGAATAAATTTAAGAGGTACATGCTATAACATTAGCTCTGGACCAGGATTTTAGTGTTTGTCTGTACAATTAAATGTCTGTGTGTTAATATGTGACGTAAATCAGGCATGGTTGTAGGCATACATATTTGTACTGATTATCTATATGATTACATTAACAATAAACATAATATCTTTAATAAACATATACTATTAGCAAATCACATACAGATTACCATGAATAGGCTAGTGTTACCCATATATGGTGTCATATAGGTAGAGATAGGCCTATGAATGCATAAATTGATACAAATAATGCCTTGGGCCTAGCTAAAGTAATTGTGTCTTGCCCCTGATTGTTACTAGATAATTGCAGGGCACGCGTCAATCAAATATTCATAATATGCTCTATAAAGTGTTGACTTTATATCAAGCATAGATAGGTAGCTGTGGATGCGAAGCATTTCTGTAAAAGTCTTATATGTACGTTCAAAGAATTTGAAAATTGAGGATCGCATCTCCAAGTTTAAACAGCATGCACGCAAAAACACATTTTGTAAAAGTATTACCTAAAGGATTTGTTAAAGTGTTTGCTAGATCATATGGGATACCAAACTCAACATTCATCATAATCAGCTGTTTTGTTGCTGGCTTCTCAAGGAACCTTTTCAAGGCCCCGTCTTTTCCTAAAAAGTAGTTATATAAATTTTCTTTCTAAAGTATGACAACACCCATAGATTAGATTAGATGTGCATATTTAATAAGAATCTTTTCTGAAAGTCTCATTAGTCTATTGATTGATTAATTAGCCATAGTTTCTTAGGGTTTGGACCTAAGTATTCATGGAGTAGGCTGAAACACTTTTGCATAGCCACTAGGGCTTTCAAGCTCCACGTTCAAGCACATTATGACTTGACCCGCTATCTCATGAGAGCTACTCATTAATACCTCACCCTCGCCTCATTAGTCTATCTTCATTATCGGCCGAGAAAATCACATTTCCCAAAAAAGCGTAACGGAATGACTGACAGTATGGATGGACGGATGGACAGACAGCGTAAATTTTAGAGCAGCTTTTCTATTAAAAAAAAGAAACAACAATGAAATTGGCTTTATGAGAATAAAAATGAGTTTAGTGAGTTAAGTAGGTATTTTATTCAGTTAATGTTTGGACACATTAACTGAAAGGGGCAGTTTCAACGGATGTATTAAGCTTTTTCATCTTATTAGCATCCTTCCAATATACCATATTTTTTCATTTTAAAAAATCCGTCAATATTCAAGGAAAATTCATTAAATTTCTAACGACCTTCCAAAGATTGAGATACTCTTTAGTCAGTTTTGTAAGATTCTAATATTTGTAATATTAAGATTCTACATATCCTCTGAATACGTCCCTGGAGGCCTCTAGGGGCACTTAAGGAAAATGAGAAAATTGTCAATATTTTATTTCACCTTTTAGTTTTAAATGGAAAAAAATTGGGGCTGGTACCACCCCTCTATATATAAAAATGGGCATATGCCATGAGAATATTCACTTAAAATTTCAGCTGTCTATCTTGAATAGGAGCCGAGAAAATCACGTTTCCCCCTGGTCCTATAAAAAGCTTCACTGTAAAGTATAATTCTTCAAAACACACAGTCAGGCATCCTGATATTTAATTACAAGGATAAATCTTACCAAGAGCTGAACTAGAAATGATTAAAAATATGCAAATAGCGAGGAGATAACGGTAATGCATCCTGTTTCAACCATTATCATACATCGAGTCTGAATCAGCAAAAGTACATGCATGAATAACATTATCTATAAGAACCCAAACTATAACATAAAATAACATAATTTAAAATTAAAAGTTAAATGATGTTGAAACTAAACTGAGTAAGTATATTGTAAACATTTAATACCGACCTATATGATTAACAGACGGGTACTGGGCACACGGATATGCATGGTTCCTATGTTTACCGTGGAACAACCTTCCACAGAAGAAGCTACACCTTCAGCAGCAGCAGAAGAAGCCATAAGCAATCAATTCAAATCTCCCACCTACCTTACCAATGCCAACAACTTTACCAACTACATCATCTTCGATACTTCCAGTGGCTTTATAACATCCCAGACAAATAGGACTATCCCTCGGCTAACCTAAATTTTAACTTACCCGACAAAGGATGCAGCACCAGCCTGCCTTTTTAGAATTAAATAGAATTGAATAGAAACCTGGACCTATAAAATGGTACAGCGTTACCTTGTCAGAAATATTACCTACACCATGGCTATTAAATGCACTAACTGTTTACACTAATTCCAAGTAAAATGCTCTCAAATCATCCTCTTGAGAGTTGAAATTAAAATCATGGATAAATTGAAAACAGGCAGCCTGCCTTCACTTTCAAGTATTTTACAAACGTACGCAACAAATGATTTAAGAGAAAATAGTTGTATATTATCTTAAAATAGATTTCAGTTTTCAGCGAAAAAAACGACGTTATATTTTTAAAAAATATGAAAACACTAAACAATCGTTAACATTATATGTTATGATATGTACAAAGCAACTTAGATTACAATTTTATATACAAACAATTATCAGCTGATTCAAAACCAACTGAAGGTGCAGATTCCGTAGATATTTAATGCCTCATTAGTACAGTACAATTTTGGTCTAGACATGGTCTAGGCGTAATAGAATAAGTTTTCTCGTATTCATTCGAATCCGGTGGATAGGAACCGGTTCTCATCCATACGAAAAAACTATGTCTAGCATCGTATTATATCCAGCTTTCTTCGGCACCACGGGGCTAAAAAAAAATTGTTTTAATCTTACAATTGTACATTCTATATCCGCAGAAAGCCGTTTATAATACGATGCGAGAAATAACTAATATAAATTTTGAAAAAAAGAAGTCTTTTTGTGAATTATTACAACCTCAAAAATTATGGTAATATTATATTATTTTAAACAATAATGTATCAAATTACAGTCTGGTTTTTACTAGTGAAGCTACTCTAAAAGTCGAAATTTTCCTCCGTCCATGGGTCTGTCTGTCGGTTCGTCCGGCATATTTTTCTAGTAGAGATTTTCCTGGTAGATTACCATATACTCTACAACTCAATTGGTCCGTTCCTGGAAACTATTTTGAAGGAGGGTTTCACCCATGTATAGGTTCCATCACCTTTCCATAGATAAATTGCCTCTAGAAAAAATGATCTCCACTCAAAGCTTGATGATTATCAACCCATTTTCTAGGTCTTTGAATAATACTGCTATTTTTTACTAGATTTTTAAGATTTTAAATTGCCTATTGCTTGCATTGGAAAAAGATATATTTTTTCAAAAATTGAAGGAGCGATTGATCTAACCGTTTACGAGATATTTATTAAGATACAGATAAAGAATAACTGTTTATCGCATCGTATTACAGACAGCTTTCCGCGGATAGTAAAATTAAAATTTTTAGGTTAAGTTGGTCCCGAAGGCTTTAGCCAACTAAACTGGTATTGTTTTCATGATTTTTATTTTATAATTCGTTGAAAATTGTCTATAATACGATAAGAATCCTGATGATTATTATAGCTCCGAACTGGTTCTTATACAGTGCAGTGGAAATAAATCGTATTCGGTGCTTTACTGAAAATACATTTTACAGCTAGAAAATCACGAAACAATTTTGTTTGTTTTGATTTTAGAGAAGCTTTACACAGGATGGTTTTAGGCTGTGTTGTTTTAGTTCCCATTGAAAGTTCTTATTCGTTGCCTTGAAAACTTTATATCATTAAATTTTATTGGGTATTTCATACTAGAAGTGTCCAAACTTTTCAACAAATAATTTTAATCTACAGAAGGGGTAATTTTGTTTATTATTATTAGGTATACACAACAATTTGTCGTCAATTGTTCTCTCGCTTAAGATACGTTCTATTACATAGTATTAAGTTATTTTGTCCGTAGATTAAGATTTCAATGACTACTGAACTGATTTAGTTATCTTTTAAAAATATGCTTCACATATGTCTTATGATATGGTTTTGAGATTTTTTGTTTCTATAATTTAGGCTTGGGGTGTTCTAGTGCAATTTTTGCCTCTTCTTTGGCACTTTGATTACAGAGCTCTTAGATGCTAAGGACGCAACCGCTATTATGCTAAAGGGAAAATTTAATAAATATCAGAAAGCAATACTTTATTGTCTATTGTCTATTAATCCCTGCTGATTTCATTGGCCACTCAAGGTTAGCTAAGTCAAATGATTTTGTTTATAATATATTTTCATTGAAGCAAAGTTACTCCTTATCTTTTACTAGCGACTATGCCCCTAGAGGCCTCTAGTGGCACTAAAAATGTTTGGTGTTTTAAAAAAATAATACGATACCTTGTAATGTTGCGAAGGAGTCTCTATCAAATTGCTACGATACTTTGCAATATTACGTAGGAGTCTCTATTCAAGGAAAAAAAATTCGATTTATTGTGATTTCTCTTGTGAGGGTGGTGGTACCCTCCCCCAAAATAGTTATAAACCTTCCCGGCACCTATGAGAAACTACCCTGTTAAGGAGAACCCGATCGGTTCAGCGGTTAGCGAGATCCTTCGGTACAAACACACAGACAAACAAACAGACATACTGTGACTTTAGTATAAGGATATAACCGAATGTCCCTAAATATATCATTATCTCGGCTTTTATCAAAGAAAGATTCTTTAAAGATCCATATGATATATTGTTAATTTATTCTGGTGGGGCTATAAGAGATAAACTTATGCAATTTAAATTCAATGAGCATCTACTCTATACCATACTTTGTCGACGACCGTCCGTCCGTTTGCTCCTGATATTACATATTTATATTGGAAAAACTAGATAAGGTGCATTCCCTCAAAGTACCTGTCTAGCACTGTAATCCCCCACTAACCTTAATTTTTAAATGAATAAGAATCAGGAGTTTTTTTGAATGCCTAACTCCCGCGGGGCCAATCAGTACCCAATATAATCTTTATAACTTAACCTGTCCTAAAGTAATAAACAAAAAACCACCCCCCACCCATTTAAAAAAATTCTATTTTTAAAATAAGAGAGGAGGAGGTTCTGTGCTTGACTTAGCACTTTGAGGGAAATCGCCCTAAAGGCACAATAACATCCTTGTTGGAACAAGGATAGTTGTGTTAATATGTTCAATTTATTTATTTTCCATCATTATTTATAATAAAGTAACAGGATGTTTGTCTGTCTGTTTGTACTGTAGGATCTCACAAACCGCTGAATCGTTATGTTTATCCTTTACAAGGTAGCTTCTCATAGGTCCCAGGAAGGTTTATAACTATTTTTGGGGAGGGTACAACCACCCTTCCAAGAGAAATAGCTCCTAGAAATAAATAACCTAGGGGCGTATTCGCAAGTATTATGTAAAGTGGTAAGCTTTCTGTCTGAAGCTTAATATCTCGAAAATACTGAATATATACTTTTCAGGAAGATTTGTAAATCTTTTTTTTTACCCCCCTTGTTCAATCATTTGAGTTCTTTATTCTTCTTGTAAGCTTCACAATCACATATGGGTCTTTGATGCAGTGTTAGGGTTACAGTATTTTAATTTTAAATCAGGTCCTGGGATGGTTTAAAGCTACATTTCTGACATCTCACGTCATCTAGAGATTCAGAACCTATATTGTATATTATATACTACTAGTACTTACCACTGATTAAACAGTAAACAGAATATAGCTTCATTTGAAGAAAAGCCTTGCATTCAAAATATCATAGAAACGACCATTTTAATTTCTTGTTTTTGTTGCCCAAAGTTAAATTTTGTACATAATATTAATCTTTGTTTTGACTAATAATTTAGATGATTGATAGGTAGATAGATAGATAGTGAGAGAGAGATAGATATCTTTCTACATATGTATATATTATCTATCTATCTTCTTCTCTTTCTATAACAATGTGTGTATATCTATCTAAAAGTTTTCCTGCCTAATTCTCTTTCTTTCTATAAATCTATCTATACCTATATCTCTGCCTCCTCTCTCTGTCTCCCTCCCCCTCCCCCTCTCTCAGACATTTGAAGTTCAGTGTGAAACGAAACTCTCAGTTTCATTTGAGCTGGCCTACTACACGCACCTTGTGGTGTAGGCATTTATTTCACTGTCCGCTTGACCCTCTAACACAGACACACACACACACACACAGACTTTAAGTGTGTGTGGGTGAAAGTTGGTTAACATCTATGTGTTTTGAATTCACCAGTAGTGAAAACGGTTTCTAGGACTTTACGTGACGTTGGAATCACACCACAATTTGCCCTATACAAAGACTTAAAATTTTATGTAATTTTAATTTCATAATACTTAGAGACACCGCCTATTTTCGTATTATATCATATGATGAACTGTTCAAAATTTTGATAAACCTTAATTAAAGTGATTTTAATCGAATTGTGACTTTTTAATTTCATCTGTGTGAAAGTGAATTTTGATTTATAAGGTAGGTTACCTTTGCTATGTTTTTTTTTTTAGCTATTCTACTTTTTAAAGTGTTAATTTAGAAACGTTCTATTGAATTAAAACATTGTAAATTAAGGTTAAAAATTTCCCTATCTATTAAATTATTTATATTTGGACACTGCTAGTTCGTACAACCCAATCAAGATTTAATAAAAGTACACAATGTTTTTAAGCCAATAAACGAGGAAATGTTTTTATAAAACTTTGAGCAACAGTGTTATTTACAGTACCTTCCCTACTTTGTAATAAATCAATATACATAAATCTTATTTATCAGGAAAATTAAGATTTGATTAATAAACCCTTTAAGTTTTTTAGCCGATGAATAACAGAGCCAGATTATAAACTTGATGCGCTACTTATGAACATACTTATTCTTGATACCCAGGAAGGAGGGGACAGTGGACTGGGAATTTTATTGGTCCTCAAGGTTTTTTCTCTGTTTCGTTGGCTCAAAAATTTTTGTGGCTTATAACATTTTGATTGGTTGGTATCCAAACTATTCTTCCAATAACATTAGTCTATAAAATAGTTCTATTTATCTTCTATTGCCTTATTTCTTAAGAACCATGATATCTTTTTATGATATCTAGAGCTGATAAGAAGAAAAAAAGAATTCATATTTCACATACTCTGGTGCAGTCTCTGAACTTCATTCTTAAAGAGGCCTCTAGGGGCACCGAACTGTTCAGTACACTATTATTCAAAGTTTAATAATAACATTTTCACATTTGTTGGCTTTTGGGTCTTTAATTAAATTTTGAGTTGTTGGCTCCTGAAGTTGTCAAAACTTATCAACCAAAAGTTTTAATTTACAAAAAGGGTAATTATTTATATCATCATTGGGGATGTACATATATTTATTGTCCATTGTCTTGTCCCTTTAGAGCCCTATTATATGAGACAAGTCTTATATGCTATACTAAAGTCTACATAATATTACTCTATAACTCTACATTACATATTATAACTTTCATTTTCAACTGTAAGCTACTCCATAATTCAATAGTCGCGACGTTTGTCTGTTTTTAGTTTAGGTTTAATTGACTGAAAGACTTTCTGCGTCTTTTATATAATACAACAAAGATCAGCTTTTTAAAGTTTGAAACGGTACATAGAAAAGCATCACAAATTATCAAGGATCTTAAAAAATACGACGATGGAAGATGAAAAACAATTAAACCCCCAATAACGATACACAATATTACCCCTCCCGTGGATGAAAATTTTGTTATAAGGTTGGTATCAACCAAAAAAGATATTATACAAGTCGCTAAATTTTTTAAACCAAATATGATGAAACTGCTTACCGGTATAATTTACAGTCCAATGTTCCTTCAATGATTATTATAATAGAATTGATTCTAGTAATGATATCAAAGGCAAATCTCAAATATAAATTAATAACAAAATGAACTTTCTAAAAAGTCCCAAAAAGGTAATTTTTATCATAACCTAAAAAAATGTACTTTTAGATAATAAGTTGAGACCTATTTTTCAACAAAAGAAATTCAAAATTCAGGTTTTAGATTTTAGATTATTAAAAGTATGATAAATTTAGATTAACCAGGGATGCGATATCCAAAAATGTGAAGCTCTAAGATCAGAAGGCAGGACAAACGATCAATGACTCTTAAAGAGTGTCAGAACTTAATAAGCATAACATTAATTTGTAAATGTAAACGAAATTGTACATAAATTTGTTTCAAAATGCGTAAATACAAGATAGAGTAAAAGGAAATACTTTTATTTTTTAAGTTGATTCTATTGTAGATTGAATTATCCCCTATTGTTCTTTTCCTGCATTCCAAATTTTTTGTTACATTTTTCTTTGAATATTTTTTTGCCAATTTTAAAGAAATAAATTACTGTAGCGTAAATTATGCAATATATATAGGATGTGTTATCACTTTTACGTATTGTAATATTCATTTTTTACAATTATTTTTAAAAAATCAGGCATCTAAAGGGTTAAGGCAATACACAATAAATGCATGTACATGCCAATTCACGGTAATAATGTATTTTAAAATTATTGGAAAAAAGTAAGTATAGCCTTAAAGCGTAGACTTTGTTTAGACTTGAACATTTTTATTCTGTTTATTCAGTTCTAACAATCTACGAGTATTAATGTTCGTTTGTCCTCAGCTCATACCAATAACGAAATTAATTAGGAAAAAAATCACGAAACCTATACGTGTTTTTCAGCTGTCGTTGGGGGGCAACACATCATAAAATTGACGACCTCTCCATTTGCCCCCCAAATATTATTTTATATTTAATTCCCTTGTTGGTTATACCTTATTCCTGGTTTGTCCTACCGTTTCAGAGCTTCGCTTTTATGGACGTTGTCATCCTTGTAATCTTCAAGTCTTGTTATTGTTTCAGGCTATTTTCATGTCCTCTTTCTTTCATGATACACTTAGCGAAAGTTATAGCATACTATATATTCGTAAAGTAAATTCATAGCGTAACACATAAACACCCTATTATTTGTGAGCGCAGATACTCTATAATAAAGATATGTATATTTATTCATCCACGACGACATTATAAGAAAAGAAAGAAGAGGGATTGAGCTATATATGTAATTGTGTAACTCTTCCCATTAATAGACCCTTTCAGTAGATTTATGAACTAACCAATGAAGGTTTAATTCCAGTCCAATGTCCCCTCCCTCCTTGCAAATGATATAATTTTGATACGATAATTTGTTGTTATTACATCAAAGGATATTGGGTTTCTTACTTTCTAATATCAACAGGGAGGGAGATTGCTTTAGATATTAAATTGCAACACACAATTTACCATTTTATTATCCCAATTTTTCATTGGATGGCTTAAAACTGTGGGTACTTTTAGTAAATTCTGATTGGTTGTTTCAAAATAAAGGTGACCAAACCTTTCAACCAATAATTTTAGTCTACAGAAGGGATGTTACCCTCCCCTTTAAAACCTTCCTGGGACCTTTACTTTAATTTAAAGAAAAGTCTTAGCAAGATTTTTCATTACAAACACACACACAGACATCATACCTATCTCTTTCACATAAGTATAAATTTAATACAATGAAATAGAAATATAGATCTACGATTTCCTCCATAAAATATGTGCATTTAGTTGATATTAAACACATACATACTTTAATGGCTTAGCTAATCTATTTTTGCAGTGCCTCTGTCTAAATTACTAATTATTAAAAGTGTTTTAACTCTATATTTTTAAAGTTCGCTAGTCCTATATGTTGTGCTTCGATTTTTATGGCTGTTGTAATCCTTGTTTTTCAAAATAAATTTATGAATACAGAAAAGACATGTAAAATATATATTATCACGGTTATATACTAAAAACATTTACAGCTTTAGGTTATTTTAAGGTTTGTTTGTCTTTTTACTTTTTATTTCATGAAAACTAGTCTTGTTCTAGACTTTATTTTGGTTGCTTTAAAGTCAGGAGTTAACAAAAACAAAACAAAACAGATAAATAGATATCCTATTATATAAAAAAGTAAAATCGTTTGTCTGTTAAGTTCTCACTTAACAATGAACCGAGAGCATTCTCCATTTAACTACAGAATTTATTTTATATAAAAAAAAAATTTATTTTATGCCCTGCCTGAACTGATGATTATACTGGTACCCTAATTGATAAACATCAGTGGCTCAACAATTTTGGGTACTTTTGTTACATATTAATTGGTTGGTTCCAAGTCAAAAAAAAATAACTTTCCACCCAAAATTTTAATTTCCGGAAGGGATTTTGTACCTTATCATTGGGAATATAAATCAATAAGTCGTCCATTGTCCTATACCTTAATATCCCTGCTTATTTGCTAAGACACTTGTCATTCACCAATTTTCTAATTTTCACTTTAAACAAATATTCAAACCCTAACCAAATAGGATACATATGATTTAATGTACACATTCAATTTTGTTTCATATTTAATCTATTAAGTCTATTAGTCCATATATCTTTTACATGAGAAAATGACAAACATATGAGGAAGGATATACATTTTCTATCTTAACTATTAGACTGACTAATTATCTATATTGCTATCAATATCATTATTTTATCTATTCATTCTATATACCAGTCTATCTTTAAAACTGTCCTATTATCCATATATCTATCTATCTACCTTTCTATCTATGTTTTAAAATCAAATTGCCTACTATTGTTTAGGCTAAAAATGCGTTTATAGTGTCTAATAACTTAGCCTTAGGGCAAAAAAAAGTACACTCAAATTTGCAGGTTCATCATGGTATAAGATAATGGAAGAAAATTTAATGTAATTGAATAATAATGGATGAAATTACCCCGTTAGTAGATTAAGATAATTGGTGGAAAAGTAAGGACAATCAAGATTCAACAAAGTTTTTAGTCCCACCAATGATGGAACATGTTTATAAAACTTTAGAGACTAGCTTAATTTAATGTCCAATATACCCTCCTCCCCCCCATAATTTAAATACCAAAATGGAAGATTAATATAGCATTGATTATCTTATCCCTTAATCCAAGACTTTTCCATTTATCACACACACATCCTAACACACACACACAGACATACACACACAATTGTGGTTTTGGATGTAAATATAGTGCAATCAAAATTAAGGGTTGCCCTTCATAATATAATGTTTCTTCAATACAGTTAAAATAAAGTAGCAACAAGAAGCAAAAAAAAATAAACTAAAATACTAGATAATTGGAAAAGAACAGTAAACTTCAATACAATTTAAATGGCAAAAGACCAGTTGATTATTATAGAGTTTAAAAAGAAAAGACCAATAGACTAGATTAATTAATTAGATTATCACTTTTTATAAAAGCACCAATAGCTATGCCCCTTAAAACTAGATACTCTGTATTTAAATTAGGGGGGGGGGGGGAGGGAATAATTGACTATCTGAAGCATTAGATTTAGAAATATATTAGCTTGAATTATACCTAAACCTATATGAAGCTTTCTTTGAGAACTTTAATATAAAAAAAATCATTGTGTTTTTTTATGTTATTGGATCCTTTTTATTGCTTATTTGAATTTTTTTTACATATCTTAGAATTGGCCTACAAAGATAAAACTATTTTTCTTTGCTGTTTTTTTAAGCTGCTATGCCCTTCGACCCCAATGCATTAACTTTTATTCTGCTTCTTCATTTCCCGCTTTTTAGCTTATATATATACATATATGTTGTATATTTTGAAAAGCTTCGCTTTTCTATAATGGTTAGCTCTTTTCGTTAATTTAAACATTTAAAAATTGTCCTATCGATTAAAAACTTTGCATGATGATTCATATAACAGTTAGGTACGATTTGGGAATTGTAGCAACTATATAATCGTTACCAGAAAGTTAATACGTCCATTTAAAACTTTTAACTTTTTGATAGCCGGAGGGTACTGTGCACGTTCGAGAGCAAGTGATTTTTAACCACTTTTCAGCATTTAACATTTGTATTTTTATGGATAGAAGTAGGTTTATGTATTATATAGTTATATTAACTAAAAAAAGAAGTTTCACTATTGTTTTATCTGAAAAAGAATTTTGAATGTTAAGCATTTGTAGACAAAATGTCATCAAATGTTTTGTTGAGTTCAAACTTGTGTGTCAAAGCATTTGACACACAAGTTTGTATCTTTTCATTGAAAAATGTATATTCAGAAAAAGTGGTGGTAATTTGATTACTGTACTTATGCAATTTAAAGCCTTTTATTATGCTTTGCCATGATATTTTATTTTGCCTTTTGAACTCAACAAATTCTAACAAGTGCTCTTTAAATCTCCCTGTCATTATTCTTATCCATGAGTTTTTGTGCTTCGTTACTAACGGATATTATCTTCCTTGTCTTTAACAAAGAATCATTATTTCAAAGTGTAACCTTTGATTATGTTGATTGTTTGCAAGCTACAACCGTAATAGTGAAGCTTAGTAAATCAGAAGGTCAGACAAACGAACAATTACAAACATAGAATAACGAAGTATTCATTATTTAACACATTTTTTAAAAATTCTGTATGAATATCTTCCAGGATAGGATAAAAAATCTTCCTGTCGAAATTGGATATACGTACTTTCTGATAGTCTATAACACAAAGTAGAATTATGTCTGTCTGTCCTTCTGAAGCTTAAGAACTCTGTAACCGATTAACCGAAAATAGAAAAAAAACGTACCTTGTGCCGAAGCCTACATGAAACTCCCCTAACCAATTTTTTTTACAAATCAGGAATTAAATGATTTGTGTATCCTGTGATAAAACTGGGTTTAATTTTTAGATATCTTAACGAACATACATTAATGCAGACAGACAGATAGACATACTCTTGATTTGGTGTATTAGACAATTAAAAGAGATTCGATGATATAATACTAGCTCTAAAGTTTAACTTTGTAATCCCTATATAAAAGAAACGTGATGTCTATCTGTATGTCTGCACCGGATCAATATAATGCATTTCATTCGTACGGTCAGGTCAGCTGTCGATGGTAGTATATAATACAACTCTGGGGTTATCAATGACGTTGTGTCGAGTCCAACAAAATTGCGTAATTCCATTAAAATAATTTTTTTACTCGCTTCAGTAAACAAAAAAAATAACAATTATGTTATAAAGAGCGAAGCTATTAACATTTAAAACGCAAACTGACAGACGAATTGAATGATATATTGAATAGATATTCTTTTGCTAGCAGAATATTTTGAACACAGTAATAGTGTCTGATTGATTATGACGTAACAAAAAAAATAGCCAATGAGAGGCCGTTATTGACCAATGGTAAAATTTATAGTGGCCTCTCATTGGCTAATTTTTTTTGTTACGTCATAATCAGTCAGACACTATTACTGTGTTCGAATATTTTTTTTTTTAAATCAGCCATAAATCTCTTATAACAGCCGAGTATATCTAATTTTCTTTTTGAATTCTAATATCTTTATAGCATTACTGACAGACCAATTGAATTCTATACTGGATGCAAATGAGTAAGTGGAAATATTAAACTGAATTTCAGGCGTCTGTCTTTAAAAGTAGCCGAGTAAATTTACTTTATGGAGTTACTGACCAATAGAAAGACTGATAAAATTAACATAGTTTAAAACTTATGCCTTTTAATATGGACCTAAGGAAATCGCTACGCTTCCTGAAACATGCCCAACCTTTACAGGAATCCTTGTGTCAAGTTTCAAATCGATATGAAAATTCTAGCATGCCGAAATTAACGCTTAGAGATAGCTGTTTCGAACGCACGGACCGACCCTAACTATAGAAAAGCTTTTATTTTAACAAGGATGACAGTACTCATACACACAAACACACACACACACACACACACACACACACACACACACAAACACACACACACACACAGAAAACACCACAAAACATCCCACATACAACATACACGCACACACACAGAAAAATATCAGAGTGTATAAAAACATTAATGGACATGTCACCAAAAATTGACATAATCAGATCAAATTATTAGTAGCAAAGCTACTTTATATAACTCATTTCAGCTTTATGTCCGTCCGTTAGTATGTGTTATTAAAAAATGTGAATCTTATTTTAATGCTACTTATGATGTACAGCTGAATTTTTTGAGAAGATTTCTCTGGCCAAAACAACTCTTTACTTACTTCGTATATCAATGAATTGAGTCTAGAAAAAATGGAGATTTACTGGGTAAGTAATACCCAACAGACAACCAACCATTTGATTGCACGAAGTTTGTTAGGAATTCCTAACTGAGTGGCACCTGTTTACGGGTCAAGCATTATTCCTAATATAACTATACGCACATAGAAGAAATGAGTATATTTTTAAATTTTCTAATTTGTCCAGGCTGTATGTATGTATGTATGTAGCCTTACATACATACATACACAGATTGTCGTCCAGGCTCGATTCTGATACCGCTTTTAAAATTTAAGATGTTTTGTAAAGGAGGGGGGGGGGAGGTGGTCCAATTAAAGTTAGAGGGATAATGCCACCTACTTTCACTAAGTTTAATAGGCAAGCTTAATCTGATTATTAACACCTTTGTGTTTGTGTGTAATGTATTTGTGTAGAGGGGGGGGGGGGGGTAGAAAAGCATGGATCTCAAGTGATAAGGTAATGAATGATAAATTTTATAAACATCACAAATGATGACAAAAATACCCACTTTATAGATTAAAATTATTGGTTTATGGAGCCAAGAAATCAAAATTGAAAGAATTACTGAAAGTTTTCTCAGCAGAAATATTAACTTTGGGCGCTTATGTAATTTACAGTCCAATGTTTCCTACCACCCTCATAAAATTGGGTGAGTCAGAAATAAACGAATAAGGCGTAAGGGGGGGGGGGGTGCCCCCTTTGCCGCATGCCATGGCTCTTTGTTAAGAAATTAGGGCTATGAGTGTTCAATTTATCGTCCATTGACATATCCCTTAAGATCCCAGGGCCTTTACGATTATTATCAAAGGAAGTGAGGTTAAAGATATCATAGTTAGGTGGTTCAATGTTACAGGAAATAAAATTTTATATATCTTTCAAATTTAGATAAACGAAAAAGAAATATATTATATAGAGAGTGGATAGATAGAAAGAGAAAAAAAAAGAGAGAGATAGCTAGGTAAAGTTAAGGTGGTTTAATGTTACGGGATATGAACCTCAGTATGTCTTTTTTGAAAGAAAGATAAATAGGAAGAGAGAGTGAGAAAGATAGAGAGAGAACTATAGATATATATGGATAGATAGGGAGAGAGAATTTCCTCTATTGTAATAATTTATGTATTTGTTTTATTATTCGTTGGTTAGAAACAATGGGTACTTTTAGCAAATTTTATTGGCTGATTCTTAACTAAAAGTAGTGTCTAAACTTTTTAACAAAAAATTTGCAATCAAAAGAAGGAATAATTTTGTCTATCTTTATTGGGGATGTACATAAACTTTTGTTAATTGAATTATCCAGTGGCGTGCACAGCAATTCACTAGGGTTGTGTAAAACCATTTGGAGGTAAAAAGGGGAAGGCAGACAATTTTAAGGGGGTGCTGACACCCCACTATACCCTATCCCCCTAAAACGCCACTAGTTTTATCCACTTGAATTTAATAAACTGTTTATAATAAATTTGCTCTGCTGGAGTTCAATAATGACTTTAAACATTTTAAAATTGCAATTATTAAGTGCAAAATTTATTGTTTATTCTTATATAAGAGTAACAGGATGACTGGCAGTCTCTGTGTCTGTCTGTCTGTAGTTTAAGATCTTGTTAATCACTGGACCGATATGGTTATTATAATAAGTGTGCTCTTCTGGACATTAAACAATTTTGTAATACAATTATAAAAAATTAACAGAATGTGTGTTAGTATGTGTGTCTGTCTGTTTGAAGCTCAAGATCCCGCTAACCGCTGGACCGACATAGGTTTATAACAATTTAATAAATGTGCTCTGCTGGAGTTCAATATGACTTCAAACAATTTAGTAATGCAATTATTAAGTGCAAAATTTACTCCCTATATCCTATATTATAAAGTAACAGAATGTTTGTATGTATCTCTGTACCTTCAGATCTCACAAACTACATGGATAGTAAATTTGCTCTGTGGTAGTTCGTTAATCAATTTAGTAATGCAATTATATAAAAGTAACAGGATGTCTGCTAGTGTGTGTGTCTGTCTGTTTTGCAAAATTTACTACTAATATCCCAAATTAATAAAAGAGAATATATTTTTTTGCATGGATTTAATTCAATTCAATACACTGCATGATAGACTCGAAATAAAGTATTACCAAACTTTACCAATAAACTGTAAACAAATATGATAAATATACAAGCAAAATAACAAGTTAATGTTGAGATTCAATTCCTTCTCGTTCCTTCTTAAGCATAAAATGAATTTGAAAATTTTTAACATAAACTTTAATATCCTTATCAGGATGTTGATTTTATATGTCGTCTTTATGACAGGTGAAGATTTTATGAATATATTTCTTAAATTATGTATATAAAAAAATATTGTACGGTAATATCAAATTAAATTAAAAATAATTTATTTTTTTTTTGTTTTTTTTTGTACGAGAATCATCCCTGCAATGAAAGGAGAGAAAAAATTTGTTTTGTTTTACATAGCAGACTAAATGTATTATGATAACATACAACGTCTCTTTGTGAGTTCATATTTATAATATAATATTTATAAGACTTTAAAGGTACGTAGCCGCTAGTCCTTATATGGAAATAACGGGATGTATGTATATCTGTCTCTAGCAAAGGAACTCGTTATCCGCTGAACAGATGTGGTCCTTGTTTTTTTTGTAAAACTTAAATTAAAAAATAGAGGGGATTAAATTCTAGTGCCCATAATGATTGCTGGGGGCGTAGCGTTTTTAGCATGGCAAGCATCGTTTTAGAATTAAAAAGAAAATAAATGTTTCAGTTAAGAACAACCCAACAAATGATGTCTATAGCAATTTGATCAGCTGATTGGTTTTAATACTAGATGTTTTTTTAAGTAGCGCAGCTACTCTAAATCTAGGAAATAAATCTAATTTTGCTTAGAATTTACTTTTAGGTGTTTTAAACGTTGTAAATTGAAGATTTTATTTGAATAATTAACATTTTACAACAATACCCTCTATAAACTGTGAGGAAGTTTGATAAAATTACGTTTATTTTGCAAGCTTTTTTGAAAATACTTCATTATTTTTATAATTCTGACAAAATAGAATTTCTGTTTAAGTAAATAACATGGCCACAAAAAGGTTTAAGCAGTAATTGAAATATTTTATTACCATTCTTGCTAATTAAATAGTCGTTAACTATGTTTAATTTGCATTTTTTTTAAAGACAAGAAAAATATCCTACTTAAATGCTACTTTTATGAAGTTATCTTAAACCTTTTCCAAAAGTTTGTTTTATAAAAATATTTTATTTTCCATTGATTTTATTGATTATATAGGTTAAAAATATCAAAAGTATTTTTTAAAGGCTATAGATTAATTTTGATTAATTCCGATTTTTAATTTTTTTAATTTTTTTCAAATCTGAAAGAATATGCCTGTCTTTTTAAAGAATAGATTATATAAAAAAACTAAATTAAACATATTCAGGCTATCAAAAAGTTAAAAATATTTTTTTTTTACTAATAAATCGCTAATTTTTAACATCATTAGATTTTAAGCTTATTTTGCATGGAAACACACTTTTTCAGTCATTTCTTCTCAACAATGGATCTTAAATGATTATTACTGAAAACTTTTATGAAAATGTTATTAACCAAAACTCCAAATAAAGGAAATAATTGCCGTTTGCGAAAATGTGTGCAAAATTTTGCCAATATCTCGTTAGAAGGGACTTAATGGATTTTAATTTTTATTGCTTACGACTTAGTGGACTATAAACTATTAGAAAAGTATCACTTCAAGGTGGAATTTTAAGGGTCAACTTTTTTTCTTTTAAAATTTGCAGTGAATACTGTAAATTTTCAAATTTTAGGTATGTACTTTTTTTTCACAAATCTGTTGGTTTCTGTTACTATGACAGAATGCAGAGGGGTGCACAGAAATTTACTATGAGGATATAAATCACAAGAGGAAGGAAAATTCAGCACCCCTACTAACTTCATAGTAAACCCTTCTTTTCTTAACATATGCTTAGGGTTTCATTACAAACAGCTGTGCTACTATTGTACGGTAAGTACTTAGCATCCTTGTTGAATCTTTAATATTGATTTTACGTCCATTTCAGTGACTGAATGACAATAAGTATCATAGAGTAGCTTCACTACTAAAAAAAGATACAAATAAAGTTTAATTGCAAAAACTGACATCTAGAAAAAAAATGTTTTTATGAAATTTTAAAATTGCTATATACCGAATGTAATAGTATTAATTTCTGTATGTTCAATGATATCTCGAATACTACTCGAAAGATTGATGTTTTTAAATTGTTATTTGAAATTCTATTTTGTGAATAAAAAAACCAATAGGATTTTTTTCGCTATACATTGACATTTGGGTTTTCGTGGAAACATACATAAACCTAATTTGCTATAACAAAGATACAAAATTATTAGCACTTTTTTCCCATCGTTAAAATAATAGTATAGATGGATAGATAAAGACAGAGAGTTCTCGATATGTAGACGTAGAGAATATATTGAGCTAATAACTCAACAAAGTATTTAAATTTCAAGTTTAGTCTGCATTGTTTCATGCACATCCATTTTTTGAAATTTATGTTTAGTTAATTTGTTTGTTTATTACTTTAGATCAGATTAGGTTAGGTTATACTGGATTCTGAGCTCAGGGTTAAGGCACCGCAGGGTTAGCAGCACCGACAGTGAATAGGAATTGAGAAAAAATACTCCCTTTACAATTTGAAAAAAAATGATAGCGTTTTAGTGATGGACGGGCAGGGCACTCTTTAAAGTAGCTTCGATAAAGTTAGTTAGCAATTAATTAATATTTTTCTCAATATCTCAACTGTTTAGCATTTAATAATTATAAATTCGAAGATAGAAAGTATATAGATAGATAGTGAAAACTATCTATCTACACACCAAAAACACATAAATATAAACGGTGTATTTTTTTCGGCCAAAAATGCGTATTACAGATGACGCTTTGCGTAATAGAAGCATAGCTACTCTTTCAACCTTAAAGAGAAAGATATTTTTTTCCACGAGTGGGAGGGGATATTAGGCTGTAAATTACACTGGTACCCAAGTTTTAAACCATGTTATCCTATTCGTTTGTTCAAAAACTTGGCCATTTTTTTAAGAAAAAAAAATAAATGTCTTAAACAGCTAGTGCATCTTTCCTATTCTCAGGGGTCTAAGGGGATGAGATAATGGTCGATAAATATACACTCCCAATAAATATGCACAAGAAAAATTACTTCTTTTGTACATTAAAACTATTTTTTCAATGTTGAAAATATTATTTTTTCACAAAACAATTTTGCTGGGCCACAAAGTTCTATCTAGATAAATTCTTCTTTTATTTCTAGAATTGCTAGCTTTTAATAAAACTCATCTATTGATTATTACTGCTGCGCTACTTGTGAACATAATTTCCCGAATTTTTTCAATCATAAAATTTATGTTTATTTGAATTACATCATAAAACATTTAAAGATTTTTAATAACCATTTTTTGGTCAAACTTTTATTCATTTTTGATTTTGTTACTGGAGGCAGTGCAGTGCACCTAGCATATTTACAGATTTTTACAAAATATTTTGATATACAGAAGGGGTACTTTGGATAGTGTACATCAATGTATCGTTCATTGCCTTATCCCTTAAGATCTAAGACTTTTAAACAATGGAAACATTTATACAAGGATTGTCTAAACATAAATATAAATAGGAACATGGTCACTTATAGAGTAGCTTTACTCAGGGAGGAAGGGAGGGGACAATGGGCAATTAATTCAATTTTATAGTTGTGACACTTTAAGGTTGAAAAACCAGATAATTCCAGATAAAACGAGTATTTCTGATAGTGCAACTTTTATTGGAAATTTATTCATTTTTTAATTAATTTTAATTCAAAATGCACCATTCCCCAAATTCTACTTTACTAAAAGCATCTGATTATCAAGATAAAGAACTTGGTAGCAATTCATTTACTAAAGAATATTAGTTTTAGAATTTAGCGTAGAAAAATAGCATAAAACCATCTTAAGATTTTAATGATAAAAACAGTCTAAAAGGATTTCAGGACCTTTATGCATCTTCCCTAAAATGTAGAACTTAATCGGATCGGTAACCAAATTCTTAAGCTATAAATAAACAAAACTTACTACTTTTTATTGGATATTAGCGCAGCTTACTATATGTGTATGAGCATGTTATAAATGGACGTACGGATTTTCTAGTAACAATTGAGTTTTTATGGTTTCTAAATCGTAATAAATAATAAACAAGAATCAGTTAAAACAATTGTATTAAAAATTATTAAAATAACAACAAAATCTACTTAAATAATACATACATGTATATATCATATCACAATAGAATTGTTAGGTAAATATAAAACAATTGAATCAAAAATGATTTATGGGTATAGTCCCATTCGTGGCAACACCCATTAAGAGGCGATTCGTCGTATTTTCAAAATTGCTTGGGGCTGGAAATAGGAGAAAAGCTACTGTGAAAATACAAAGAAACTCCCCTTAAGGGGTGTTGTCACGAAAGGGGCTACCCTGATTTAATTACAACAAAATAATAAATAAAAATAAAATCAATTAGATTAACTTTTTAAAATCTAAAAAAATTGTCAGTTTAAGACGTACCTACACAGTTACACACACTAGGTATAAACAAAATAACTTGATTAAAAATGTTTATGAATAAAAAAGGTTGCAGAATAGAATGTCTCAAGGATATTTTTAGTTTCGTATTTAGATTTATGGTTCTAATTCTTAATTATATTTGGTCTAGTTACAAAAAATTTACTTTTTATTGATAAAGTATTAATAAAACATATTTTGGAAAGTATCAATAAAACAAATTGATAAAAGTAAAATAAACTTCTAAATGACCCCATTTTAAATAAAATTAAACAAGGATGACAACATCCATAAAAGCGAAGCTCTGAAATGGAAGGACAAACGAATATTAACACTTGTAGATTGTCAGAACTGAATTAGCAGAATATTAATGCTTCAGTACAAACAATATTGTAAGTAAATTTGTTGCAAAACTGCATAAATAGATAATACTGTTTAAGGACATACTTAAATTTTTAGGACTTGTTTATAGAGATGCTTTGCTTATAACATTGTATAATAGGAATCAGTTTTAAAAAAATCTGAAGAATCAGATAATTTGTTATAAAAAAGTTAAAAATTGACATGTTTCAAATGGATGTACGGACATTCTGGTATTGATTGTAGGGTTGCTATGCTTTCTAAATTGTACCTAACTATTACAGGAATCATCATGCAAAGTTTGGAATCGATAGGACAATTCTAACCTGTTTAAATTAACGAAAAGAGCTAACTCTCTGTGACTGAGGTACGGACGGACGTACGGACGGACTGACCGTAATCATAGAAAAGCTTCGCTTTAAAAAAAATAAAATTATGTAAATGTCAAACTACGGACCACCCCTACACGCTGCAGATACCCTCCGTGATGTAACTTAAATTCTTTCTTGCACGTTCGCACCATATCAATAACATCTTCTTTCAGAAAAGCTAATTTTCTCTTTGTTAGTCATCTGAAATAAATATTCTTTTTAGTATTTATAGGCTTAACTGAAAGGCAAAAATATTAATTCGGAACTAATATAAATACCAATGAAATTATTACCTACTGCTACCTAGTTAAACAAGAATGACAACATTCATAAAAGCGAAGCACTGAAACGGTAGGACAAACGGACATTAACACTTGTATAGTGTCTGAACTGAATAATCAGAATATAGAAGTATAAGATTCGAAGCAAAATTGTAAGTAAATTTGTTGATAAACTGCTTGATACAGCATAATGTTTATGGACATACTTACACTTTTAGGACTTGATTATAGAGTTGCTTCGCTTATAACATTGTTCTTTGTTGTTCCAGGAATCAATATACCAAAAATCAGATCAAACGGATAATTAGATCACATAAAAATTTGTGGTTAAAAAAGTAGAAAAATCAACATGTTTAAAATGGACGTACGGACATTCTGGTAATGATTATAGAGTTGCTTTCTAAATCGTACCTTACTACTACAGGAATCATCATGCAAAGTTTGAAATCGATAGGACAATTCTAACATGCCTAAATTAACGAATAAAAGCTATCTATCTCGGACGGACGGACGTACAGACGGACGTACGGACCGACCCTAATTATAGAAAGCTTCGCTTTTAAAAACCATAACTGGAAATTACTTTTGGATATAGTCCCTTTCGTAACATCGCACCATATGGGGCGATTCTTCGTATTTTTCACAGTAGCTTTTTTCCTATTTATAGCCCCTGCGGGAGGCTCTAACCCAACGGGCCATTACCTAACCCTGTGGGGCAATCATCTAACCCAATATAACCTAACCTAACCTAGCCTAACCTAAAATAACCTATAAAAAGCCATTTTAAAATACGAAGAATAGCCCCATATGGGGCGATGTTACGTAAGGGACTATTCACTATACCCTTACTTTTCTCAAAATTAGGTACCTAATAAGAATGAAATGATAACCGAAAAGCAATCTTCTAACTGTTAATAATTAGTGGCAAAGGTACAGTATGATTAAAAATGTCAATCTGTATGTCTTTCCCTTCCTAACATTCCATTAATTACAACATATTTTCTTAATATTTAAATTTCTATGCTTTGGTAGTTGTCAACTTTGTTTTGATAAAAAATGTATATATACCGTAACCATTTTGTTGTTCTCCTGGAAACCTAGGCAGTATCACATTTTCTGCTTGTTTGCATTTTATACAAGATTTCATCTGAAAAATAATAAAGATTCTTATAGAGTTGCTTCGTTTTCCAAGTCATACCTAATTGTTATAGAAATCATCATGTAAAGTTTGAAATTGATAGGACAATTCTAATCTGTTTAATTTAACAAAATGAACTAACCGTAATGGACAGACGTACGGTCAGACTGACCCTTAAATTATAAAAAGATTCGCTTTTAAAATTTTTATAAAATCATCACTAGACTAAATTTTATCTTGTAATGTAATTAGCGCAATTACTACTTTATAACTCATTTATTTTAAATTTTATTAATGAATGATATCTAAAAGCAATTTAATTATTAATTTTAAAAAAATAAATACAATAATTTCTATAATCATAACTGCAAACAAATATTCCATAATTATTTTTTCATTATGATTTCAAAACAATTAAAGTAAAAATTTTCTGTCTGTTTGTTTATTGTTTACATTTTTATTATTGCGCTAGTTAGCATAAGAATGCCCCGTCATGTTGCATGATTTCTCGTGACGTCATTCATATTTTAGTCCCCAAAGTCAGTCAGAAACTGCTGAATTCATGCACATTCCCTTTAAGCCAGTCCCCAAAGTCTGAGACTCCTAAAATATAAATATTCGATCCATTGTCCCCTCCCTTCCTCCCTGAGCTTTACTACTAGTTAATATAAACATGTAGCTAGACTTTAGACCAATGCACATAGGGGCAACAAGGGGCAACAATTCACCACCCCCAAATCAAGTTTTAAACATTCTATGAGTATTATCATACCCAATGTACATCAGATTTCAAAGGAATCGTAAAAATACGCTTTTTAAGTAAGCATTCTAATGCATGGAAGTCAAGAAATGCAAAAATTTTCTTACAGAAAAAGGCATACTTTTTGTGTTTCACCAACAATTTTAAAATTATTATAAAATCTCTTAGAATTAACGTAATTAGACAAAATAACTTCTGATGAGTCATGCATTACATATATTTTGACAGTATAAAAGAAAAAAACACAAATTGAAGAAATTAGTCCTAAATAATTCTAGTTGAAGTCAAGATTTTAGTTTTTATTTGTTTGTTTTTTAATCAACATTTAAGAAGACAGTAAGAGGAAACACGTTTTCGCCGGGTGTCGCCGGCTAAAAAAACGATATTTGATTACCCAAAGACATATTTTAATCGCCAGTACTGGTTTCATTTACCCCCCCGCGCCCCCGTAGGGGTTTTTAGCCCGTTTTCTGAACGTGGGTGCACGAAAAGCTTGTAAGAAAAGGCGTTTAAATGCGCTTTTAAAGTCAAAACTTAAGAAATAATTCAAATAAATAAAAGACACAAAAACATAGACATATTGGGAAATATTTATTCTGACTTAGAATTAAAGTTAATAATAAATATTTTCAAGTTCCATTGTACTAAATGATGAAGAGGAGAGGGGGGGGGGGCTAAACCTAAATCTAAACCTCTTTATGTTTGATGTTTTAATGTAACTAAATAATCGTTTCTATAGATCATTACAAATATCAGGGATCTAAAGAGATAAGACAAAGGTCAATAAATTGTTGTACATCCCCAATGATAATACACCAAATAACCCCTTGTGTAGATTAAAGTTAGTAGTTAATACGTTTGAACACACAACTGTAAAACTTTGGGGACTAGTGTTATAAACAGCCCAATGTCCCCTACCTCACTGCGGAAAGGTAAAGTTAATATGCAAATAACGTGAGGTTCTTATAATCATTCTAAATTGGAATTAGCAAGTAGTCTTCTGTCTGTCTATTGGTAATGCTTTGTTTTTTAAATTATGAAGTTACAGGGTATTCATGTTTAAAGTCAGCAGTTTTAGTTAGAAAGGGAGGGGACTGTTAATTACACTAGTCCCCAAACTTCAAAGTTTTATAATAACGTTTTTATATTCGTTAGCATAAGAACTTTAAGAACAGGAAATTAATTGATTTTTTATTGGTTGATTCATTAAGATGAGTGTCAAAACTTAACTAAGAACAGGAAATTTAATTGATTTTTTATTGGTTGGTTCATTAAGATTAGTGTCAAAACTTTTCAACCACTAATTGTCATCTACAGACAAATAATTTTGTAATATGATTTATTAAATATGTATCAATATTGGGGATGTACACATATTAATCGGTTATTGTTTTGTTCCTTAGATCCCTAGGTGTTAATATATAATACAAAGTAGCTTGATGTCTGTTTGTCTGTCCGCCCATCCCTTAAGATCTCGCTAACCACTAAACTGATTGAATTCTACTGTTCAGGGAATATATCTACTGGTCCTGTGATTGTTTAAAGATCTTTTTCAAAAATAAAAATCCCCCTCAATTTTTTCATATTTCTATAATTAGGGTTGGTCCGTCCGTACGTCTGGTACAGTTAGCTCTTTTACTTAACTTAAACAGGCTAGAATTGTCCTATCGATCTCAAACTTTTCATGCTGATTTCTACAACAGTTAGGTACGACTTAGAAAGCACAGCAACTCTATAATCGTTACCAGAAAGTCCGTACATCCATTTATAATAGGCTGATTTTTACTTTTTTGACAACAAATAATGGTTTTGAATGTTAAAAATATCCTATTCATCTGATTTTTTTAATACTGATTCCTATTTCAATAACGTCTATTGTAATAAGCGAAGCATCTCAATGATCAAGTCCTAAAAACGTCAGTATGTCCTTAAACAGTAACATGTATTTAATCAGTTTTTATTACAATTTTGTATAGACATGCATTAATATTCAGTTCTGACACTTCACAAGTGTTAATGTTCGTTTGTCCTTCCATTTCAGAGCTTCGCTTCTTTCATGGATGTTGTCATCCTTGTTTAATTACCTCTTGGGGCAAATCTTCTAGAGGCTAGGGGCGAAGCCGCTAGTGTACATATAAACAGTAAACAAGAATCATAATATCATTATAAATATAGATATTAGTTAACAAAAATTTATGTTAATCATGCTCACATTTATAATGGATTTATTAAACATAAAAATAAAGTGAAACTTGTAGCTTGCTAAAATAAGGATCCCCATCCACCCCCATTTACACCATCCCCTCCCCTCCTACTGAAATGAATTCCATGACCCCAAATTTGACACTTTGAACACTAAAATCGGACTACAATTAACCTAGTTACACTTTAAAGGGCCTAAAAAGCTAGTGATAGGGTAGCTGCGCTACTAAAAAATTCTCATATTGCTCTGATAACCAAAACCCCTAATTAGACATTTTAAACACGAAATTCAAGATAGTTGATGGATAGATAGATGGATAGATAGATGGATAGGTAGATGAATAGATATATGGATAGATAGATGGATAAGTAAATGGATAGACAGATGGATAGATGGATGGATAGATAGAGGGATAGATTGATGGATGGATAAATTGATAGGGGATGGATAAAGAGATGAATAGTTGATGGATAGATAGATGGATCGATATATAGATGGATAGAGAGATGGATAGATAGATGTATAGATAGATGGATAGATAGATGGATAGATAGATGGGTAGATAGATGGATAGATAGATGGATAGATAGATGGATAGATAGATGGATAGATAGATGGATAGATAGATGGAAAGATAGATGGATAGTTAGATGGATAGATAAATGGATAGACAGATGGATAGACAGATGGATAGACAGATGGATAGATATATGGATAGATAGATGGATAGATATATGGATAGATAGATGGATAGATAGATGGATAGATAGATGGATAGATAGATGGAGAGATAGATGGATAGACAGATGGATAGATATATGGATAGATAGATGGATAGATTGATGGATAGATAGATGGATAGGGTAAGTGGGGGCTATTTTTGGGAGGGGTTAATCTGGTAATTTTCTATCTACCTTCACAAAATGACCTTTATCTCCATGTTCCTTTCAAATGACAGAAAAAAACATAAAAGCAAATTTGTTTGTTGTTGAATTACCTACAAAAAAGTATAAAATGAAATTTTTGTGAGATGAATTTTAAGGGTACTAAATAATTAAATCCCCTTTTTGGTTGATTTGCCCCAATGTGCAATGGAAACATCTATACAAGGGTTGTTTAAACATAAATATAGATAGGAACATGGTCACTTATAGAGTAGCTTTACTACTAGTTAATATAAACATGTAGCTAGATTTTAAACCAATATGGAAACATTCATGCAAGGGTTGTCTGAAAGACCAAGGATTTTTTTTATGGATAATACTTTGTCTTATTTGCTATTATATCAGCATATGACTTAAGTCTTAGAATATCAATATTTTCAGATTTAGGTTTCGGGAAGTAATGCCCAAATCTAATAATATAACAACTAATGAATTAGATAAGGGACGATTTACAGCCCAAATAGTGAAAAAGAAAATTACAACTCAAAATTATTGGTAGAAATGTAATACACTTCACTAGCTTGTTCCATCAAATCAAGTCCCTCAAGTTTTAAAGCCAAAAAATAAGAGAAAGTGTTTACTCAACGTTTAGGACAGTATAATTAACAGTCCAATATCCCCTCCCCTCCCTCCCTGACTAAACTAACATTTTAAACCAATTTTTTCTATCTTAGTATGTCTATAGCTATAAGCATTTGTAATATGAATACAACAGTTTGCAAAATTTCAAGCATCCTATCTTTTTAAGTATCTATCAATTTAGTTTTTTTTTGTATTTATCAATCTATCTATTATCTATTAATCTAATACTAATCTATTTATTCTAATTATCTATCTTTCTATCGATTTTCTGTATTTGAATAGAAAGAGAACTTCCGTAAAATATACTATCTCGGGTATAGTCCTTTCCACGACATCCCTCCATAAGGAGCGATTCTTCGTATTTTTAAAATGGCTTTTTATAGGTTATTTTAGGTTAGGTTAGGTTATATTGTGTTAGGTGATTGCCCCACAGGGTTAGGTAATTGGCCCCATCTCTCTCTCTATTTATCTATCTTTTTATCTCTCTCCTTCTCTCTCTCTCTCTCTCTCTCTCTCTCTCTCTCTCTCTAATTGTATAGAATTGAATGAGTAATTATTTTTGATGAAATTCAAAATATTAAATATTTGAAGCATTCATAGGATTGAAAATGAGCTAGATGAATAATTAAATATATATATTGAAAGACAGAATGAGAAAAGATTTAGATAGATAGATTTAGAGAGCTAGATAGACAAAATAGCTAGAAAGTAAAATTAATCACATTATAGACATTTCAATTTAGCCTTATTAATGATGGTCATTTAAAATAGAGTACAGTAAAATATAAAAGAGGTATTTTTATAAAACCGTAAGATTCGTGATTTGAACTTTAATCAGGGACTTTATGGGATGAGACATTAGAGTAAAACAATAGAGTTAGAAAGGGTTAAATAACTGTATCTCCCCATCGCAACTGCCTTGTGCAACCTTTCTATTGGGTCATTGAAAATCAACCAATTGTATTGCTTATATTAACACAGCCAAGTAGCAGAAAATAATTTAGAAGCAGACGAAAGAGGTCTTTGAAAAAGGAAGGGAGGTAGTTGTCTGTATATACATCTATACTATAGATCTATTAATAAGACAATCAACGTGGAATTTATATACAGCCTTGAATAATGAATATGATAAAATAATATTATTACTTCTGACACTGCTAGTTAATGAACTAATCAAGTAAAGATAGAAGTGCCCAAGGTTTTCTAACGAATAAGAAAACGTGATAAAAAAATTTTGGGTACTAGTGCACTTTTAAAAGCTCAATTTATCGACCATTTTGCTTACCCTGTAAATTCTAGACATCTAGACTAATGGTATATGATGACTATTGCAATCTTTTTGTTACATTTAAAAAGGGAAGCTACTCTATATTATTTTTATTCAGGAAGGGGATATTGGATTTTGAATTATATAGGTCCACAAAGGTCTCTCAGTCGTTTGCTTAAAAACTTTGGAGACTTCTATTAAAACTATAACAGGGTTGTACAAAATTTAATCAACAAAATGGAAAATTTTGTTTATCATCATTAGAGATTTACAACGTCCATCCATTTACCTTTCATAGTAGGGTTGGGCCGGATACCGGATATCCGGCTGATTTCTAATGCCGGATATCCGGTTCCAGATGGATATCTGGCAATTTACCGGATATCCGGCGTCAAAAATCAGCCGGTTATCATGAAACAGGATAGTTTTAATATCCGGTATCCGGCCGGATATTGAAAATGGCCGGATATCCGGCCGGAAAAACCGGCCAGACCGGATATCCGGCCCAACCCTAGTCCATAGTATTATCCCTGATGATATATGACTTTATGACAACAAATAGGCCATTCTACAGATCTTAGATCCTAATAATATTTATTTTGTGTAATATATTATCCTTACACAAAAATGACAGGATGTCTCTCTACCTTTGTGTAACATGTATGCCTGTAGCTTATGATCTTTATATCCGCTGGACTGATATGGTTCTCATTTACACAAAAGTTTTGGGAAGGTTCATAACTATTTTAAGTTACAGATTTAAGTTTTAGCTCTGAATTTAAACTTTTATGAAGATTTCAATAACAATAAGGGAATCCACTAAACAATTGTATGATAGAATCATCTTACTGTTCTTAAACTTTGTAAGTTTGTTTTTCATCTTTGGAGATTTAAATAAATTTATCTCTATTGTCTTTGTCTTATCTCTTAAGATCTCTGATTTATATGATTTTTCATTGAATATGTATGATATGTAGTATCAATTAAACTACATAGATTTTCTGTAATTTTTACATTTATTTGAATATGATATTGTACGTAAATTTACGCACGCGCACACACACACATACGCCAACATACGCAAACATACACACACATTAGAAATACGCAAAAATATCATCATACATTTTGATTTTGCGGATTTTTTCTGATTCGTTTGTGGTTTTCGCGCGTTTTTTTCTCTCTCTCCGGAAACGGAGAAGGGGGTAAAACAGGAAAAGGAAGCAAGAGGAGGAAGGCAGGAAGAAGAATGTGTGTCTGGGAAAGGTGAAGAAAAGGGGGTGACGATGAGAGATTTCCGGCAATATCCCTCTAAATCTTATTGGACTTAGGTTAGGTTAAGTAAAGTTTAAAATATATATATGTACTTATATATCGTAGCTAGGTATGTAATATAATGTCAACTATGACCCCTTTAATTTAACCCTTCAGAGTGGTTGAATTCGACACATGCATATTTTTTAAAATAAAAAAGTAAAAAAAATGGTTCATTGTTTCTAGTGCGATTTCTTTTTGGAAGGTTTTGGTACTCGCTCTCAAAAAGTTATAAACCTTCTCATGGCCTATGAGAAGCTACCTTGTAAAGAAGAACCGTATAGGTTAGCGAGATCCTTCGGTACAGACTGAAACCAGAACCATTTAAGGATTTTTATAGATAGGGGCGAGGATGGGGGATTGTGGTTCCACTAAACAATAAGAGGGATGTGTTGCGTCAAATTTGCTTGGTAAGTTGGTATCATAATATTTTGTGTATATATGTTGAATGAAGGTCGAATTCTAATTATCAATACCATTTGGAGCATTTGTTTTATGTGTTTTTAGAAGCGCAGCTACCCTGTATTGCACTTTGTCTGTCTTAACGTCTGTCTGTCAGTCCGTAAAAGGGAAGTACTCCAGTATACAATGTACTTGGTCCGTAGGTTTGTCAGTCAAGCAGCAGAGGTTTTTAATTAATAAGGTTTTGTGATTTTCTTTTATTTTATTGCTCTAAATTTAAATTTGTCCGTTTGTCCATCCAAGAATGTTTGGGTGTTGTCATTCTTGTTTAGATGCGCAGCTACTTCATATATGATTAGAGTGTGTCTGTATGTTCAACGGCATCTTTGACATTTTTTGCTCTGTACAATTACAAAGTTATTTTTTTTTCCTTTCATATGCACATGTACACATTTTTTTTCTTTTTCCCCTAAATATAGAAGAGCTTCGTTACTAAAGAAAAAATATGTAATTTTCTCATCGTAAAATTTAATTTGATTTTTAGCTTGATTTGATGTGTAAAACACAAATAGACGTACGGACATGATAATAGAGTAGTTTCGCTACTAAAGAAAAATCTGTGTTTTTTCTCATCGTAAATTTTCATGTTATTTTTCGCTTGATTAGATGTGTAAAACACGCTTAGGTGGTTCCAAAAAGATAAAAATTGCATCGTTACAGCCAACAATTCATCCAGGGATAATAAGGGATTAGACAATGGACGATAAACTAGTTTTCTTTGACAAAACAAAGTATATTCAAGTTAAAATTAAAATTGTTGCTTTTGAACACTTTAGGTTTAAACCAACCAATCAAGATCTAGTGCCCAAAATAATTTAAGTCAACGAATGACCAAACGTGTTTATAAAACTTTGGATAATTTACACTCCAGTTTATCTTCCCTTCATAAGTTGGAGGGGAAGGGAGGGGACATAAAATAGCCCAAGACCATCCGAGTACCTACCAAACAAGGATGTCAATATCCTTAAGTAGCGAAGCACAAAAAAGCATGGGAATACTGACTAGGTGACTTAAATAGCATTTATTAGAATTAAGAATCCCGAAACCTTTCGGACATTTTTAATATCTATATTTTGTAGCATGATGACAGGCCGACGGACAAAGAAAATTACATATTGGATGCTCATTGATAAGAAACCTTCACAAATTCAGTCATCTTGAATAACATTTCCTTCATAGCGTTAAGGACTGACTGACGAACGGATAGACAACGTGAATTATAGAGTAGCTTTGCTACCAAAAACTTAATACTATCATTATTTTTCAAGGAAACCGCCAAATTTATTGCAGTTGAGGGCAGTATATGTTATTTGAGGAGATAGAATGTAAGCCATACTGGTTCCCAAATTTATATATAATCACGTTGGTTTGAACACTTTGGGCACAAACAAACACTGTTTAAACTTTTTAAACAATATTTTGAATATACAGAAAGGTTAATTTTGTTCATCATAAATAAAGGTGTACATCAATGTATCGTCTTCTCTTATCCCTTGAGATTTATTATTGCTATTTCTCGGTCAACATTAGAATGTTTAGTCATTAGATCATTATTATAATAGTTATTTTATGCAAGAGTTAGGTTTCCAGAAATATAGAAGTATTTGTTCTTTGTGACAATATCGACAATAGATAGTTTATGTTAGTTATGCAGATCATTTTTATTGATGCCATTTTGTCGTTATGAACTAGTGAGAATAAAGTTAATTTATTAAAGATTATAAAGAAATAAGACAGGAAGGAATTCATACTAAGGAATTTGCTTGGCCCATAAGTTTTATAAAAACAGATCCTCTTTTGTGGACTTGGTAACTTTAATTAACTCTTGATTAGGCAAAAGAAGTGTCCAAACGTAAGTTTATCGCTAATTAATTAATCCTAATGATCTATTATAAGATAGAAAAATTATGCATGGGACCTATTATCGTAATTTTCCTTGAGTGACGTACAGACCAAAGGAATATTATAGAATATCCTTTTTCATAAGTGAAAATATACATTACAAACCATATATAAAAACTGTTGAATAAAATGTAAAAAGTGCCAAAATTTCTTTTATTTGATATTTATATGTAAGTTTTTCATTGTAGGAATTTTAAATTGTATATTTTAATCTAATGTAAAAGTTTATAAATTTCAGAATTCATAGGGGATTAGACATTGTTGCTAAATTAATGTACACTGAAGGTATGTATAACCCAATCAGAAAGTTCAGAAAGTTTTTACGTCAACGATTCTGACCAGTATAATTTACCTGATAATTTACAGCTTAGCATGCAAAGAGCACGAAACTAATTCTGACTTTGTATTTTATTTATTGCGTTTGGCTAACAGAAATTTATTGACCGTGAACGTGAACCTGATTAACATTTAGACGATTCCTTAGATATCAAATAGCCTAATATCAGAATAGAATTACAGTATTAATAGAACTCAAATATGATTTTATACTATTGCCGCTTATGGTCCCTAGAACAGACCTATTATGGCTAATTATAAAACACGCATTAATGTCTGTAAAAACTTTTTTTTACGGATTTTCATTAGTGAAAAAGAGTACACATTTTGATGAATGATTTATATTTAACTATCTAAATTTTCCTTCTATAGCTCTAATTTTCCAATTGAAAAATTAAATTTCTAAAAATTAATAAGGGACAAGATAAGTTATTGAGCAGATGGCGAGAAGAATGTTAACAAAAAAATCCGCTGTCTATCTACAATAGCAGCTTGAACATACAAGTAATTTACTAACTATTTTACTATAAAAATTCCATAACTAACAAAAAAAGGAAAAATTGTGGATGGACAAATAAACAAAGAAAATCAAAAATCAAGTATTCATTGTAAAAAAAAGCACTTTAAAATATCTATCGGTCTTTTGTAGCATCACCGACGGACAAAGTAAACAGTATAATGGATGCATATTAGTATAAAGAAGAAACTTTACAGAAAATATCTTGAATAGGAGCCGAGAATACGAGCCGGACTGACGTTGTAAACACAACAACATTGTTGAAAATTAATATTTAATACAAAAAAAATTAAGGCTTCGCTCCCAGTGGTCTCTTGGATCCATCCCACACTTTAAATTCTAGTTTTGAATAAATTGGTGGCTTTGTATTTTTTCTAGGGGCGATTTCTTTTAAAGGTAACCAACCTAACCAAAAATAGTTATAAACCTTCCCTGGTCTAATAAGAAGGTAAACACACGGATAGACAAGTCTATCTGTTACTTTTATGAAAGTTTGATTTATGATTAAATTAATATCTATATGTATTTGTTGATTTCCTTAGTGTTTATAAATCAATAATTAAAATTTAATCCATCAAA
Organism: Acartia tonsa; assembly: GCF_053477335.1. Taxonomy (NCBI): domain Eukaryota; kingdom Metazoa; phylum Arthropoda; class Copepoda; order Calanoida; family Acartiidae; genus Acartia; species Acartia tonsa. The sequence continues at coordinate 35,564,943 of NC_137261.1, forward strand.
AATCTATTGGAAAACAAGGCTCACAACATCCATTAAAGCAAACTACGACAAACTAAATAAAAGAAAAAGGAATATCTATTTTAAACCAATTTTTGATTAGTTGGTTCAAACTTTTAGTGTCCAAACTTTTCAATGAATAATTTGAAATACAGAAAATTTTGTTTTTCATAATTAATTGCAGTTGGGAGTTGGTTCTTGGTTGGTTGGTTGGAACTAGCACTTTCTAAACTTTTACACCAATGATTTTATTCCAAGTAAGAGGTTCATTGTCTTATCCCCTAAGATCCCTGTTGAAATGTCATATTGTAGTACTAAGACACACAATGTGCATATTATCCCTTTCATGCGTTTTTAATTTACTATTGTTTTTATATTTTATCTTAAAACTAGGATAATTATGTTCATATGTAGGAGAAGAATAATTAGTCAAACAAGCAATTTGTATAGTTTTGATTGGCAGAAAGTTTAATGCTTTAATATACAAAATGTATTTGACTGATTTGGTGGTACAAACTAAAGCAGTCTCAAACCTTCTATGGAAATAAATGCACTTAAATTTATCGTCCATTGTCTTAACATAATGAACATAGGTACTGGAACACAATATGTTAATTGTAGAGACGATTCGCATTTTCAAAATTGGCTTTTGTTCCATGTTTTCAAGTTCATGTCCAGATTATTTTAGATGACAGTCATATTCATGGTCCGGTTTTGTACATTATATATTCTGCAAATAGGTATTTCTTAAATAAGAAAATATATGTAAAAGGTTTTTTACTAAAATGCAGTTTTTTGAAATCAAACATTAATACAACCTTTGAAACAGTATTTTAAAGCTTATTAGCCTTTGTACTTTTTTAAAAATATGCGTACATTCTTTGACTACTGGACACCTGTCACCTTAATTTATTATAATTGTTTGCATCTATTAACATATTTTTTGTTTCCTGCATCTATACCTTTTCAGGGATCTTAAGGGATAAGAAAATGGAAGATAAATTAACGTGCAACCCTAATTTTAAAAAAAATACTCTGCTGTTTATAATAATTATAGGTGGATAAGTTTGTACGACACAACAAATTGACACTTAAACTAAATAATGTTAACAAAATAATAAAGCAATTACTTTCAGGGTATTTATTAAGTATCATGATGTATGTCTGTATGTTCAAGAAGATCTCATAAATTCTGTTACTAATAAATCAACAATTTATGGATTTGTTATTTGTTTAAGTGAGGGGAGGGGGGGGGGAGGAATTATAGCACATTGAACTGTAAATTCTATTGGTACCCTCACTTTTATAAACGCGTTATCTCATCCGTTGACTGTAAAATTTTGGTTCCCAGTTACAAATTGGTTTGATTGGTTTGTACAAACTAGCAGTGTTCAAACCCTTGTAGGAATAATTTTAGTCTACTGAAGGTAGCATGTTGCTGTGTAACCTTCGCTCTTTATGGACGTTGTCATACTTGTTCTAAAGAAATCTGTGCATATGATGGAAAAATCAATTAAAATCTACCAACCAAAGTGTATAAACATAAAACAGCATGTTACAAAAATACATATTTTAAGAGTTGAGAAATCTTAACATAAACATAGTTTTTTATTATAACAGGGGTAACTAAGTACAAAGGTTTTTGTGCCTTTAAAAAATGCAACTGAGGATATTAACAAATAAGACAATAAAAGTAAATTGACGTATATACAATGACGTAAAACATAAAAACCCCTTCAGCAGCTTAAAATTATCGGTGAAAAAATTTTGACACTAATAGGTTGTACAGATTTAGGGAAGCAACGTTTAATTATAGCTAACGAATAAGAGAACATATATGGGCGTGAATCAATCTTCCTCCTGATGACATATAAAATTATGACAACAAAACGACATAATGGGCCATTCTAAAGATATTAGATTCTAAGATTATTGATTTTGTGTAATACATTATCCTTAAACAAAAGTAACAGGTTGTCTGCCTATTTTGGTGTATTTGACATTTTTAAAGAATATATTATATTACATCTTTATTTTGAATAACCTTTTATATGATTGTTTAACCTTTCTTAATTTGAAATATCTTCCTTTTTAAAAGACATCTTCTCTAAAATTAGGGTCTGTCCGTGCGTCCGTCTTTACGTAACGTTAAGCTCTTATCGTTAATTTATGAAAGTTAGAACTAACTCAACTTTGCATAATGATTTCTGTAACAGTCATGTACGATTTTAAAAGCGTAGCAACTCTAAATTATTTAAAACATGATGATGACAAGTGTTTATGCTCCTTTGTCATACCGTCTAATTTTAGAGCTTCGCTTTAATGGATGTTGTTACTATTTAATTTAGATTATTAAAACAAGAACATAAATTCCATAAGCTGACATGATTTTTAAAAAAATTGTGGGCTATTCAGAGATGGAGGGTATATTGGCCTCTAAAAAACACTGGCACCCAAAGTTTTTAAACATTGTTATTACCTTCTTTTATGAAAAAAAACTTTTGGTTACTTTTCATTGAATTTTAAAAAAGGAGAAGTGGAAAAGAAAACCTGATTTTTATGACGTCACTTAGCTGATTTTTGAGACACTTTGTCCAGCTACATCTTAATTGGTTGATTTAAACATGTAGTGTCCAAATTTTACAGCATTGCTTGATTTCAATCTACAGAAGGGGTAATTTTTTTCTCCATCAATTGGGTTGTTCATGAAACTTATCGTCCACTGTGTTATCCATGTGTTTCCCCCATCAAATATCAGTCTGACGGACGAACAGACATTACAATTACAGAGTAGCTTCGCTTCTAATAAAAGATGAATATTTTGTTGCCTATTCCCATGACCTACAGAAAGGGTAATTTTGTTTATCATAATTGGGTGTTTACATACATCCTATTATCAACTCAAACGGACGGACCGACAATATTAGAGTTATAAAGAAGCTTTGATTTTAATAAAAAAATAAACATTTTGTTGCTTTTTCCCATAGGCCGGGCTGTAAAACAATTTGATCTCTATTACCCCTCAATAAAAATCACATATATGCTTTTTAGTTTTTATACTAATAATAAACTTTACTTATTTTCCTATTCTTATTTAAAAGTAACTGGATATCTGTCTGCCATTCGATAAAACGATGAAGTTCTTATTTACAGTGAAGCTTTGTTTAGGTCAAGGGAAATATATAACTAGCTTAGTCGGAAGTACATATTAAACAAGGATGAAAATATATCACAAGAAGCGAAGCATAGAAATATTCGTTAAAATCTTTTATAATTTCAGTTGTCTCTCTTAATATTATATGAGAAAATCAATAGAAATCGACCAATTGAATAATGTTAAGCAAAATAACCCCCCCCCCCCCCCCCCCCGACAGCGAACTATGAACTCTGGCCGCAGCGCTCGGCTTCCTAGCCTGCCTAGCCGCAGCGCTCGGCCCCCTTGCCTGCCTAGCCGCAGCGCTCGGCTCCCTAGCCTAAAACCTAACCTAAAATAGTTGTTCGTCGTTGTCGGAGGGGGGGGGGGGGGGGGTCTGGGTACTCAAATTTTCAAAATTGAAAAAAAAATTTCGAAGAGGATAACGCCGGTTAGTATTACTCAATTAAGATTTAGATAAGTTTCCAAACATTTGCAGCTAACGAATGAAAAAGCGTTTTTTTATGACACTTTAGAGAGTAGTATAATTTACAGTACAATATCCACTCTCTCTCTTTGCTTTTTATTGCAAATACTGTATCCTTGTTATTACTGTGCTTAATTTTCTTATAATTTTCCTTTTTAAGTAGCGAAGCTACTCTATAATTCACTTTGTCCGTCAGTCAGTCCGTAACGCTACGGGGGAAACGTGATTTTCTCGGCTCCTATACAAGATAAACAGCTTAGTGAAGATTCCTATTGCATGTGCTCATCTAATCTATAAAATGTTTTGTCCATCTGTCTGTTATTTAGTGTGCTAGATCGATTCCTAGATTTTTAAGTTTTCGTGATTTTCTCAATTCTTTTTTTCAGGGATTAATCAATTTTAGATTTTACTTATTTTCACGAAGTAATGATAAGATTTGTCTATTAATTGGGGTAGATTTTTAGGATTGAATAGGCTCATATTATATATATTTCCATCAAGTTTCATTAAGATTTGTCTATTAATTGAGGTTCTAGATCAATTCCTAGATTTTTAAGTTTTTGTGATTTTAAAGGTTTCCTGTTTTACCTATTTTATCTTGTTAAATGTTTAATGTTTAAATTGTATGACACTCCTCTAAAGTAATTTTTTTTCCCAATATACATTCATAATTTTTGAGCTTCGCTACTTATGGATGTTGTCATCCTTGTTTATTTTTAAAATTGATTAAATGATTAGATATAATAGGATAATTACATGGGAATATTTCTTTAATAAACAAGGATGACAGACAACATTCATAAGAGCAAAATTTAATATAAATTTGTCTTAAAATTGCTTGAATACAGAATCACCATTATAAAACTTGAAATTGTACCTCATTGTTACAAAATATCAAAATAATTCTTGTTAGACGTTTCGACTGGCTGAATCTAAATGAATAGTAGCTACGCTTCTAGAAAAATAAACTAATTGAAAGGTAGTTGATATCTAACACTATAATGGATGGAGAGTTAATTTAAAGACAGATTGTGTAAAGTTCATACTTTATACTTGTAGTTGTTACTCGATTTATTTGTTTTTAAGGGTTGATTTACTAAAATATATTTCAACACAAAGATTTTTTAAAACCAATATTATTTCGACTTTTTGAATCAGTTTTCTAATGGTCATACTTTTTAAACTTGCGTACATTCTCGGTCTACTGAGTGTCTCTAGTCCTATAAATTTGATACATGAAAAAATATTAAAAAAGATTTTAAAGATGCTCAGTCACATTTAATTTTTGTTGTGTTAAATAATATTATGAATATTACTTTAATTAGGTTAGTTGTATTTATATACATCGCTTTCTTGATCTTCCTAATATTTAGAAGATACCAGAATTTTAGTGGGAAGATTAATTTAGTGACCAATGTCCAATCCCTGTGTAACCTAAACTTTTAGCACATGAAACTGAAGGGAGGACAGATAAGTGAGTTGATTTTGTAAGGTATGCATTCACATCTCCACAATCACATGTAGCACTTTATTTTCAAATCATCAGAAATGCATATTGAACGATAAATGTTCATTTTAAATGATGACATAATTAAAGTTTCCCCTTTTGTAGATTAGAATTATTTTTTGAGGTTGCATTAGAGGGTCTGTAATCGGCGCGGGTACAGCTATTTAAATAACATTTATCCCATCTATTCTTTAATTTATTTACTAACGTACCTATCAAGACTTAATAAAAGTAATCAAAATTTTTAAGTCAACGAATGTGAAAACTTGTTATAAAGACTTTGGATAAGCATATTAAATTGTGTTTTTTTTGCGAATATGATACTCTACTTTGCAGAAGTTAATCTTTTTGGGAAGATAAATATACTTTTGATTAAATCAGACATTTATGTGCATAAAATACAATGGTCCTTGCATGGTCTAAATTTAGTGTAGATATTACAACGTAGGGACAGAACTTTATAGAAGGTCCCAAGGCACTAATATAGAAACTATTTCAGAAAGCCAACCCTTTTTATTCGTCTACCTTTGTCTGTAACGATAACGAGTAGCAAAGTTTGTTATAGTAAAGCTACTAAAAATAAAATCTATTCACTGAAAACCCAAATAATACCATTGTGTTTGAAAGGAAAAAATTGTCTTATTTACTTTTATCTTCGCGCATAGCATTTAGGATTCATACAATGTAACGAGAAATATTAGATGCATGTCCCATGTTTAGGACTTGATTATTGAGATGTTTCGCTTATAAAATTGTACCTTATGGTAATAAGATTCAATATTTAAAAACAGATGAAAAAGGACAGGCCGACCCTAATAATAAAAAAGCTTAGCTTTTAATAGTAATTATGTTAAAAATATGGGATTTGTAACATAGGAAAGATATTTATATGAAATAACTTTCAATGAATTGACAATATATGAATTACATTCACAGTCAAATAACCATAATTGAGACGAAATGTATTTTATAATATAAGAGTTATTTTTATCATTTTTAAAGTTTTTTGCTGTTTTATTTTATATCTGACATTTGTGGGTCAAGGCAAGTTGCTATTTTTATATTCTTAGTAGACTCAGGGATCCTAAGGGATAAGACAAAGGATGATACATTGATTTACAGCAACAATTATGATTAACAAAATTGCCACGTACATAAATCAAGTTTGGAAACTGTTATGAAAGTTCTCATTGTTGTTAAGACAATGTATGAGATAACTTGTTTTTAAACTTTGGTGACATGTATAATTTAATGTCTTATGTCTCCTTGTTCCTGATTATATCCTAATCGTATAGTAGCTGCGCTACTTAAATGTATATATGTACGTTAGCATTGAAACTTAATATATTCGCAAAAGTCATTAGGCTTATTTAATTGAGCTAGAAAGTTCAACATTTGAAAGAATTGCTTATGCAGTACTACAAATAATTTACTTTTAGGAATGAAAGAATTGTTTAATTGTAATCAAACATTTTCAATTGATCTTAAAGCATCAAAAGATGCAGAAATCTTAAGGGATAAGACAATGGACGATAAATTAAAATTGTTGTACATACAAAACCACAAATTATGATAAACTAAATTACCCATTTTGAAGATAAAAATCCTTGGTGGAAAAGTTTGGACACTGATAATTTGTACAACCCAACCAAGATTTCATACAAGTCAACAAAGTTTTAGGCCCACGAATGACAGAGCATTTTATAAACTTTGAGGGTATGAATAATGTACCCCTACCTCACTAATTTAAACCTAACTTAATAGGAAGTGAATTACTTTTTGGAGACCAAATTACTTTATAGACAGAAAGCATAGTTACTGCTGCTTTATAAAAATTGATAGTTAAAGCATTGGGAAAATGCCTAAAACATATAACCATCAAACTATGACATAAGAGTGTGTCCTCTAAATGTTTTCCGTTTTACTTTTTTTGTGAAGATTCTTTTTGCGGTTTAAATTTAAACATGTTTTGTTTATTTCAGGATGGTTGTTGATTCAAATCTTCATCAGCTGTTGGACAGTGCTGTCAAAACAGCTGTCTACAGACTAGCTACCTCCCCAGATGTTCACAGGTAAATAAATATTTTTTATCTTTCTATATATCTCTTGGACAGTGCTGTCAAAACAGCTGTCTACAGACTAGCTAACTCCCCAGATGTTAAAAGGATTTTTTTTTCTGTCTTGCTATCTATCTGTCGAATAGCCTGTCAAAACTGCTGTCTTCAGAATAGCTAACTCCCCAGATGTTTATATTTTCTATCTTGCTTTCTATCTGTTGGACAGAGCTGTGGAAATAGCTGTCTACAGACTGGCCATTCTCCATGTCCATAGGTATCTATTTTCTATCTTGCTGTCTATCTGTGCTATTGGAAATTCTCACATTGGTTTAAGCAGTGGCACCCACCTTCTATGTATATGTATTATTTATGGGGCTAACTTAAACTATTTTAAAGTAGAGAACCTAACCTAATCTATCTATTTATCAAAATACCAAAGGGACAAAAAGGCAGAAACGCATATACAATAATTTAGAGGAAGATTGATTATTATCTCTTACAAACAAAATAAAATACTTTTTGTAGACAAGATCCCACTTCCTACAACACCAACCCCATCAGTAGCCCAGTTGACCCCCAGCTACATCGCACCGAGCAGAGCGGTCATCGAGCGGTCACCGGTCACAAGCAGCAGGAGCCGATTGACCGGTCACGCGTAGACTTTCTGTACTATGACGGGGGCAGGCCAGAATATGAGTATTATTACTATGAGGATGGTGACTATAATGAACTAGAGGTTAATTTTTTTAGTAGAAAAGCTATTCTATGGCTTACTCAGTGAATGAGTACAACTACATACATAAAAAAGTAAACTTATTTTTTTTGTTGCAAAGATTCCCTTTAACAATGTAATTAATTTGGCTGTTCTCAGAGCTATAACTTACTTGGTCCGTAGGTTTAAAGGTCATCAAATTAATTTGGAAAATTTATATTATTAGATTGCTATAAATATTATATGGGATAACTGGGCCAGAGTTTTTTTTTACAATATTAGGATATCCAAAATGTGGTCGACAAAGAAAAAAATAACCCTTCAAACAATAAAAAGATTTAACAGAAATACACACACACACACACACACACACACACACATTATGTTACTTTTATATAAGGATTATTTATATTTTAGAGATATGATATACGGGCTCCAAACAATCCACCTCCATGGGTAGCTGCGCAATCTAAATTCAGCAGGTATAGTATCTATCTGCCTGTCTATCTAAATAATCCACCTACATGGGTAGCTGCGCAATCTAAATTCAACAGGTTATCTATCTATCTGCCTGTCTATCTGAATAATCCACCTACATGGGTAGCTGCGCAATCTAAATTCAGCAGGTATAGTATCTATCTGCCTGTCTATCTAAATAATCCACCTCCATGGGTAGCTTCGCAATCTAAACTCAACAGGTTATAAATCTATCTTTTTGTCTATCTGAATAATCCACCTCCATGGGTAGCTGCTTAATCTAAATTCAGCAGGTATAGTATCTATCTGCCTGCCTATCTAACTATCTATTTGAATAATCCACCTCCATGGGTAGCTTCGCAATCTAAATTCAGCAGGTATAGTATCTATCTGCCTGCCTATCTAACTATCTATTTGAATAATCCACCTCCATGGGTAGCTTCGCAATCTAAATTTAGTAGGTATAGTATCTATCTGTCTGTCTATTTATCTACCTGAATAATCCACCTCCATTGGTTACTGATCAATCTAAATTCAACAGGTTTATTTTTTATTTATCTAAATGTCTGTCCATCTATCTTTCTAGAATCTGACTATCTACCTTGCTATCTGTTTATCTATCTTACTAATTTTCTACTTATCTAAACAATAATCCTCCATCTATAGCTGTGTAATCTAAACTACGGTATATGTCAGTGCCTATCTATCTGTAAACAATACTTATTTACATTAATAAATTTTATTTAGAAAAGCTAATATCATTTCAAACTAAAAATTGTAACTTTTACCTAGTAGGAGGAAGATTTTTTTTTCTTCTGAAAGAAGTTGTATCAACTTTTTTTTGTATAGCTAGCCGGTCCTTTTAGTAAGTAGTAGATGTAAAATTTTTCATAGAATTCAGATATGCAATCGGTTTTTTTGTAGACCTCTTATTTTTTAAGTAATTTAAGTTTTTTAAAAAAATAATTAAGTCGGTTTTAAGGTACTAAAACGCAACAAAATAAAAGAAGAAAATGGCCAGTAAGAACAAAAATAGTAAGATCTTTAATTTGACACCTTACTTTTAAAATTCTGTTGAGTAATTATTGAAAAAATCTATTTTTTTAACCTCGGTTTAATAAAAACTTTAGACCTAAATATTTTCTCAAACAGACATAAAAAAACATGGGTTCATATATACCTTTAGAATCAGGAAAATATTACGAATCCATTGTAAGCAAAATTGAAAAAAAGTAAAAAAATAAAAAGATATAAAAATGGCCAATTGTATTTTTTGTTCTGGCAACACTATCGTCTTCCCTTTTTTACCCCCTCTATACCCCCTTCCCATTTTTATATCCAATTCAAAAGTTAAGACGTTGCCTGTACAATATAATATGATATTTTCATATAATTCCTTTTATTGTAGTTTATATACTATATTGTAAACTTTTTTTTTCAATTTTGCTTACAATGGATTCGTAATATTTTTCTGATTCTAAAGGTATATATGAACCCATATTTTTTTACTTGTGAAATGATAAAATTGAGTTCAAAGTTTTTATTCTCGTGGGTTTTAAAAAATCGATTTTTTCAATAATTACCTGACAGAATTGAAAAAGTAAGGTGTCAAATTAAAGATCTTACTATTTTTGTTCATAATGGCCATTTTCTTTCTTTTTTTTGTTGCATTTTAATACCTTAAAATCGACTTAATTTTTTTTTTTAAAACTTAAATTACTTAAAAAATAAGAGGTCTACAAAAAAACCGATTGCATATCTGAATTCTATGAAAAATTTTACATCTACTACTTACTAAAAGGACCGGCTAGCTATAAAAAAAGTTGATACAACTTCTTTATAATTTTATGCCTTTCAGATACACAAAATATCAGAAGAAAAACGGTGGCTTCAACAACAATACCAACAACCAGCTGCCATTTTCTCCCGCCGAACAAAAACCGTCCATCCGCCGCCCTCACACTGCCCCCGCCAACGAGCGCGTAGACGTTGCCGGTGGCATTGGCGGGCCGATAAGCCGTGTCGGCAATTTCTTTTTCAACTCTCCGGTCGGCGCCTTACTGCCGCTGATTCTGGCGGCGCCGCTCATTCTGCTCGGCATGTACTATCTGCTGGTGGTGAACGCGCCGACGCCGGTGGTGAAGGAGCGGATGGTCGAGACGGCCACTACCATGGTGGCTGCCGTCAGAGACCTTGTCCTCAACGGCGATTTGTTGGGCGACAACGCCGTTGGTAATTTGGAAGTTTTGGGAGATTTTCTCCTTCAATTGTTTAGTGAATCCAGTTAATTTAATTAGAAAACTTTTTTTATTCATAATAATTTTGTACATATTTATGCTTGTTATATTTGAAGCGAAGTTACTCTACGTCTAAGATAAGTAAATTGGTCATACAAAGTGATGTAAATTCAGGTTGGGAGGGATCGTTGATCTTTAGATTATTTTGGTAACTGGCACCCAAAGTATTATGAAGTTATCTTATTCGGAAATCTTCAAAAGTGTGCAACTAAAAGTTTCCCATAAGGGTTAATTTTGTTTTACAAAATTATACATTTTTCAAAATAGCGAAAACTAATTCAGCCAATTATTGAAAAAGAATTAACTAGGAGTGCTATTTGTATTACTGTATAATATTTAAATGTTTTATGTTTATTGTTATTTATGCGCTATTTTTATTATAGTGTACACAGTGCGTATGAAGGTGCTTTGACCTTAGTGTCAGGATCTAAATTGGGACATAGTGCATTTCATTACCTTAGGTTAGGTAACTTCATTTCACTTTTCAATAAAATCTAAAATGCAGCCGTTTTTGAGAAAATTAGATTTAAAAATTTCAAGTTCAATTTTCATCCACTAGGAGTTACCACATAATCATGACAAGAAAAGCAAAGATTATTTATTTAAAATTATGAACAACTTTGCTTTTATAAAGTCTGTCATAAAACCTTTCTATATACGATTTATTTAAGGCTGAATTTCCGTGACCTTAGCAAAGCAACTGATAAAAATGGCCATTAATTAACTCATGAAACAACTTACTTCAGGAGTGATTTTATGAAGAACTTTATAAAAGCAAACTTGTTCAAAATTTTAAATAAATAATCTTTGCTTTTCTTGTCATAGTTATGCGATAACTCCTTGAAATTTACAAATCTAATTTTCTCAAAAACGGCTGCATTTTAGATTTTATTGAAAAGTGAAATGAAGTTACCTAACCTAGGGTAATGAAATGCACTATGTCCCAATTTAGGTTCTGACACTAAAGTCAAAGCACCTTCATACGCACTGTGTGTATACATGTTAAGTTTTTTTTTAGATTTTAATTATTTGTATCAGGGTATTCAAAAACATAATATTTTAAGTCCCTTTTAACCATTTAAATAGATTATAAAAATATTTAATAAAATCAATTGTGTATTTAAATTCATTTTTGATTGTGCAAAAAAAAGTAATAATCAAAGAGAAGAAGAGAGATAGGACAATGTACTGTAAATAATATTACAGCCCCCCGCCCCCCCAATCCTCTGCAAATTGTAAAAGTAACAATATCTATTGATTTAATAGGGTTAATTTTGTTTATTTTCATTGCGGGGAAATTTATTCGTTGTTCATTGTCCTATCACTATATCCCTTTCTCAAACTTGATCTGTTAGTAAATCTCTAAATTATGTCCCTATTATAGCAGGGATAGATAATGGAAGAAAATATTCACCATTTTCTGATTCCATTAGCTGAAAGATTAATTTATTTTTTATTGTCCCTAACTCTTTAACAATATCTTTTGTGTATTATGTATGAGTAATTAACTAGTTCAAGTTTTGTACAATGAATTATAATTGTAATAACCCCGGCCACCATCCCTCATTGATAAATTTAAGTCAGGTATACCTACCTTAGAAGAACATTCTTCAAACTTAGTTATAGTATCTAGAAATATTTATGTGAAGGTGGGAATACCTTTTTTATATTAAAATCTATAATTAATGATGATATAAAAAAAAACCCTAATGTCATAATATGCCATAAATAAATCTTTTAAAAATTATAAGAGGGGGGGGGGTTATTAATTATAATTTTAAAGTCCAAAATATAAATACTACTATTTATATGTAATAACTACCTACTAAGTCAGAATTCACATATTTTAATGTTATTTAAAAGAACTAATTAAATAACCAATGGACCCACATAACAATTCCTAGCCCCATCAACATTTATTTCCAGTCCAAACCCAGAAACCACACTTAACCTAACCCAGCCTATGAAAACAATTTAAATATATTTTTCACAAATGAGGGTGTTGGAGGATATTTAAAGTCCATTGACAATTTAAAAATTTTTTTCTGTTAGTTTTTCTTTGCATATTATTTTTCATAAAATATTAAGTATTTAGGTTTATGAAGTAATTTAATTAAAAGGAAATTATTATATTGTAAACCAATATGTTTCACATAAAAAATTAAACTTAAATTTCTTTTAACATTAAATTCAGTATAGTACTTGTTATATTTTTTTGAACAAAATTGTTAATATTTTAATTTTGTTGAGAGCATTATTTTTATGCAATAAAATGTTTTATAAAATTTCTTTTTGCTATTTGTTTATGCATACCTGTATGCTGAATAACACTTTTTTTCTCTCTCTCTTTCTCATATTTCTTTAACTCTCTTCATTTTTAGAACATAAGAAGAATATAAATCTTTAAAAACTATTTTAATTTTCTTTATTAGCATCATACAATCCCTATTATTTAAAAATTTTAAATACCTAAAATTAATTTTTTCTATCATTGGAAAGTTTAAAAAATTTTATTTCTAATTTTCAGAGTATTTCTATTTTTGTCGCTGTAATAAAAATCTTAAACTGAAAGGAAATGATTCTCAACCACCCAATAAGCCTCGTGACAATATTCCATAACAGAGCAAAACAAAAACTTAAAAGAAAGAAACAGACAGATATGGCCCTATGGGAACAGTACCAACTATAAGCATTACGGAATCTTTACTTATAACTTTAGATACTTATCTCATATACCAGTCGAATATATTCTATTTTTCTCACATAAGTATTTAAAATAAAACAATTTATATCTCTAATATCAGCCAAGTAAATCCTCTTTTCTTGATACAAACAATGTATTTGACAAAATTTTGAGTAGAAGCAAAATATCAAGGATATTTTTTGAGAGGATAATTTAAATATATGATAGATGCTTAAAATGTATATGTAAAATTACTTTTAAAATATTAATAAACAAGGAGGCAACTTTCCCAAAAGGAATCTATAAAAAAAAATATTTAAGTATCTAATAAACAGATTTAAAAACAGTAAGGTATATTTATTCATTTTCCGTATTTACAACTATATATATATTTAAAGCAAACAAACATTTAAAATTAAACTACAATTATATTAATGATTGGTACATTTATTTATACTAAACTTCACTAGAAACAAGGTTTGTTAATCAAGCAAAAAAAACTTTTTTCATTATCTAAAAAGTTTGTTCATAACTGCGATATTTATAATAAAAAAATGTAAATTCTTTAAAAATTCACCATTTTCTAAATTACATTTCTTACATTTCTTCCAGAACATTGCTTTCTTCAATCTCATCCGTAGGTTCTTCTTTCACGTCTATTTCAAACATAATTATGATTTTAGTATTATGAAAGGGGGGGGGGGGTTTAATGCAACCATCTCGTAATCAGTGAGCAAATGGCACTTAGAATTCGAATTTCGATCTGAAATTTTGCATGAGTTATCCTTAATAGGTCTATTTTCCCTAAATCGAACAAAAAGTTGGAAAAGCAACGGCTGGCGGCTGGCAGCTCAGCCGTTTAGCCGTTTTTTGCCTATTTTTAGGGCAAATTCATCATTAATTACGTAGGAATCAACTTTTTAAAACATATTTCTGGTTTAATTCATGTTAAATGATAACAATAACCATTTTTTAAAATTTTTAGTACCAGCTGCTAAACAGCTAGAACTGGCTGAAAACGGCTGGGAGCCGCCAAGAGTATAAAGGGTAGATAGGGCTTGTGACATGTCTAGGGGTAGGTTTCTATGGGTGCTGAGCTCAAAAAGGCTACTAAAAATATTGACGGCCAATCCATATGGCAGCTGGGTAACAGCTGCGGCTCAGCTGCGAGCGGCCAAGAGTAGAATGAGTAGATAGGGCTTGTGATGTGTCTAGGGGTAGGTTTTTATAGGTGCTGAGCTCAAAAATGCTAACAAAAATAGTGGAGGCCCATCCACATGGCAGCTGTGAAATGGACGCAGCTCAGCTGGGTAACAGCCACAGCTCAGACGAGATAGGCCAAGAGTAGAATGAATACATGAGAAATGTGACGTGTCCAGGATTAGGTTTTTATGGGTGCTGAACTCAAAAATGCTTCTAAAAATTGTTTCGGCCAATCCCTTTGGCAGTTAAGTAATAACTGCTGCTCAGCTGCGAGCGGCTAAGAGTAGAATGATTAGATAGGGCTTGTGACGTGTCTAGAAGTAGGTTTTTATGGGTGCTGAGCTCAAAAATGGTACCAAAAATAGTGGCAGCTCATCCATATGGCAACTGGGTAACGGCCGAAGCTCAGCTGGTAGAGGCCAAGAGTAGAATGAGTACATAGGGCATGTGACATGTCTAGGGGTAGGTTTTCATGGGTGCTGAGCTCAAAAATGCTACCAAAAATAGTGGCGACCCATCCATATGGCAGCTGAGTAACAGCTGCAGCTCAGCTGCGAGTGGCCAAGAGTAGAATGAGTAGATAAGGCTTGTGATGTGTCTAGGGGTAGGTTTTCATGGGTGCTGTGCTCAAAAATGGTACCAAAAATAGTGGCGACCCATCCATGTGGCAGCTGGGTAACAGCTGCAGCTCAGCTGCGCGCCACCAAGAGTATAATGAGTAGATAGAGCTTGTGACGTGTCTCGGGGTAGGTTTTTATAGGTGTTGAGCTCCAATATGCTACTAAAAATGGTGGCGACCAATCCATATATGGCAGCTGAGTAACAGCTACAGCTCAGCTAGGAGCGGCCAAGAGTAGAATGAGTAGATAGGGCTTGTGATGTGTCTTAGGGTAGGTTTTTATGAGTGCTGAGCTTAAAATGCTACCAAAAATAGTGGTGACCTATCCATGTGGCAGCTGGGTAACGGTGGCAGCTCAGCTGGGAGCGGCCGAAAGTAGAATGAGTACATAGGGCTTGTGACGTTCCAGGGGTAGGTATTTATGAGTGCTGAGCTCAAAAATACTACCAATAATAGTGGTAACAGCTACAGCCCACAAGCCCTATCTACTCATTCTACTCTTAGCCTCCCCCAGCTGAGCTGCAGCCGTTACCCAGCTGCCATATGGATGGGTCGCCACTATTTTTGGGAGCATTTTTGAGCTCAGTACCCATAATAACTTACCCCAAGACACGTCACAAGCCCTATGTACTCATTTTACTCTTGGCCGCTCCCATCTGAGCTGCAGCTGTTGCTCAGATGCCATATAGATTGGCCGCCACTATTTTTGGTACCATTTTTGAGCTCAACACCCATTAAAACATACCCCTAGACACGTCATAAGCCCTATCTAATCATTCTACTCTTGGCCTCTCACAGCTGAGCTTCGGCCGTTACCCAGCTGCCATATGGATGGACCGCCACTATTTTTGGTAGCATTTTGGAGCTCAGCACCCATAAAAACCTACCCCTAGACACACCATAAGCCCAATCTACTCATTCTACTCTTGACCGCTCGCAGCTGAGCAGCAGCTGTTACCCAGCTGCCATATGTATTGGCCGCCACTATTTTTGGTACCATTTTTGAGCTCAGCACCCATAGAAACCTACCCCTAGACACGTCACAAGCCCTATCTACTCATTCTACTCTTGGCCGCTCGCAGCTGAGCAGCAGCTATTACTCAACTGCCACAAGGATTGGCCATCACTATTTTTGGTAGTATTTTTGAGCTCAGCACCCATAAAAACCTAACCCTGGACATGTCACATGCCCTATGTACTCATTCTTCTCTTGGCCTCTCCCAGCTGAGCTGCCGCCGTTACCCAGCTTCCACATGGATGGGCCGCCACTATTTTTGGTAGTATTTTTGAGCTCAGCATCCATAAAAACCTACCCCTAGACACATCACAAGCCCTATCTACTCATTCTACTCTTGGCCGCTCGCAGCTGAGCTGCAGCTGTTACCCAGCTGCCATATGGATTGGCCGTCACTATTTTTAGTAGTATTTTTGAGCTCAGCACCCATAAAAACCTACCCCTAGACATGTCACAAGCCCTATCTACTCTTCATACTCTTGGCCGCTCCCAGCCGTTTTCAGCCGGTTCTAGCCGTTTAGCAGCTGGTACTAGAAATTTAAAAAATGGTTATTGCCATCATTTAATATGAATTAAACCAAAACTATGTTTTAAAAAGTTGATTCCTACGTAAATAATGATGAATTTGTCCTAAAAATAGGCCAAAAACGGCTAAACGGCTGAGCTGCAGCCGCCAGCCGTTACTTTTCCAACTTTTTGTTCGATTTAGGGAAAATAGACCTACCAAGGATTACCCATGCAAAATTTCAGCTCGAAATTCGAATTCTAAGTGCCATTTGCTCACTGATTACGAGATGGTTGCATTAAAAACCCCCCCCTTAGTTCGCGGGGAAATACATTTTTCGCAGAGCTTTTGCCCTCCCTTCCTCAATACATAGCAAACCAAGCCGAGAACCTGCCCTTACCATTCTAAAACGTTACATATTTTGTATCTTATTAGTCACACTGGTATAAATACAGGTATACATAGGTAGAAGATGACCCCCCCCCCCCTAAATATGTTTTGGGTTCAAGATAATGGGGGTTTAATGCAACCATCTCGTATTCAATGATTAAATGGCACTTAGAATTCCAATTTCGATCTGAAATTTTGCATGAATAATCCTTGGTAGGTCTATTTTCCCTAAATCGAACAAAAAGTTGGAAAAGTAACGGCTAACGGCTGGCGGCTCAGCTGTTTTGCCATTTTTTGGCTCTCTTAAGAGCAAATTAGTCACGAAATCTATCTCCACATAATACTTTATGTCGCTCAAAAACCTAATCAAACAGTTCTAGCCGGTAGCTGTTGGTACTAGAAATCTAAAAAATGGTTATTGCTATCATTTAACATGAATTAAACCAAAAATATGTTTTAAAAAGTTGATCCACATGTAATTAATGATGAATTTGCCCTGAAAATAGGCAAAAAACGGCTGAGCCGCCAGCCGTTACTTTTCCAACTTTTTGTTCGATTTGGGGAAAATAGACCTACCAGGGAATACTCGTGAAAAATTTCAGATCTAACTCAAACTAACTCTTTGTAAGTCCCAACTGTGCATATCAATAAAATGTAGCGCAAATGACATAGCAGCAGTAAATAAAAGTTATATTGTCCTGGCGCAGTTTTGCAGAGATACGCTATTCAATTCATAATTAAAATAACGTTTTTTTCTTTACCTTGGCCACAATCAACAAAAATGGAGTTGATATCACTATTTCCCGCCAAATTTGAATCAGCTGTTTCCACCATTTTAGAATCATCATCGACAATTTCGAATGTCGGTTCCATGTTGGAATCTATTACGTATTCTTCTATGTTCTCACTGCTGTGTGGTTCTTCCTTAATCATATCACTCAGAATTAGACAATCATCATTAGTTGGCTGGACAAGTGTTATGGCTATGGAATGAGTTTTGATGTGTTGCTTGTATTGAGGTTTGCTTATAAAACCTTTGTTACAAACATCACATACATATAATTTCACCTTTTTGGGCTTATTAGTGTAAAATTCACTTGGCGGATCAGTGGTCTTTTTATTAGGTGTTTTATTTTCATGTGTTTTTCTGTGTTTTTTCAAGCCATACAAGTTATAGGCCACAAGGCCACATATATCACATGTGGTTTCGCCATTGTGCATCTTCATGTGAGCGTTCAGAAATGCTTGACCCACAAATTTTCTGTTGCATATTTGACAGAATACTGTCGCCACTCCGTCGAAATTATGTCGCCTGTTGAACGTTGTGTAATGTGTATATTTAATTTGTTTGGCAGTTGCCCTCAAAGTGCCCGTCAGGCAATAACTCCCCTCCCCCTGGGAGGGGGATATAGTTTTTTTTGTATGCCAAATCTCTGCAACGAAAATCTCTCCCCCGTATCTGGGTTCGAAAAGAAACTTTGAAAAAAAGAAAAAAACAATTTGAAATGCTGATTTTTACATTTGAACCACAAAAAACAAGGAGACGAATAAATGTATTTTTGATGCTAATTTAAGGTAAGGTTCGATTGAGTGAACATACAGACAGAAAGACATACATCCTGTTACTTTTATAAATATATTTTATGCATTTTTTTTTTGAGAACCATTAGATTAAAAAATAATACATAAGAGATTCTAATTGGTTAATCTCAATAAAATAATTTCAGCCTTCTGTTTTTCATACCTAACAGTACCTACTTGCTTTACAGAAATCCAAATCTACATAATATTACTGACAGTCTAAACTTTATGAACAATTGATGAAAGATTAAATATACACCCCTGGTTTTGTGCGATAGTAATTCATAATTTTCAAAGAACGCCAAGGAACACATATCACATGGGAAGGGCCGTTCGTTATTGTGACGCTTCATGTGGCGAGCAAAGTTCTCTTTGTGTTTAATTACACGTTGACATATATCACATTCAAATGATTGTGTCCCGTTTGGATCTGTTCTGACAGGAGTCTATAATAATAAAACATGACATTAATATAACAGTATTTATAGCTTTGATTTTGACTAATTTCCGCTGGGTTGGAACCGGTTCTAAGCCGCAATAGGGTATTTTACTCGGGGGTATGGACCTTTCCCATACAATAATATTTCAAAGCATAGTTTATAATAAATCTTACCTCCTTTATTTCTATTTTAGTTTTCTGTTGTGGAATTCCTCTCAGGCATGAAAGATTTTCTTTATGCTTCTTCAAGTTATTAGCAGAAAAGAACACTTTATTGCAGAGATCACAAGTGGTTTCACCAGTATGAGTCTTCATGTGCTCATTTAGTTTGCCTCTTCTTTTGAACTCTTTCTCACAAAGATCACATGGAAATTTTGGAACCAGACCTTCTATATTGTGTTGCCTGTTATTTATGCATATTTTTCTGTTTAATTTGGTAAGAAGATTGTTAGTAGTTAGTGCTTGGGTCTTATAGGTCCGAATTGCAAATGAGTCGAGTATATCCGGAGTTTCCCTTAAGATTACTCCTAAGCCTTTCTGCTATTTTTAAATTGTGGATTAATGTAGGACACCTGCCGCAACAAAGTATTTTTAGGTGAACGTCCATATAATAAAGTAACAGGATCTCTGTCTGTTTGTCTGTGTGTACGAAATATCTCGCTAACTGCTAAACTAAAATGCTTATCCTTTACAGTGTAGCTTCTCATAGGTCCTGGACAGATTTATGGCTATTTTGATAAAGGGTACCACCACCCAGGGGCGTCCAAGCTTTTTATTTTGGGGGGGGTAAAAATTTTTGATGGGGGGGGGTAATTCGTGTTTGGGGGGGTAAAATGGCGCGCGAAGCGCGCCGCAAATTTTTTTTACCCCCTCCAAAATTTTTACCCCGGGGGTAAAATTTGCTTGGGGGGGGGGGGGTAATTACCCCCCCTGAAATCTGTTGGCAGGGGTAAATTTAGTTTACCCCCCCCAAAATTTACCCCCGGGGTAAAATTTTTGGGGGGGGTAATTTAAATTTTATTAAATATATAGTATTAAAAATGCGCGCGAAGCGCGCCAAAATTTTTTTATATTAGAGATTTTTTATTTTGGGGGGGTTGGGGGTGCCTACGGCACTCCCAGGGTGGGGTAAAATGAAAAAAAATTGGGGGGTGCCTACGGCACCCCCAAAATCGTTTGGGGGGGGGGGGTAATCGCCCCATTACCCCACCCCTTGGACGCCTATGCCACCACCCTCCCAAGAGAAATCGAAAAAAAAATGACGTAAGTAACCCGATCTAGCGGCGAAAAATAAGATCTCAACATAGATTGAAAAGAAAACATTTACGTGCCCCTAGAGGAAAATAGGGGCGTAGGATTAGGACTTGAAACATTAGGCACTTAACTTAATGTGGGTTGTAACTCATCTACAGCATGACCCTCAAAAAAGTATTTTTAAGCATCTGCAGGACGACAAAAAATTTTTTTTTCGATTTTTTTGCTTTGGTCGGAAAAACGGTAAGTTGGACAAAAACTGGTAAGAGCTAGAGCTTAGACGTCTTCAGGGGACTTATTAAGAATCTAATAGGCTATCCATTTCCGTTTAAAACTTTAAAAAAGCTTGTATAGTTTTTTCTTAAATCGACTAAAAGTGAAGCGGGGCGAATTCGGTTTTTTCACTTTTTATACTAACTTTTTCAATTTTATATAAAAAAGTGAAATTTTCGAGAGAAAAAAGTCAAATTTCTCGTACTTAGAAAAAATTTATTTTTTTTTGTAGAAAAAATTGTCCGATCTTCATATTTTTTTTTGTGAATGCTCTTTATTACATTTAGCAACTTTAACCTTTAGGGCATGCTGTAATGAAATCAATATGTCATAGGTTTTTTGAAGCTGGAAAATCGACCACAGATTTTGCCAAACTTTTCTCTTTTTTTCAACTTGATTTTTTTTAGGAAATTTTGCTAATAGAACTAATTTTTTTTTGGCCAAATCTATTCAAAATTGCCTGAATTTTAAGGATCAGGCCTTTAAATTCATAAAAAGTTATTTTTTCTAGAAGTATTTTTATGTTTTTTATCAAAAAAAATTTCGAAAAAAAAGTCAAATTTCGCGTAGGGTAGTGCGGGGTAATTCCGGTCAATTTTTTGCTTCAACTTAAAAAAAAACATACTTCCCAAAAACTTTTTCCGGTTTTTAAGAGTGCAAATGAACGATATGGCAATAACGAAGAAGCCTGGCAACTAGAAGTCGGTCAAAAATCGGTTTAAAGGGTGGCGGTTGGCCTATACCGGAATAACCCCACCGGTGGGGCTATTTCGGTCAGTTGACTTTGGGGGGGTGGAACACCCCCTTAAAATATTTTTTTTTAACATTTTAAACTATGAGTAGAAAGCTGAGGTCATTAGCTTTCTAACAGTTTTAGTCGCATGCAGATCAGACAATTTTTTGACCACATTTTCCCCATTATAAAAAAGTCGGTAAAATCGCAAAAAAAACATAAATTTTTTTCATGCAAACTTTTAAAAAAAAATCATACTTTTTATTATATGATTAGGTTTTTTAAGCTTTATACATAAATTAGAGGCAATTTCTGATTCGCAGGTCTTGGAATTTCTTGAAAAAAGTGATTTTTTCCCAAAAAATTTTTAATTTTAAAAATCCTGCCAGTTTTGACAGCAGTTTTTGATACATTTTTTCTTGTCTCAAATTGGCTAGGATTGACCTACAAGGGTGGTTGAGGTGTCTAAAGATGCAAAATTACATGCCTGACAATTAACTCGAAATGATATGGGGTCTAACTCTAATATTTCAACACATTTTATGCAACAGGAATTTTGAAAATGCAAAATCTTGAATATGTACTCTAAATCTTGGAGATAGTTTTTGTTAGGACATGCAAAGAGCTTTCTATAGACACCTTAAACACCTTTCTAGCTTAATCCTAGCCGATTTGACATAAAAAATCCAAACCGCGCAAAAATCTCGAACACCCTCTTATACGAAAAAGATGCAAGGGTTTCATATGGAATTTTAAATCTTCTAGCAGTCTTTCTAATAGACATACCCCTTCTTACATGAGCCAATGCAGCTGATACATCTTCATGAAAATATTTAAGGCGTTCCTTTGGGTGATATACTCTTCCCATTACTATAAAAATGTGTCTGAAAAATTTTTAATGTCTTTACAAATTGAAAAGCTTAGGCAACAAAACATGACATAATACAAGCAATAAAATGACTAGTAATGTACATCACACAACAGGCAAGGCAATGATTAAAGCTTAGGTCATGCATTTAGGTTGTTTATGCTTCCAGATCACCTAAATAAAACATTAGGGTATTATACAGTTATAAATACAGTAATAAAAATAAGTAAAAAAAGTGACCGGAATAGACCATTTTTTTTAGACGAAAAAAAAATTATGAAAAAATCAAGTTAGAATAACGGCTCCAATTGCAAACGATAAATGAATGCCATATCTTTCATTTTACAAAAACCGGGGGTCGATAGGACTTACCATTTTTTCACAATTTTAGATTGAACATGGCCTATTTTGAAATTTTTTTTTGCAAATTTTTTGCAACTTTTTGAGGGCAAAAAAATCATAGAAGGAGTGATCTGACAAAAATTTGCTGAAGTAAGAAATGAAAGTATAGGCAATAAACTACAACTTTGCTTTTCTAAAGATCTCTCGCAAACGTTTAGAACACCGTTAAAAAACGGTTTTAAAAAAGTTGGTCGTTTGACCGGAATTGACCCGATGACAGCATTAACCCCGCACTACCCTACTTCGGAAAAATTATTTTTTTTTGGTAGAAAAAATTAACCTATCTTAATAAATTTTTTTGTGCATACTCTTTATTACATTTAGCAACTTTTACCTTTTGGGCATGCTGTAATAAAATCAATACGTCATCGATTTTTCGAAGCTTGAAAATGCCCTACCGACTTCGCCTCAAGGCGGGGCGAAGTCGGTGCCGTTTTAGAGATCAATTTTGACAAACTTCCCAAAGTCCTAGGTTTACGTCCTTTGAGGACCTGATCGACTTTTCCGAGATCTTTCTACTGGTCTTGGTCCCATTTAAAAAAAATAATTTTTACGATTTGCAGGTTCAAAAAACCGAAAAAAACACCGAGTTCGCCCCGCTTTACCCTAACGGATGAACAAATGTGATACTCCTTGAAAGTGTAACTTCTCATATGTCCTGGTAAGGTATGTAATTACAATTAGTTCAGAGGAATTTTTTTGATATTTAGTGAAATACTTGATTGAGTTTTTTTATTTTACTGAAGCTTCACAATGACGTCATAGATCCCGGGATAAATTGGTAAAATGGCGCGCGAAGCGCGCAGAAAATTTTTAAAAATAGTTTTTATGATATACAATAACATTAATGATTACTAATACTAACCATACATTACAGAAAAACGTACAATAACGTATACTGAAATGTTCATATTGTACACAAAGATCAATAACGAACAAAAACGTACCAAAAAACCTAAAAATGGTGTTCAATATGAACATATTGAACATAATGTACATAGTGGTCACCCTGGGGTTAATAAATAACCTAAAATTTGCAAATAATCAATTCATTCAGTAGTATTTTTTGCCATTAAAAATTTATAATTTTTGGTGGAATAAAAAAGAAATAATTAGTTAACTTGTTTTTCTTTGTGTCTCATTATTCAGTTGCCAGAAAAACATAATATAACCATCCAAAAAATAAGAGAAACAAAAAAAAATTCTTTTTCTCAGTCACTTTTTCAAAACTTTAGCTCTAAAAATCTCCGGTGTTAATGGAGGTAAAAAAAATATTTTTATATCTACTTATGTGGAATACTATGGAGAACAAGGACATATGCATTTTTTTATAATTCATTGAGAAATAAGGGCTGCAGATGCTTAAAAATACTTTTTTGAGGGTCATGCTGTATATACACTAAAGGCAGTAAACTAACAAAATATAAGTTTTATCACCTAGATGTACATTACTAAATTTCTATATTAAAATCTTTTTTTTTTAATTTCTGTCATATTTATTTACATAGGTAATTATCCTTGTTTATTGAAATATACATCCCTGCTTTTATGTTGTAACAGTTCACTATTGAAATTAAAAGTTTTGGGGCACAAATCACAAGCTTGGATTTTCTCCTAAATAAGATTTCAGTTTGAAACAATGATGACAACATTCATAAGTAGCAAAAACAACAGTGAGAAAAATCGTCTTGTCCTTTCACGTAAAGCTATTAATTCTATTAAAATTATTTGATACTATTTCTTACGAACAAATTTTATCTTAACACTAATACATTTGATAAAACACCACCTTTGGGGACTTCTGTATGTTGATTTGGATTTTCTAAAATCAACTTATGTTTGCCTGCCTCTAAGGTAGGCAATCAAAGGGTTGGTTGTTTGTTGGGTATTAATTAATCAACATAACACCCCTGGGAAACATGACAATGTTTATTTGTCTATTGAATGTCAGTTTTATGGACTAATTAGACATGAAGACAAGTGTTATAGGATAGATGCAATACTAAAAAATACTTACATCCTCTCCAACATTATTCAATTTTACCAGCTTATTCAGTTGTTGTCCACTTCTTTTAAAGCAGGAACCCCTTTCTTTATGCTTTCTCATAGTACTAACATTGTAGAACACTTTGTTGCACAAATCACAAGTTGTGTCGCCGTCATGCACTCTCTTGTGCTCATTCAGTTTGTTTCTTTGGTAAAATTCTTTGTCACATATGTCACATGGAAATGTTTCTAAGCCTCCAATATTGTGGACACTTTTGGAAAAATGTTTATTATCTTTTGAAATAAAATATAATGTATAAAATTAATCTTATAGATATTTAAAACATATACCTACCAATATTTTTTTATTATGACCAGTTATATTCGTTTTGACTTCCAAAAAAGATTTGAAAAAAACTGAACAAATGGTAATATATCCCATGACATCAATGGAGTAATAATAACATTAACCAATTCAAATCATAATTTAAAACTATCATTTAGAA
Organism: Acartia tonsa; assembly: GCF_053477335.1. NCBI lineage: Eukaryota > Metazoa > Arthropoda > Copepoda > Calanoida > Acartiidae > Acartia > Acartia tonsa. The sequence goes on from NC_137261.1 coordinate 35,590,067, forward strand.
TATCTTATAAATGAAGCTATTAATGCACTAGAATTAGATATTAAGAAAATGCATTGTCCAAGTGATGGTACTATACTCAAGAAAATAAACATTCCTTTTTTGATGATAGGCTAGTTCATTCTTATAAGAGAATGATTTGTCACAAATCTCACAAGAGTGCGACTTAATGCCAGTATGAATCTTTTTGTGTCTCAACAAATATTCTTTCTTTGCAAATGATTTATTACATTTATCACATGTAAATTTTCCTTTTCTTTTCTTTTTATTATCACGTGACTTTGAATTAATCAGTTTTATCTCTTGTTCAACGGGCAAATTTGGCTCTTTGCTAAATAACTCAAAGTCTGAATCGGAATATGATGATTTATCCGATTTTGTGTCAGGCATCTCGTAGCTTTCAAAATCGGAATCATTTTCGTTTTCGTGCATTTGTTCTCGGTTTTCAGTTTCCATTTTTGTAGGATTTCTTTTTTCTAAAATAAAATTAATATAATTGGTGCATTGTCTCTCCCAGCCTTATATTTTAATTCTAAAAATTATTTTAAGTTCCAGAAGACTAATGAAGCCTTTACCTAATCTACCTTATTGTGTTCAAAATAAAAAAAAAACAGTACCTAAAACATGTTTTTCAGAACAAACATTAAAACATCATATGGCTCACCTGCATACCCCCTATTACGATCAAATACACCCCTCTTGTTGTCACTAATACAGCCCTTGGAAGAAACCTGTGCACGCCACTATTTAAAATCATTTGCGGAAAATTTTGTTCAAAACTTAATCAGAATTAAATCTTCCCAAAAATATGACTTAAGCATGATATTCTCCCATTCGTTAAAGTAAAAGTTTGTGAGAAAAATTTCTACAGAAAAGGGTAACTTTTTGTACATCAAGTTATCGTCCACTGTCTTATCAACAATTTTCCTTAAAAGTCTTACCTTAAATTGAGTAATGTATCAAAACAAGAAAAAGTATAGGGTATTCAATATTCAAACATTTTATCATTGGAGTCTGAAATACAGTATTTGCATTAAGTAATATACAAAGCAACAAAGAGTACAAGTCGACAAGGATATAACACAGAATAAAAACTGGAGTGCTTTCAACTTTTCTGAGTTCATAAGTATATGTCCCATTAAAAAAAAATTATTTTCTTAATAGCTGCTTTGCCTCAAGAAACTATAGGTGAAATTAGAGCATAAAACCATCATCCTATGTTCTATATGAAATTTCTCTGAAATGAAGAACTTAGGTAATAACTTAAGTTGTTAGCAAGATCTAAACGAACAGAACAAAAGCCCTAGGTAATACTTTACATAAAAGATATATTTATTGTACATTATACAAAAGAAAAAAGGAATAAAGGGGGGGGGGGGGTTAATGCAACCATCTCGTAATCAATGTATTAATGGCACTTAGAATTCGAATTTTGATATGAAATTTTGCATGAGTAATCCTTGGTAGGTCTATTTTCCCTATATCGATCAAAAAGTTGGAAAAGTAGCGGCTAACAGCTGGCGGCTCAGCCGTTTAGCCATTTTTTCGCTATTTTCAATGGAAATTCATTACGAAACCTATCTACACATAATTCTCTTTTTCGCTCCAAAATGTTTTCAAACGGTTCTAGCCGGAAGTTGCTGGTACTAGAAATCTAAAAAATATCTTTTTGTATCATTTCACATGATTTAAAGCAAAAATATGTTTTAAAAGTTGATTCCTACGTAATTTATGACTGATTTGCCCTAAAAATAGCCAAAAACGGCTAAACGGCTGAGCTAACTTTTTTAACCTTTTGTTCGATTTAGGGAAAATAGACCTACCAAGGATTACTCATGCAAAATTTCAGATAAAAATTCGAATTCTAAGTGCCATTTATACATTGATTAAACCCCCCCCCCCCTCCCTTATAATAAATCATGTGTGTTTTTTGAAAGAAAGAACCGTTGGGAATTAAAATTTAATTTGACCTCCGGTAAAGTAGAAGTAAATGCAATTTTTGCCCATAAAAATAAGATAAAATTTTTTACTGGAAGAAAAGTTGAAGTATGGATATAATTTCAGTTATATATCCCTGCCATGGAAAACAGTATCTATAGAATTAATGATTATGCCTATACAAAATTAAATTAATTTCATTGCCAAAACCAGGTATTTATTTATTACACTTCTTTTTTGCAAGTTATGTCATCTAAAATGTCAATTGATTTGTGATTAATCAAGTCAATACTGTAGTTGACACTCACAGCACAAGAATAAGATTGCTTGCTTTAATTCATTGTAATATCATTTGGTTCAGCTTAAATAATGTTTTAAAGGACAGAATTGTTTTCAGTTTTCATCATTGATGTTATCATCAGGAAAGTCCATGTCAGTAATCTCATTAGCATGTATATCAGGCTTGGTTTCAATTTCACCCTCTAAATTATCATCATTTGACTGACAATTATTGTCTAAAACCAGGTTTAAATTACTTTTATCATCCACTACTTCGTCAATTTCATGAATATTTGGCTTTATATCCAGTGGTTCACTTTTCACGCTTTCAACTTTCACTGTTCCATTATCTTGTCGTGTTTTATGAAATTGTGTCTTGTAGTGTTGTAAAAAAGATTGTCTTGTGTTGTAACTTTTCATGCATATATCACAGGAGAATTCATTTTCAATCGCAAGTGGGTCTTGTAATTCAAAAGATGAGGATTTTTTTCCTTTTAGTTTTCGAGGATTTGCAATTAATTTTACTGTAGATTTATCATCATCAAGGCTATGGAATTCTTTTATATGCTGGTCAAGTTTCTCTTTGCCTTTCAGATTAATGAACTGGCATATGTGACAAGAGTAATAGGTAATATTCTCACAATGAATATTTTTCTCAGAGTTCAGGTGTTTTTTAAGTACTTTACGGTTTGCAAACCGTTTCTTGCACTTGTCACACTGATGTTTTCCTTCGTGTGCTTTCATATGAAAGTTGAAACATCTAATTGAGGGGAATATGATATGACATAACTGACACGTTAAGGCTTCAATGTGAAATACCTTCCTGTGATTTTTTAGAGCGAGTTTAGCACTGAAAGTCTGATCACAATTATCACAAGTAAAAACTTTTCCCGGATTTTTCTTCTTAATATGAGAAGCCCACTGATGTCTCTTTAGATTTTCCTCTGTTTCAAAAAACCTGTCACATTTATCACAAGGGTAAATCTTTCCTGTAAAATTATCTTGTTTTATTGCTCCATGTTGGGTCCATTTATGTCGTTTCAGGCATTCCTTTGTCTTAGAAATTTTGTTACATATATCACAAGCAATTCTTTCATCTGGTTTCTTGGCTGAGTGAATAACATATTTATGTCTTGTTAAATTATCCTTTCGATTGAAAATTTTATTACATTTATCACAAGTAAAATTTTCACTTTGAGTTTCATTTGTATGCTCTAACTTTTTGTGTCTTGTTAGATTATCTCTCCACGTGAACGATCTAATGCATAGATCACAAGGATAACTTTCATTCAAAGATTCTTTTTCAATGTGTACTTTTTCATGTCTTTTCAGGTTAGATATATTATACGTAGAATAATCACACAATTTACAAGAAAACTTTTTTTCTCGATCTATTTTTTGTTGTGTAGGATCAGCATTGTGTATATTTTTATGCTTTTCCAAGTTATACGAGTAGGAGGTTGTAAAATCACATAAATCACAAGAAAAATACTTTTCTTTTTTCAACAGATTTTCGCCTGCATGCAACTTTTCATGTTTCCTTAGATTGCACTTTTTAGTAAAAGTCTTATTACATACATCACAGGTATATCTATCTGGTTTATCTTTCTTCTGTTTAATATGAGCAGCAAATTCGTGTCTTTTTAGGTTATCTTGTCTGTCAAAGGTCCTATCACATTTATCACAGGAATAAATTTGATCAGATGGTTCTTTGTTGTGGATATTTGCATGTACTTTCAAGTTATACGCATATAAAGTAGCAAAACCGCACAAATGACACGAAAACTTTTTTTCTCCCTTACTCTTTTCTTCCTTAGGCAAATGTTGAGCTGTATGTATCTTTTTATGCCTTTCCAAGTTTCCTGATCTTGAGGAAGAATACTCACAAAAGTCACAATAATACATTTGTTGTTCTTTCAAAAGATTTTCCCCTGTGTGCAGCTTTTTGTGCTTTGTTAGGTTACCCTGAGAAGAAAATTTGTTATCGCAAACATTACAAGTAAATTTGTCTTTATGTCCCTCCGAATGGATTTCTTTATGTCTCTTTAGGCTATCCTTACTAGCTAAAAACTTGTCACAAATGTCACATTTCAATGTTTGGAATGAATTTTTGCTTCTTTGCGTCTCTTCTTGAAAACCTGCAGTTTCGTAGTCTGAGTTACAATATTCTGACAATGAAAGTTCATCCTCCGAGTTCCTGGAAAGTAAGTGTTCTATAAAAGTGGCTATAGAGCTCTCATATACAGGGATATGATACAAAAAGGAAAAACATTAGTTTTTTTTGTAAGATCTTTGCTTTCTAAAGGATAAAAGAACATAACATGTCAAACCCTCAATTCTAGTCTTAGGGAATAATACAATGGACTATAAATTGATGTACCCCCGATTAGGAAAAATAATATTACCCTTTCTAGGATTAGAATTATTCGTTGGAAAAATTTTGCACAAAACTATCAAGATTTAATAAAGGAACCCAAATTATTTTTTCTAACGAATGAGAGAACGTGATTATTAAACGTAATTTAGGTACTAGTATGATTTACACTCCAATGTTCCCTTCCTCTCTGTTATGACCTCTCGATAAAAAAATCCAATAAATCTTATGGTATTAATATTATCTTCTTAGAATTTTTTTTTTCAATTTTGAAAATTATAAGCCCCCTTCCTACCCTACCCTTCCAACAGAGGAAAGGTTTTTTCGTGTGTATTTCTTTTATTCTGGTTAGGAAATTTTATATTGGTTGTAGGATAGACCCGTGGAGGGATTAGGTAAAAAGAAGAGTTCCAGTGCGCGCTTGCTGGGGAATTTGTTGGGAAAGCACCAGGGTTACAAACTAATTCAAAGATCCTTCTTTAAACTTTACATAGAACATTCCTTTTATTATCCCTCATTTCATATGTTTCAAAATCTGAATCAAAATGTGACATATCATTTGCTTCAGCCGCCTCCATTTTTGATAACAAATATCTTTCTGAAAAAAAAGATAATAACATCTAGAATATAAGCTCGATATATATATCAGACGGACCAATAATAAGCAGAAAAACTTCTTATATTTATATTACATACATTTATGAAAAATAATTAAGATGTCCATGGTTCTTTATACAAATTACAAAGCAATCACCGATAAATAAATAATGTTCCATCATGAGTTTAATTAAAATAAATAACAACAAATAAAGATTTTTTTGTTTACAAACAAATGTGAAATATACAACATTTTTCTATGCATAAATCTTCCCTATATATTTAAATCAACCAATTATAACAACAATAGTTACTGGTAATATTGGAGAGAATAGTGCATAACAAACATAAATAAATGTGCATGTATACTAGAATTTCCTTTTAAAGTTTGATCAATTTTAGGTAATGGACCATCTAGATATAATATGTCTCTTACTGTTATGAAAAAAAACTTTAGTGTAAAAATTACAAAATAGTTTTTATCCCATTATTTTTTCATATTGCGCATATGCCGCGATTTTCTTTTTTAAAATAAATGTCGTCATAAAGATATACATTTTTTTTCTTCCAAAAAGTGTTAATAAATGATTATATGTTTCTCTAATGGTGCATAAAGATACTAAAGGGTAAGTAATGTATTTTAAAATTTGAAAAAAAAGTAATTTTCTGCCTAATTTTATTTCCTTTTTCTCAAAATTTTGATTGCTAAAGAAATTAGAAGACGACTTTTATGCTGTAAAAGATTCATGGGGAATTTGCACAATTAAAAACAAAAATAAAGAATGTTACAATATTCGTTTCACTATGCCCATTTCTTTAGAGTCGCATCAGCAGGGAAGGGACAATTGGCTCACAATTTAAAGTTGTATATAATTTTTTTTGACCACCTGATCGATTTCGTTGTATAACAAACTTTGGGTTCTTAACTTCTTTTATTGAATTCTGATTGGTTGGTTTCCAAGTATCAGTATAAGATGTATATCAATTTACAGCCCATAGTCGATCATCATATCTAAAATAAATTGAACTCTGTAAAACCAGTAAGATACCCCAAAACAACCGTGGAAGAAGTACCAAAAAGTACATCCAAAAATAAAAAGTGAAGTTTCACGAAAATGCGTTTAATTATTCTTTTTCAGCTTTAATGATCAATACTTTTATAAAGTTATGTTTGAAAGATTTTTGACTAACAAGTACTTTTGCTTTTAGCAAGACATGAGTCATTTTTAGAATTTACACGACTTTAATTTTACAGTGCCTATATTTGTGTTATTTATTGCCTAGATACAAAATTCAATATATCTATCATTAATTATTTTCTAACTTTTGCATGCATTAATTTTTCTGAAATGTTAACTTAAAATACTTCCTTAACGAGATTATTTTAGGCAAAATTTAAAAGAAATTTTGGGATTTAGGAACTTTTTCTGTCCTTAATCTGTGCAAAGAATGTTTTTTTTTCATTGCAATATATGATTTGACTGTATTTTTAAAAAATGAAATTAAGCAATTATGAAAAGCAAAATAACTCTTCTTTAGATTAAATATTGTTGGAAATGATATTATAGAGATATCAGATATTTTTTTGAGTTTTTGTGTTTTCTTATGTACCTACGCTATAAGTATTTATTTGCTAATATGAATATTTTATTATTTTATTACAGATAGTTAATTATAATATGAAGTCAAGATGAACTCTGAAAAAAGAACCATATCAACAAAAAATCCCAAAGACAAAACTGATTTAAATTGCGACATATGTGGTGAATCGCTTGCTTGCAGATCTGACCTAAAACAACACAAAAAGAGTCATGTGGAACACAAGCCATTCAAATGTGAATACTGTAACAAAGCATTTCGCGCTAAGACTAAACTTGTTTATCATGAACGTGGCCATACTGGTGAGAGGCCGTTTACTTGTGATATTTGTGGAAAGGCATTTGCACGCAAGGAAATTTTGGTGCTCCATGAACGAACACATACAGGCACAGATTATTTTTTTGTTATCTCTAAAACGAAGTCATCCACATTTTAAACTAAATATGTACTATTTGCGCCGCGCCCCTAAAAACCTCTTCAAAATTTCAATGTTTATTATAAGATATCACAAGAAAAGCGAACTTTTAAATGAATCATATGATAAAATAGTGCCTAAGGTTTTTTTTTTCATTGGTTAAGATCTCGCTGACCTCATTGAGATCTAAATTTTATTTTGTATACGTATTTAGATTGTGTAATACTAGTTTATTTCTAAATTTAATTGTTGGGGGTGGTTTTAGGCTATTTTCTGCCCTTTGCTCTAGTAGGGGCGCAGCCGCAAGTTTAAAAATATAACAGATAAAAAAATGCATAAAAGTAATCTGGTTCCACTTTAAGGGGATAAACTATTTAATTGTCAAATATGCGGGAAAGGATTTGCAACGCGCAGCAATTTGAATGTTCACATAAGATTTCATACAGGAAAGATTGAATAAGTTTATGAAAAAACAAGGATGACACCATCAGTAAATAGCTGAGGTCATATTTTTTTAGATGAGGGGGTTCATATGCTCGATAGGCACTATGAGTGAAAGCACTAGGATTTGTTTGTTTAAAGCAATTTATGTTGAACATTTGAATTATTTTAATAAAAATGTGCTCTGATTATAAGACCACAATAAGCCATTATCCCTTAAATCGCATTTGGACCACAGACAAACTTTATGAAGAGAACTTATTGTTAAAACTTATTAGGTTAAGTAAAGGTTAGAAGAGCCTAGAGTTTTTTTTGACTTGATATATCTCATTATGTTAAAGTGAATCAATACAGAAAAACATTTGAAAAAAATACGCAACTCCCCTTTAAAATTTTTTCTTCACATTGAATAAAAAAAGTGATATTCTAATAAACTTATTCCATCTATTTTACAAAACAGGCGAGAAACCTTTTTCATGTGATAAATGCGACAAAAAATTTGCTACAAAAAGTCTACTCACAACTCACATACGAAGCCACACTGGTGAAAAACCATACTCGTGTGGTGTTTGCGCTAAAAGTTTCAGCAGTTCCACCAACCTGTCGCAACACGAAGTAGTACACACTGGCCTAAAATCATTTCCATGTGATATATGCCACAAATCGTACGTTACGGATGCATGTCTGCGTAGGCACATAAAGTCTGAATCTCACCAAAAACGGTTGGCGTTAAAAGAAGGCGGTATTATGGCGTCGCCTTCAGTTAATTCCGACACTGGCAGAAAATCATATCCATGTAATGTATGCCACAAATCCTATGTTACCGAGCCCCAGCTGTGGAAACATTTAAAGTCTAAGATTCATCTCAAAAGGTTAAACGATTCGAATTTTATTGCTTGCGACAAAATTGATGATAAAGGTGATATTAAGCTTGAGGAAAGTTCTGATGAAGAAAATACGCTTTTTATCAGTGATGGTCTTGTAAAGCGTGAAGAAAATGGCAGTATTGATGGCGCCAAGGAAAAACTTTTTGATGATATGGAGATAAAAGAAGAATTGACTGTATAATATAGTTGGTTAAACTTTAGAAAGTTACTCATTATTAGCCAAGCTTTTCTATAAACAGGGTCTGTATGACCGTACATCTCAGTTAGCGTTTCTCGTTATTTATGCATATTAGAATTGTACTATCAATTTCAAACTTTTAATCACGACAATTCCTGTAACAATTAGGTTGGTATGATTTATATATAGATTAAAATTATTTATTTGAAAGTTTAAGCTATGCTAGTTTATAACTCCCATTAAGATTTTTGAAGATGTCCAAAGTTTTAAAGCATACTAATGAATGAAAGTTTTTATTAAAACTTAAGGGACCAACATAATTTTACAATATTATATTCTCTACATTAATAAATTTGTGAATAGTTTCAACTTCACTACTTTAGTACTTATGTATGTTCCCATCGTTAATATGATTTTATTCTTTGTTTTTGGTTTAGACAATTATTTAATAAATTTTTATTATGTGAATTTGAAACTATCACCTGTGTGTATCAGAAATTCTATTTTCAGATAAAAGAGAAAATTACTTGTGAAAAAATATAATGCAATTAGGTACTTTATGAAGGTATACCTAAATAATATTTTGAGTCTGCATTTTGAAAATAAATACTAAAGGATCTTTGTATAAGGTAGCCTTAAATTCAATTCAAGTTTAATTATGATTTCTTTGTGAAAGCGATATCATTTTTAGTTACACCATTTTGTTTGTTTTAGAGCACAACCACCAGTTGTGAGCCATTCAAACTAATGATAGAACTAACAGTCTTTCAAGACAGTAATAGTGGTCTCATGCTACTTATTCCAACAATTAAGTTTTGAAGTGATGGGTAACCTTAAAATAAAAATCGTGCAAAATGTAATTCACTCAAAATTACTTAAGACAAAAATGTATTGGATCAACTAGACAAAAATAGTAAGATATGAACTGTGGATATTCTTATTCTTGTGATGTCTGCTTTATGCAGTTTGATCAAGAGCTTGACTTGATTTGCCATCAAACATTTCACTCAAGTGACATTATAACCCCGACAAACCACAATACATTTTCATGTGATTTATGCAAGATAGCTTTCGTCGAAGAAAACGATTTATTACGACATCAGGTTGTTCATGACCATCAATATTTTAATATAGAAATAGTTCAGAATGAAGTTTATAAACCCAAACCTATGTCATGTGATACTTTTGAAGATATTTTTTCAACTAAAAAAACATCACCAAAATTATTTTCATGTGATGTATGTCAAATAGTTTATAATTCGAAGGGTCTATTAGAACAACACCTAAATACTAAGTACCACAACAAAAGAGTAAATACAGTAGAGGCTAAAAAATCATCATTAAACAACAAAGAAATTGAAAATAATTTTAGATCCGATTTTCAAACTGAAGTAATGATAGAAACATTTTTATGTGAAATATGTGAAATAGTTTATAACACAAAAGAACTTTTAGAACAACACTTTTCTACTAAATACCATAATAAAAGAGCAAACACAGCAAAGGATAAGAAATCATTAATGAACAACCAAGTGACTGGAAGTCATTTTGGATCGGATTGTCAAAAGAATAAAGATTTAATTCAAGTAATGTTTAAAACATTTGCATGTGATACATGTGAAATAGTTTATCACACAAAAGAACTTTTGGAACAACACTTTTTTACTAAATACCATAATAAAAGAGCAAAGACAGTAAAGGATATAAAATCCCCATTAAGCAACCAGTTAACTGAAAGTCATTTTGAATTGAATAATAAAAAAAAAAATAGAGATCAAACAGAAGTATTACTTGAAACATTTTCATGTGATACATGTGGAATAGTTTATCATACAAAAGAACTTTTAGAACAACACTTTTCTACTAAATACCATAATAAAAGAGCAAACACAGCAAAGGTTAAAAAAAATCATTGAGCAACCAATTAACTGTAAGTCATTTTGAATTGAATAATAAAAAAATAGAGATCAAACAAAAGTTTTACTTGAAACATTTTCATGTGATTTATGTGAGATAGTTTATGATACAAAAGATTTGTTAGAACAACACTTTTTTACTAAATGCCATAATAAAAGAGTGGAAGTTAATAATTCTTCAAAGAACCGTCAAGTAACTGAAAGCAGTTTTAAATCAGAATGTCAAATGGATAAAGCTCAAACTAAAGTAATGTTTGAAATTTTTTCCTGTGGTATTTGTGAGAAAGATTATGAAACAAAGGAGCTTTTAGCTACACATTGTGAAACTAAATATCATAAAAAGAGAAAAATAAATTTAAGTTATTTTGATGCTGATGCTCATTTTGAAAAACTAAAACAACACAAAACTTTATTTTATTGTGAATTTTGAAATGAAAGTCCATATTAGATACTCACATAAAATCTTACCACCAAAACAAATAAGGAAAGGAACCAATTAAAACTATAGTTGAAACAATTTCATGTGGTATATGTGTAATAATCTATGATACAAAAGAACTTTTAGAACAACACTATGAAACCAAATATCATAATAAAAGAATGAACTCCTTCAAAGATAGAATATCTTCTGATATAATGAGTGTTTAAAACGAAGCTTTTCTTCAGTTAGTGACTGTCCATCTGTGAATAGTAAAATATTTTTATTTGTCCTTTAAAATCTAGTTAACTAATGTAGCGATTGAATAAACCTTTCCAATAAAGCTTTCTGCAATTTCTTATGCTTTAAAATTTAGAAGCAAAGCTGCCAGTAAGCCGAAAATTTTCATTATTTACTACTTATTATTTTTATTTAAAACAGAACAATTTTGCAATTGATTACAATTTTTTCTTTCTCTTATTGTATGTCCTTATGTTTAGCTTATCATTTGGAAACATCTCGCTAATACTCAACAATAACATAGTCTTCCTTGCTTTTATATAGGTAGCACTTTTATACTTTCATAGATTTTTTAATCTTTAATATTGATTATTTTGTCACTTTTCAGAAATAATGAAATGATTTAAGCCAATTTTGTTTTAAGCGCAACAATAATAATAGGCAAACATATTTTAGGTAAAACATAAAAATTTGTAATCCCAGTAACCGATGTCTCATGAGTGAATCTTACCCTTGCCCCACCATCCCTAATTTCTAAATAAAAAGTGTTTCTAACCCTTCGGTAACTATATATATAGGCCTTGGACGCTTATTAGAAAAAAACATCTACTTAAGTAAAAAAATCTTTACAAAAAAAAATCAAAGTTCTAAATTAAGATCAACTGTTGCACAATATGAAATAAAACTTTTTTTTAACAAGGTTACAAGGATAAAGCTTCCCAACAGGGGGTAGTCACACATGTTTCTGTTTCTTGATATCTTAAAAATTGAAAGCTTTTCCCCCTTTAATCGTTATAAATTTTTTAACCTACTAATATATGTATATTTTGAAGGGAAATATATGCTATCAATGATGGAGGTGAATAAAGAAAATGAGGTTTCACATTATGATTCCGATTATGAACCATATGAAATGAGAGATAATAAAAGGCATGTTCTATGATATTCTTAAACAGGCAAATTAAACACCTAAATTACTTAAGTAAGAGCTGTGCTGTGAACAACAAAATCACAAATAAAATGTTTTTAAACTTTTGTTCCTACCAATTCGATAGTTTTAAAATAATATTGCTTAAATGTGAAAAAATTAAGGGGGGGGGGGGGGGGTTGAGGGGTGGCAGTGATGCTACTCTAAAGTTTGCTTAAAAATAAAGTTCATTCGATATGATTTTGATTTAGCTGAGAAACTATTTAATGAATAATACCTTTAAAAAAAATTATTAGGTATTTACTTTGTCCTGGTTTTAATTTGTCAATTATCTAAAAGTTCTTATTTTCACTTTAACGTGATTGTTTTGTTTCTGGACCAAGGCATTTTCATTGGTTTGTGTTTATCAGGTGAAGGAGGGGGGATTGTAACCCCCCCTCCCCCTTATTTCATCAGATATTCCGTCATTCCCCTATATTAATTAATTAAATGCTAGAAATTATTATCTCTTTGAATTTTTTATTGATAATTTTATAGAACATCTCCTTTCCAGAAACTTGGAGGATGAACTTTCATTATCAGAATATTGCCACTCAGACTTTGGACGGTCTGAAAGCGAAACTGATACACAAACAAAAATATTTACATGTGATACTTGCGAAAAGTCTTTTACTACCAAGGGTACCCTGAAGAGACACAAAGAAATCCATTTGGAAGGGAGTAAGAATAGATTTCCTTGTAATATTTGCTATAAAAAGTTTTCCTCAAAGGGTAACCTAAATAAACACAAAATGCGGCACACGGGGGAAAATCTTCTTAATGATCAACAAATATATCATTGTGAATTCTGTGAGTATACTACTTCAAGGACGGACAACTTAAAAAGACACTCAAAAAGACATACTGGCGAACCAATGCTGCAAAAGCAAGACACGAACAATGGAGAATTTTCTTGTAATATTTGTGATAAATCATTTGCTAGAAGAGAAAATTTGAGAAGACACGAACAAATACATTCTGGTATTCGACCGTTCTCATGTCATGTTTGCGAAAAATCTTTTCGCCAAAGAAATGAGCTGGTTTATCATCAAAGCAGGAATGTTTATTTTCCATCATAATATAGTAAATTACAATACACAGTTACTGTTTAACTACTTCAGTTACAGGGGGACAATTAAAAAAAGATAATATGGTGGAAAATTTTCGCTTTTATCTCTTAAACCTCCTTGTTGTTATTAATAATCAATTCTGTTTCTTTGAGTGTTGGTGTGTTAAAGTGATTTTTTTCTGTATTGATAATGATATTTAATTCTATTATCTGCATTGAAATGACCATGTTTTAAAATAAAATTAAATAAACATTTCTGTTATAACAGTTTTCATAACATTGGAGACTTAGAAACATTTTCATGTGACATTTGCAACAAAGAATTCAGAGCTAGAAATAAATTGAACGAGCACATGAAATTCCATGAGGGTGAAACAACTTGTGATGTATGCAGCAGAGTTTTGTGTAATGTTGGTGCTTTGAGGAAGCACAAAAACAGAGGAGCATGTCATAAATGGAATAATAAACTACTTAATGATAGCAATAATGTATTGTCTCAAACAAATAATCATCAAAATGAGGTTGGTTCATATTCTTCTAAGCACAGCTTTTCTATTATTAAGATATGTAAGTCTGTTCCTAATGTTATGTAGTATAACCAAATATTTCTTGTTTAATAATGTATAATAACATTTTTTAAATTAGAAATCCAGCGTAAATGATGTGTAAAGTAATTTTTACCAATACTACACCTGATTATTACATCTTGAGACTGTTAAATAACAACATAAAGCCAGACCTTTCAATAAGTCCAAAGGCCCTAACATTCAACCTTTGTTTCTGAGTCTTTTGTGGTAAAGGCATTTACATCTACTTCTACTATTAGTGTCGAGCATGTAACTTTTGTAAAATTTTATTTTTATTTAACAAAGAATATTGGCTGTTTCCCTTAAAGTGCACCATTCTCCTTATTTTGAAATACATTGAAAAAGGGGGTGTTTAGTTTTTTGTATGTTTATTGTTTTACCATAGATTTAGTTATAAACTATCAGGGTAAGGGCACTGCAGGTATAGGCTCCATAAAGTAAAGATCTTAGCTGGGATAAGGCACAAAGAAAAAAGTACCCCTTTTTATTTTCAGTTTCTATGGGTTAAAGGTATTTTGAGGGAAAGCACCTTTGTATTATTACTTGTCTTTAGGAGACTGTAAATGATAAAGCAACGATTACAGAAACCCCTGAACACAACGCAAACGAATCAGAAACTGAAAATCAATATTCATGTGTTGTATGCAAGAAATCTTTTGCTGACAAGGAGAAACTAACCAATCACATGCGGATCCACAAAAAAGGAGGGAAAAATCATGCTTGCGACCTCTGCCCGATGAAGTTTTATTATCCCAACGAATTGATGGGTCATAAGAGCAGGGATGTATATTTATCTATAGTCAAAGAATCATCCTATCGATTTTTAACCGTGCAAGAGGGTCCATGTAGCAATTATAATATTTTCATTTTTTAACCACAGCAACGAAATAATCATTGTCGCAAAGTCTTTGATTTTAGTTTAAACATATTTATTTTTATTATGATAGAATTATATCATTTTTTTTTTAAATTTTAAAATTGTTGACAATTACTAGAACTATCAGGCATATTGCTATAAACTATACAATTTTGTCTATTACAAACAAAGGACGTTCAATGGAAAAAGGAGGGTATATTGAAATATTCCAGTTTGCTAAAGAATTTCAGCAATTAGGGCCATTTTCATGAATATACTGACGTACCATGAACGGACACTCCTAAAAGAGATAAAACAAAATATACAAAAAATAAAATACAGGACGCACAAAATAGAAGGGCTGTTACCAACATTTCCATGTGATCTATGTGGACGAGATTTTATTGGAAGAAACAAACTGAACGAGCACATGAAAACCCATACTGGGGAGGCTACATGTGATCTATGCAATAAAGTGTTCTACAGTGTTAGTAGTATGAAGAAGCACAGAGAAAGACTTTCATGTCAGAGGTTTGATGGACACGAGAGAAAAATAGTGAAAACGGAGGTAAGTAACACACTTTTTAGGATTTAGCTTAAGTTAGATTTTAAAAATACTAAGTGTCCCATTGTTAAAAGTTGTTTGTAAGTGGAAAATTTGTTCAAAAAATTAACATAGTCTAAGTTTTCACTCCTTTGTCTCATAGACTAAGCTTAAATTGGTATTCTAATCTTACTGTATAATACTTTTCTGTTCCTTTGCCATTGAACAGTTAGTTTTTCTTGATATCACCACTTCTCAATGATAATTTTTTTACAGACCCCTGTGAGCATAGAACCGAACGAGACATTTTCATGTGATATTTGTACACGTGTGTTTAAGCAAAGAGAGAACTTTTCTCGGCACATGAAGCGCCACACAAACGAACGTTCCTACCCATGTGAAATGTGTCCCATGGCTTTCTTCCAAAGATATGAACTAATATCGCACAAAACCAGGAATGTATGCTGTATATTTATGTCATGTTCTGCAAAATTGATTCCAATAGTTCAGCTATATTAAGAAAAGAAGGGCAATTCTACTTTAACTGAAAAATAACCAAAGGCAAACTTCTTTTAAAAAATTAACGTATTTTTTTACCCTTATTTTTTGGTTAGGTTAGGTAAGCCCGGCAGAATTATCCTAGATGAAAATATAGAATATTTTAAAATAATGGTCTGGTTTTAGTATCTTATAGATTTATTTCTGTATATATTTTTTTGCGAATTTCTAAATAATCATTTTTATAACTATCTGTTACAGATAATTATATATGTCAATTAAATTCAGTGTATGACTATGTATATGTGCATTGTATAATGTATATATATCCAATTTCCATATTTAGGAATAAGACAATGGACAATAAATTGATATTGGTACATCCCAATTACCTAATGAAAACAATCCCTTCTGTAGATTAAGATTGTTGATTAAAAGCCTGGACATTAAAGCAAAAAATAGAGGGGGCATGAGCTATATGTAACTTTGCCCACAGGGTGGGGACCTTGTCCTGATTTTGTCCTGACTTTGTCAGGGGGGGGGGGGACTCAAATTTTCAAAATTGAAAAAAAAAATTCTAAGAGGATATTATCGAGATGGGAATATAAACATAGCCGAGTCCCTACTACAGAACAGAAAGCAATTTTGTTAGCAAGTTTTTATCTTATAAATCAAATCTACACATCATTAAACAGGCGACACAATTATGACGGGTTGCCAACATTATACTGTGAAATATGCAACAAAAAAATTCTCGGTAGAAACCACCTGAATGCGCACATGAAGATGCACAATGGCGAAACCACGTGTCAAATTTGCGGCCATATAGCGTATAAAATGGAGGGGCTTAAACGACACTTGCTAACGCACAGATTCTCCAGTCAGTCGTGCAAGGAATGTGACAGGGATTTTAAAAGCGATAAAGATCTGAAACGCCATATAACCCTCAGCCACACGTGTAAGATGTGCAAGACAACTTTTACAGAAACTAAGGATTTGGAAACGCACAGAGAAACTAGCATTTCCTGCATTTTCAAACTTAAAAAGACAATTTCTTGTGATCAATGTCTAAATGAATATGAAAACAAAAAACTCTACAAAGAACACTTTAAATCAAGCAAAACGTGCTCTGCCCCTAAAATAGTTAAATTATACTCATGTGATGCTTGCAACAAAGTGTTTACAAGTAAATCTAAATATACTAAGCACGTGAAAACACATTCTATGTCAATAACACTGGTACAACCAAACAATGATGGTCTCATTCCAGATAATATAATCAAGTTTGAACAAATAGAAAATGATTGTGATTCCAATATGGTTGAGGAATTCAAAATGGCCGACACTAATTCCAGCTCCTCTGATTCTGAGAATTCCAACATGGCGAGAAATTATGATACAGTAACAACTGATTTCTGTTTGGAGGGATCTGTAAAACTTGAACCCATCATTGAGGAATCAGCGGATTTAAATTTAGCGGGAAATTTTATGAAAACTGCTGATTTGGCGGGAGTATCTGAATCAAATATGGCCGACCAATGTGCATCATTCTTGTGCACTATATGCAAAATAGATTATCATACGTCAGAACTGCTACAAACACATTTAAAGACCAAATACCACGCCAAAAGAGCCGCCAATAACGTCATTTTAAACGGACACGCAGACGAAAATCCTGATTTAACAATAAACGGTGAAACGGCGGACAATAACGGAAAATTTTCAATATTTGTCAATTGCAGCGAAGGAAAAGAAAATATAGCGGGTAAATTAGAGAGACAATGCATAGATCTTAGGGTGTAAGACAATGGATGATAAATTGATTATTAATATTTATAAAGAAATTTACCCTTCTTGTACGAAGATTAAAATTAATTGTATAATAAAGTTTGGTTAGTTTACATCAACTAATTGATAAAAGTCCCCAAAGATTTTGAGAGAACTAATAAGAGAATGTGCTTTGTGTTGTGTTATTAAAGAGAATAAATGTTTTTTCCTAAAACTATAAGAAAAATAAGTTTTTACCATTTCAAGCCTAAAACCTGCTCTAGACCCAAACTAAGCTCCCTATATCAGTCCAGCTGTTTACGAGATCTTTCTGGAATCGTGAACATACATTCATCTACTTAATTATATGAAATAGACAATTTTGTCCCAAATTCGCTTGCTGAGCACAACACCACCAAACCTCCCAAATTTTTAATTGAAATTAATGTGGCTGTTTAGTTTGTTTACTCATTACTTTAGGTTAGGTTACGATATTGGGTTTAGACGTCCATGAGTGGGGTAAAGGTGTGTTTAGTCTCCCCAAAATCTTTGAAACCTTCATTATACCCCCGTCCACATTTTAAAAATTCACTAGATTACCGCCCAAACCAAAATCTTTGAATCCCCTTATTTTACCCCCCCCCCTCTCAAAATAAAAAGCTTGGACGTCCTTGGTAATGGGAAACCCCGCAACAAAAAATCTATATTTTCTTTTTTTTTTAAATAGAAGTGAAGGAGGAGCCAATTGATGACAAATAAATGAGAGAAAAAATATCCTTCATTAATAATTTTTTTTATTTATATTAATTTTCAAGTAGCGCAGTAATACCTATAGAGTTAGTGCTCCAAATTAAGAAACAGCAAACTATTCGCTGAAGATATCTTAAAATATAGGATAATGGACGAAAAATTGATGTACATCTTACCCTTTCGGTTACAAAATATTTGGTTGAAAAGTTTGAACGCTACATTGGTAGTTTGAAGTAACCAATCACGATTTATTAAAAGTAGAAAAAGTCTTTAGGACTTCGAATAAAAGAACGTCACGTGTTTACGAAACTTTGGTACAATTGTAATTAATTTACAGGCCAATGTACTCTCTATCTCTTATTAGAAGTTACTTTAAATATTTTTTTTGTAACAACTTAACCTAAAATATTAACAATAACATCAATTGATTTGATGGAAAAAATAAATTATAGCAGATAAATTACATAGACATTAACAAGTCAAATTCTTACTTTGATTTAGAAATAAAAGACCGAAGACCATCATCCTTATAATAAAGTAACAGGATATACATTCTACATGTGTCTGTGTGTACAAAGAGATCTTACTAACCACTGGACCGATATGGTTCTCCTTTACATGGTAGCTTCTCATAGGACCTGGTAAGGTTTATAACTATTTGGGGGGAGAGTACCACCACCGCCCTAGGAGAAATCACCCCTAGAAAATAATAAACCCCTCGCAAATTTTTTTTTTTACTTTTTCTTTTTAAAAACTGTAATTGAAAAGGGGGGTTGGCTCCTCCCCAACCCAAGGGTCCCTGGATGCCTCTAGGGGCGTAGACGCTGCTAGTAGGAGATAAAGTAATGTAGTAACATGATTTTAACTGGCACAAATAGCCTAACTACTTTATGGAGATTTTTTTCATATTTTCAAGAAAGGAAATATTTTGCATATCTATTCTGTGATTAAATTGTAATTCAAAAGAATCTGTATTGTAAATAAATTATTATTGAAAATATTCTAAGTTTATTGTTTTTATGAGAACTTGTAATTTTATAAGCTGACAGGAAGACATCCAGTTATTTTATATGAGGGTGAATTGTAGGGATATTGAAGGAATATTTTCACACGAGTTAGTTCTCAACACAATGATCAAAAGATAAAGTTTGTCAAATTATATTATCAAAATCACAAAGAATTCAATAATTTCAAGACCAGAACATGTTACACTCAGATTTAAGATGTTTGTGTGTATGCGTGTGTGTGTGTGTGTGTGTGTGTATCAAACTACTATTATGTGTCAACTAGCGACTACGCCCCTAGCATCCTCTACCTACAAGGAATGAGGAAGAGTCTATACAAATTTTAGTTTTAGTTTTTAGATGTATCCTGTGAAGGTGGAGGTACCTTTTTCCAAAATATTTACACACTCTCCCTGGACGTATAACAAGCTAAAAAGGAGATTCATATCGGTTTAGCAGTTACCGAGATTTTTAACACACAGACATACATCATGTTACTTTTGTATAATGATATTCCATAGAGGCAGTTGCGCCCCTAGCATCTAGGTGCATTCAAGTATAATTTCGTGGTCCAAGTTGGTCCTGTGGTTAGCGAGATATTAAGGAACAAACAGCCAGAAAGAAACTTATAAGGTATGAGTTATCTGAACATTTATGTAAAGTATTTTTCTGAGAAAATACTGGTGTTGTTATGATAGAATATATAAAATGTCTGTCATTTACACGAATATTTTTGTATATCTGTTTATAATTGGCCTATTCTTGCATTTATTAAAGAAAAATATTTTTATTCTTGAAAAATACGTTTAAGAGGCTAGGTACCATTTAAAAAAAACAAATATTGATAAATTTAAGTTTGAAGGGACAATTTAAAGCGTGGAGAAGAGAGGGAGGGGGAATATGGGTAATCCAGACAAAATGAATCAGATTCCAATCCATAGTAAAAATGCAGAATAAAATTTTAGAAAATACGAAAATTCCTTGAAATTTTTTTTTATGAACAATCCTTCCGTTTTTGAGATCTTTTTAAACACATTAAAATACTTTATTAATTAGGATATGTAAATAAATGAGCAGCAATTATACTCCTGTATTATAGAGGCTAATTTTTCTAAATATGACCAAATATTATTATTTAGCCTTTATAAGATTGATCAAAAATAGGAAGGGAAGTTATTCTTATAACAATATAAATTAGGGTTGTTTCGAATATAAATTCTTTTTATGAATATTTTTTCTGCCAAAATAAAAGATTTTTATCAATTTTTCAAATTTTACACTTATTTTTTTTCTTTTATTTTTATAATAATTTACACATTGAGGCAATTCTATAACTTTAATTTATGGAAACCTAAATTGAACCACAAATTATTTTTATTCTTTGGTTAGATTAGGTTAAGCTAAGCCACTCAGGGCTAGAGCTCATCGGAAGGGGTCTAATTATCCGTTCTTTAGTTTTTTTTTTAAAGAAAACCCCTTGACTTTTATAAATTGATTAACTATAATCATTAATCAAATTTGGAAACATTTATTATTGATTTTATTAAATACAGACCGTATTGAATTGTAATAAAATTGAAATTTTTTTTGACTGAAAGAGCTTGTTTATATTTTAATTGTATAATAAATTGTGAATAGGATAAAAAAGAATCAATTTATAGAGTAGGTCATAGGAATCTTCACGAAAAGTTTCCGCTGTATATCTCTTATAGCTGAGAATATCATCCAAACATGTACTGACTGACTGATGAATGGATGGACAGACAAAGTGAACTATAGAGTATGCTCACTGTTTGAAAATGTCGGCCCATGACTAAGAAGACAAAGGATAATATATTCAATTACAGAAATTGAGTTGGATTAAGGGATTACCTAGCCACACCACTCAAACTCACACGTTCAACCATTTCAGGGATACAGGAATATGTCACTGAAGTAGAATACACGGGTAGAGGAATGATATGCTGCTCAGGGATAGGACAATGGCATATATCATTCAGGGACTGGATAATAGATTAATGGAATGTATAGTGACGCAATTCAAACTAACACGATAAATCCAGGAATCAGGGGATAATTAATCCAAAATCAAAATGTTTTCTATTGGGGGAAAACATTAATTCCTAAGTCTTTTAAAGATTTCTGGGTAGAAAATATTAGTCGAGGAAATATAGATAATGAAGATATTAAATTTTTCTTCCCTTGCCTTTCCTTATATCACTGTGTTCAACCTTTATATTGTAGGATATATACAGAGACAGAAAGATTGTTATAAAATTGTAAATAAATAGAAATGTATTATTTAAAAAAATATGTAGGTATTTTCCATGAGTAAGTTGAATAGTAGGTTGTAAATCTATAGTCACTTTTAAAGGCAAAGTTTACATATGTCCTCTATTTTCTTTTCACGTTTCACTAGCGAAGATAATCTTTAATTGAACTTGTGAGTCCGACCTTCGATCCGTAATCCTATAGAGGAAATGTGTTTTTCTTAGGTGCTGTTTAAGATGTACTACTAAATTTTGTTTTTGAGCATATGATCTAGTGTACAACTAAATTTCCTTGGTTTGTCATTTATGCTACAAAAGACATTTATTTTTTTATAAGGTTTCGTGATTTTGTATTTTTTATTTTATCCTTTTTCTTTTGTGATATTTGCTTTATACTTCCTTTTGTCCATCCATTTATAGATTTTTCCATCATTTATCTATCCTTACATTCATGTGGACAAACACATACAAACAAACAAACACGCACAACAAATGGATT
The DNA here is from genome assembly GCF_053477335.1 of Acartia tonsa. Lineage (NCBI taxonomy): Eukaryota > Metazoa > Arthropoda > Copepoda > Calanoida > Acartiidae > Acartia > Acartia tonsa. The sequence continues at coordinate 35,612,157 of NC_137261.1, forward strand.
TTTATTGATAAGAAAATTAGTGCGCTCTGATCCCAGGATAATTGATACAACACTTTCTGTTTATTTAGATACACATTTTGATAAGATTTCATTTAGCAAGAATTACTCATTGACTATACATCCATAAAAGCGAAGCTCTAAAATGTGACGGTAGGACAAACAAACCTGTAGATAAGATGTAAGAATCAACTTGTTTTAGATGAACATTCTGGTAACGATTATAGAGTTGCAACGCTGTCGAAATCGTACCTGTTGAAGGAATCACTACCATGGCAAGTTTGAAATTAATAGGACAATTTATAATGCCTAAATCAACAATAAGAGCTATTAAGCGGCCACGCTATTAAAATACACATATAACTAAACATTTACATTTTTGGGCAAATTACATCCATAATTCTTTTATAGTGTCTTTAAAAGCCTGCGATAAGTAATGTTGAAAATGTGCAAATGTATTTACAAATTGTATTAAAGACAATAATCCTAAACATGCACTGTTTTGTTTACGAATTAAAACCCCTGTTCGTAGATCCTTTTAATAGCGCCAAAAAAATAGATTTACACTTAACACTTGTTATGTAAAGTTAGTTATAGCTAAATATTATATCTGTCTTTTTAATGTAAGTAACAATCTGTTCTACCTATCTTAGCAAAATAAATCAATTAGAAATGATTACTACATGACCATATGACATAATTATTAATTACTAAATAATTCCCTAATAAATACAAATATCATCCATAGACAAATAAACATTTGATTATTTGTTTACAGAATAAGATAGACCTTCTGTTTAAAAGCAATACTTTTCTATTATAAAGGTCTGTTCGTAACTGATAAATATTATTTTCTACTTAATTATTTTAGAATTTAAAACCAGTATACTATACATTTAAGTCCCTTCATTCCCTGTAGTAGATTTATTTAATTTCAATTTTCCTCTCCCAAGCAGGAAAGACCTGGTTGCCCAACAAACGTCGATATTATTAATGTCATTACAATAACAGCTGGGTTTATGCATAGTAAAAAACTACCTTCCCTCTCATTTCCAATTTTTGAAGGGGGGGGGGGGGGTATCAATGGTTAACTGGCACTTTGTGTCAAAGCATTAAGATATTTTTGAAATTGTTTATTGACCAAATGCGTTAAGGTTTGAGAAGGAATAAAATACACATTTATGGATGTAAAATCAAAATAACACCCGACGACCCCCCTTATTTTTCTGTAAATTGAAAAAAAGGTGGTGCAGGGTGGGGGTAATTTTTGTTTGTTTTTCTATTACTTAGTTATGCTTAATCAGTTTAGGTTATATTGGGTAGCCCCGTTGTTGAGTTAGAGAACTACAGGTATAGACCTCGAAGTTTAAGGGTCCAAAGGTTAGGCAGAAGAAAAAAAACTACCCCCTCCTTATTTTAAATATTAAAAGATAAGTTGTGGGGGATTGTGTATGTGTGTGTGTGGGCAGGGGGGTGATTATGGTAGCATGTGTGTAATTACAAGTTGGTTGGTTACCTTCTGAGATATTCTCACATCATGGGGCCATTAACAATACATTTACAATAGAGCACTCCTGCAAACTAGCAAAAAATGGTTTTAGAGCTAATTTTAATTTTAATTTCTGGTTTATCCAACCCATTCTTAGAAGAAAACTATTTTGTATAAAAATAAAAAATAAACTTGTTTTGATTTTTTTAAATAGTCTGTTAGTATTTGTATTGGTTAGTTCAGTAAGAGTCGTCTGCTTTTGGAATAATTGTTTTAGCGGCATTCTTTGCGCTGGTACCCAAAGTCTTTGAAATTTGCCAAAATAATAAAATTTGCATGTGTTCTGGTACCCAAAGTCCAAGACTGTCAGAAATATTAATTTTATATCCATTGTCCCCTCCCTTCCTCCCTGTGAATATTGTCATACTTGTTGATGATTATAGACACTAAAATAAATATTAGCAGCATTGTTGGAACATAATTCCAATATAGTGACAATTCGTATAAAACAAATCTAATTTTATCCATCCATTTCACTTTACATACTTACACACACATAACTCAGGGAGGAAGGGAGGGCACATTTGACTGTTAATTATACTGCTACCCAAAGTTTTCTTTATACGATTTCTTATTAGCTATATGCATACTTTGGGGATGTTTATTAATTCCTAATTTTGTTATAAGGGTCCTCAGTGTTCAAACTTCTCTAATAATTTAGGTATATTTTTTTCGTAATTGGGTGGGATTGTACGTCAATTTATCGTCAATTGTTTTATTCCTTAAGATTCTTGCACAAAAGTAGATTGCCATTGGAAACTAAATAACCCATTTTGTCCAAAAAAGATATGTATAAAATGCTAAATAAACCATTTAAAACTTATTATTCATCCTTATTTCCCTTATTCAGGTCAGGATTTTTAAATCGTATGACAATAAACGATAAATTAATAGACAATACTATCCCTCCTATAGATTAAAATTATTGATTGAAAAGTATTGCAACTTCCAGTATGAACCAATCAACATTTAATAAAGGCACTGAAATCTAACAAACCAATAAATGAGGAAACTTGTTTAAAACCCCTTGGATATCAGTGTTATTTACGGTTCAATGTCCCCTCCTTCCCTGATATAAGCTAACCATTGCATTGGTATATAGATATTCTTATTCAGCAGCAAGGCTTGCCTTCATTTAAAAGCTAACCATTCGTTAGTAGTTTTGATCGTTTAATTATTCATGAGATAAATTTAAAGTTAAGTTGAATTTAGCATGCCCTAACGAGAAGGTATTACTCATATGCATACAAATGGATGTACGCATATATCCTAACTACCTAGAAATGCAGGCCAAATATAATAACAATATGTAAAGACAAATTTTATTAAAAATCAATATAATTTTTATAACTTAAAATTGGTTAAAGATAGAAATCACAATTATGTACAAAGAGAGGGGTATGTTTCTGGTAAAATCCGTATAGGTTAGGGTAAAGCAGGGCGAACTCGGTGTTTTTTTCGGTTTTTTGAACCTGCAAATCGTAAAAATTATTTTTTTAAAATGGGACCAAGACCAGTAGAAAGATCTCGGAAAAGTCGATCAGGTCCTAAAAGGACGTAAACCTAGGACTTTGGGAAGTTTGTCAAAATTGATCTCTAAAAAGGCACCGACTTCGCCCCGCCTTGAGGCGAAGTCGGTAGGGCATTTTCAAGCTTCGAAAAATCGATGACGTATTGATTTTATTACAGCATGCCCAAAAGGTAAAAGTTGCTAAATGTAATAAAGAGTATGCACAAAAAATTTTATTAAGATAGGTAAATTTTTTCTACAAAAAAAAAATAATTTTTCCGAAGTACGCGAAATTTGACTTTTTTTTTCAAAAATTTTTTTGATAAAAAACATAAAAATACTACTAGAAAAAATAACTTTTTATGACTTTAAAGGCCTGATCCTTAAAATTCAGGCAATTTTGAATAGATTTGGCCAAAAAAAATTAGTTCTATTAGCAAAATTTCCTAAAAAAAAAGATAAAAGTTTGGCAAAATCTGTGGTCGATTTTCCAGCTTCAAAAAACCTATGACATATTGATTTAATTACAGCATGCCCTAAAGGTTAAAGTTGCTAAATGTAATAAAGAGCATTCACAAAAAAATTATGAAGATCGGACAATTTTTTCTACAAAAAAAAATAAATTTTTTTTAAGTACGAGAAATTTGACTTTTTTTCTCGAAAATTTCACTTTTTAATATAAAATTGAAAAAGTGAAAAAACCGAATTCGCCCCGCTTCACTTTTAGTCGATTTAAGAAAAAACTATACAAGCTTTTTTAAAGTTTTAAACGGAAATGGATAGCCTATTAGATTCTTAATAAGTCCCCTGAAGACGTCTAAGCTCTAGCTCTTACCAGTTTTTGTCCAACTTACCGTTTTTCCGACCGAAGCAAAAAAATCGAAAAATTTTTTTTTGTCGTCCGACTTTAAGACCCAATAAGTACCCTAAAAATTCATCTCACAAAAATTTCATTTTATACTTTTTTGTAGGCAATTTAATAAGGAACAAATTTGATTTTATGTTTTTTTCTGTCAGTCGATTAGAACATGGAGAAAAATGTCATTTAATGAAGGTGGTCAAAAAAATACCGACTTCACCTCAAAACCGAGGTGTTATAAGTTAAAAACAAGAGTAGAACGATAAAAATTTATGTTAACTTAAAAAAAAATTGTTTATAGTTTTTTTTTCATTAAGAAATACACATATTTAGTGAATATTATCGTTCTAGTACTATTTTTAAGCCTTAAAACACACACATTTACGGATTCTACCAGAAATCTACCCCTCTCTTCTATAAATTTAATAATAACAAAATAAAACAATTTATGAGAGAAATAAAAGTTTGAAAATTCGTTTTTATTATTAGGTTTTTATTATCGTAGTATTCACCGGAGAACTAAAGAATTATATCACAAATAAGAGAAATAATACCGAATACAATTAGAATCAAGCAGAATATTTTTCAAAACGGAAAAAATAAATAAAATAATTGGATCATGGAAAGAAAAAGAAGTAGTGGGTTTCGTCGTAATATCACAGTAGCTGTTAATCGGTCAATTTAGGATAGGTTAGATAAATGTTATTATTGCCCCGCAGGGTTATAAGATTGGCTCAGAATGGTTAAGAGCCTCCGCAGGGGCTAGAAATGGGAGAAAAGTTACTGTGAAAATACGACTTAATACCGCTACTTCGTTTTCTTTCCATGATCCAAATATTTGTATATATTCCCTTCCTAATTATAGATTAAGCCGTGTAGATTTTTGTGTCGACGCGGTATTATTTTAAAAGATTAGCAAGCTGAATACGTATACTTTGATAGTCCGATTGTTTGCTTTGTAGAGCTGTACTTTAATGGATGTTTCATTCTTGTGTTTTAGACATTATACAGGACAACACTAATTGAAACAGTATACAAATTTGACAAGATTAATTTTTAAACATGTCTCCCAGAAGTTTTTCCATGGGTGTATTTCCAATTGTCTTTTCAAAATAAATTTTCTGTATATGTTCTGAAGAAATGCGTTGGATGCTTGACAAGGCCAGTAATAATCTGGGCATTCTGGTTCCCTACAAATTTTGAAAATAAATTAAATACATTTATCTTATTTAATTACTAGTAGTTACGCTCCTGTATGCATCTACGGTTCCTTTTTGAATAGAAGGTTCACCCACAATATTACATTTTGTATATTTTATTTTCGGAGTTAGGGTTTTTTTTCTAGGGGGGATAGTCTTTGGAAGGTAAAGTTAACCTTCCCTTAAAGTAGATAATAAAACTTCTTAAGACCTATAAAAAGCTTCACTGCAAAAAAGAGTCATATTTTTTATTTCATAAAAAAAGGATTATAAACAAACATTTTATATTAACTTAGGAAAAGACTTAAAATTCGCTCATGAAAAAGAAGGATAAACAGTAATTCAGCAAAATATGTAAAGAAAATCATATTCATGGCCATTTTCTAAACTTAGTTAGACATATTGACATAATCTAGATAAAAGGTAGCAATAGAGATAATGATGTTTGGCTGGGAAACCGCTAACGGACCAGTCAGGCGGATGATTCTGAATTCCCGCAGACCAGCAAAAATTTGCACCTGGAATGTTCGGACAATGTTTCAGTCAGGCCAGACAGAAAACATTTGCCGAGAAATGCAAAAAGCCAAGGTTGACATCTTGGCTATCACCGAATCAAGGTGGACAAACAATGGAGAGTTTAAACATCATTCTGGCTTGAAAATACTATACTCAGGTCATATGAATGAGGATCTAGGCCATAATCAAGGGGTGGCTCTTATGCTGACCAAGCAAGCAGAGCAGGCCATGATCAGTTGGCAACCCCATGGCCCTAGAATTATGGAGGCTTATTTCAAATCCTCAGTTAAAAACATCAAACTGAGAATTATAGTAGCATATGCTCCTACAGAACAAGCAAATACAGAGGTCAAAAACGAATTTTATGACCAGCTTGACTCTGTATTTAAAAATGGTCATAAAGAAAAGGATCTGACCATGCTCCTAGGAGATTTCAATGCTCAAGTGGGGAGTAATAATGAGAATTTAGAAGAAGTTATGGGCAGATATGGCCTAGGCTTAAGTAATGGCAAGGAAAATGACAATGGTGATAGACTTGTAAGTTTTTGTACTGAAAACAAACTTGTCATTGGTGGAACCATCTTTAAACACAAAAAGATTCATACTGCCACCTGGAGATCACCAGATCAAAGAACCTTTAACCAGATAGACCACATATGTATATCTAGACGCTTTAAAGGTTCTCTCCTTGATGTCAGGGTTGAAAGAGGACCTGATGTTAACTCAGACCATTATCTTCTATCTTCGAAAGTTCGGCTTAGATTTAAAAAGCAGGACACAAAGCCTAACCCCAGGAAGAAATATAATTTAACAACCCTCCAAAACTCTGAAAAGTTGCAAGAGTTTAAGCTCACTCTAAAGAATAGATTTGAGTTGCTGACTCTTCAAGAGGAAGATGGAGTGGAAGATATTTGGCAAGGTATCAAAAAAGTTTATAATGATACCAGCCAAGAAAAATTAGGTTTCAAAAAGGCTAACCAAAAGCCGTGGATCACTCAAAGATCCATTGATCTCATGGATCAAAGAAGAGAGGTAAGACAAAAGACACTCTCTAAAAACTCTCCAGAAGATAAAGACCTGTATAAGAGGCTCAGCAGGGAAATCCAAAAAAGTGTCAGAATTGACAAAAAAGAACACTTGGAAAACCTTGCCTTGCAAGCAGAAAATGCTGCTAATCAAAATAGAATGAAAGATGTCTATGAGATTACTAAGAGCATTGCAGGCAAAGTACACAAATCAGGATCACACATCAGGGACAAGGATGGTTCACTCCTTAAAACTGATGAGGATATTCTAAATAGATGGGCAGAACATTTCACTGAACTGCTGAATCTTCCAGTTCCAGAGGAAGAAACTGAGATTCCACCCTCAGATGCACTTGACATTGACTGTCGAGCGCCAAATCTATTGGAAATCAAAGAGGCCATTAAAAGTTTGAAAAATAACAAGGCCGCAGGACCTGATAACATCCCAGCGGAGGTCATGAAAGCAGACCTAGACACATCTGCTGAGGCATTCCTACCTTTGATCACAAAGATATGGAATGATGAGTTATGCCCAGAGGACTGGAAAAATGGACATATCTCAATACTGGCCAAAAAAGGAGACTTGACCCAATGTGGAAACTACAGAGGGATAATGCTTCTCTCAGTACCTGGCCGTATCCTTAGTAAGATTCTTCTTAATAGAATAAAGAAGAAGGTTAATGAAAAGCTAAGACCTAATCAGGCTGGATTTAGACCAAACCGTTCCACTATTGATCAGATAACCTCTCTAAGAATCATCATAGAGCAATCCAAGGAATGGAACTCTGAGCTTTTTGTAAACTTTATTGACTACAAAAAAGCATTTGACTCTTTAGACAGGAAATCACTCTGGAAAATCTGCCGACACTATGGCATTCCAGAAAAGATAATCAATATCATTAAAGCTATCTATCATAAAGGAGGTGGAAATGTTATGTATAAAGGTAAACTATCAACCTTTTTTGAGATTGTAACAGGTGTCAGACAAGGATGCCTTCTCTCTCCCTTCCTTTTCCTCCTTGCCATTGACTGGATCATGAAGAACTGTGAAAGCAATGATGGCATTCGCTGGCAGTTATTTGGCAATCCCAAATATTTGGGAGATCTGGACTTTGCTGATGATATTGCTTTGTTGACAAGCAATAGAAGTCAAATGCAAAGAAGGACTAACATGATAGCTGAAACTTCCAAGAAAGTTGGACTTGAAATAAATGTTCCAAAAACTAAAATACTCAGATTAAATGCAAACTCCCAAGAACCAATAACTATTGGAAACCAAATTCTTGAGGATGTTAACTGCTTTGAGTATCTTGGAAGTAAAATTGATGAAGCTGGAGGCACTTTGACAGATGTTAAAGCTAGGATTAACAAATCTAGAACAGCCTTTGCCAGCTTGAACAAAATTTGGAATTCCAACAACATCTCCATAAAGACCAAGTTAAGACTTTTCAAGTCAAATGTTCTGTCTGTTTTGCTGTATGGGGCCGAAACTTGGTTCCTAAACACAGCAGTGGTCTCCAAGCTTCAGACATATGTCAACAAATGTCTTAGGAGAATCCACAAGATCTTTTGGCCAAACAAGATCACAAATGCTGAGCTTTTAGAGCGCAGTGATATGTCAGACATCAAACTGACAATAAAACAGAGAAAATGGAGATGGTTGGGGCACACTCTAAGGAAAGGGCATGATGATTTAACCTATCAAGCCTTGACTTGGGACCCCTTCACAGGAAAAAGGAAACCAGGTAGACCAAAAACAACCTGGAGGAGGGAATTCCTTGAAGAACTGAGTAAAAAGAATTTTTCATCTTTCAGTGAAGCCTCTACTGAGGCCCAATTCAAAGATAAATGGAGAACCATTGTGCGTGGCCTATGCTCTGGAAAGAAGAGATAATTGGCGATGATGAATAGAGATAATAAAGACATACTCTTTAAATCAGCAAATAGGAGAACAGTGGAGGTACATTCCATACACGTCGTTGGTTGAAATTGTGTAAAGATTTTGCATGGTAAGAAAGGTTATATTTTTTTATATTTCGTGCGCATAATTAGTCAGCTATAGATAGTTGCATTTCTTAAGGTAAAGCTTTTTTTGAGTAAATTATATCGAGTAAAATTTTTTCCTAGAACGCGTGAAGCACATGACAAACCCTATAATAAGTTAGCTATGAATAATTACATTCCTTATGATAAATAAGATAAATAAAATTGTTGCTTGTATACCTAGAATGCAGAAAATAAAAAGGTGTTTGGCTGCTATGGAATACCTTTTTAAGTTTAACGAATATTGGGGGCCAGATGGACCATCTACCCAGATGATTACCGTAATTATGCATACCTGTCTGTGTACTGCCTGTAAATTGTGAAGTGGGCTACCAGTTAAACTTGCAATACCACCTTAAATTGGATTGAAATATAATCATACATGTATACATACAAAAACAAAATGATTCCTTCTGCAGATTAGAATTATTGATTAAAACGTTTAAAAGCTGCTAGTTTGAACTAACCAATCAAGAGTTAATAAAAGTGCAAAAAATTATATGCCAACTAAAGAGAGAACGTGTTGCTAAAACTTTAAGATAATATAAGTTCAATAACCCTCCCTACTGGATGAAATTACAAATAAGTCATTATTATTGTACTTTAGACTTAACAAAAGTGTTTGATTGCTTTAAATTTTGAAGAATGAAATATTTGTTTCCAAATACTTTTTTTGATATAAAAAATAATTCTGACTGCATCTTCCAATGCTTAACAAGAATCATTTATAATGTCTGATAATAAGATGAATATAAAATATTACTTACTACCTGATCCTATATGATGTTGCAACATTTTTATACTTTGATCTTGGAGATTTTCTACTTCTAATACTTCAGTTAAGCTCATTATATCTATATCAATAAAAGATGGTGATTTTTTCGCAATATTTAGTAAAGGTGTGTGTTTTAAAACTTTAAAATAGGAGTATATTTTCTCCTGACACTTTAGAGTTCTTTTAAAGTCTTAAAACGAGCACCATTACGGAATATTGCGAAAAAATCACCCCCTTAGTATAACATTTTTTATTTGGGCAGCATAGCTACTCTGTAAATAGGGTTTTGCAGCTGGTTTCTAATATAATTATCAATTAAATTATACTCGATAAGAACTACGAAGTTTTTTTAGTGCTTTTTAAATTACAATCAAAATTATTATCCTCCTGTTTGGTAATGTCTAAATCATTATTCTGTCGTTTGTACACTTGTTTTTTTTATGCACACATTTATTAACCTCTCTTAACCATTTTGGAGACCCATATTCCCACAAGGTACCATCCTTAACCTAACCTAACCTAAAATAATCATCAAAAATACGTGTTTCGTTCGTGGTTCATAAGTGATTGGTGGGAAATCACCTTTTAATTGTTTACCTGGTTTGAAAAGAATGATAGCTTTGAGACAAGCAAATTCTGCAGGATCCACATTTAACTGCTTATATCTGACGAAAAAAAATAGAATAAATTATATACAATTTGTTTAATTAAGTTTCTTAAAATAAGTAGTACCTGTGCCCCCACCATCTAGGGGCTCTGTATTCAAAGAGGAGGGGGAGAAAACAAATAAAAAAAAACATTAAAAAGGGTCTAAAAATTAGATATTTTAAAACCCTCCAAGGACCTATGTAAAGCATCCCTATAAATAGCTTACCCTGCGTGGCTCTTCTAACTTTTACTAAACCTAACCTAGCATAGAACAAAATAAAAATGTATATTTTTCTACTTCAAGTAAAACGTTAAACCTACCTGTTGAGAATACAAGTAAGAGACTGTAATGTGGAGGTGAGCTGAGTAGGAAGACTTGACAATTCTTCTGTAGAGAATATAGAGGGAGATGAGGGCAGGGGCAAGCACCATTGGATGGAACATAATAGGAATAGGTCACACCAACTATCTTCAAGTAACAAAATCTGCAATAGAAAATGGTGTACAGTAGCAGAATATCTAAAAACATAGATAGAAGAGGAGGGTAGGGACGCAGGCACCAGTGAATAGAACATAATAGGAATAGAACGGACTATCCTTTAGCAAAAAAATTTTGAATTGACTTTGAAATATGTTGTTTGAATCTTTTATTGTTGAAAAATTCTTAAAATTATCCTTTTTTATTTTAAAGGCATAACCCTTGGGGTCTTATAGACTAGAACAAAAGAATATAAATTGATGACCCAAAATAAAATTCCTTCCGCTGCGGATTTAATAGAAGTCCCCAATGATTTGTAGATAACGTAATAAAAACATTTTTATTTATACTTTTTATTTTTGAAATATGTATACATGTTTTTATACTTTTCAGTGGCAAAGCTTCAATATAATTCCTTTTGTCCATCAGTCCGCAACGTTAAGGGGAAATATGATTTTCTTGGCTACTATTGAAGATTCCTATTCTCGTCTATACATTGTTTTGTCTGTCTGTCTGTTGGTCATGTTTCAAAAGATCTAAACTTGTTTTTTTTAAAGGTTTCGTCATTTTCTTAGAGTTTTTGCATATTATCTATCATTTTTATTCGTTAAGACAACTAAACTTCTGCTCTACTCACTTTGTCTATTCCATAATTAGTTTGTGCTTCGCTACTTGTGGATATTGTCATGCTTACATTAAAATTATTTATCCAAACCTGATCTTCTTGTGGCAGGGAAGCAAAAGAAGTTAAATTCTTAGTCCACCTGACCGCCATGAAAAGCAATCGGGCCGCAGTTTCATACACTGTCTCCCGGGAGAATAAGCCGCCATCAGTTACACGAGGATTGGAACTTAGCTCCTCTGTACCTGTAATTAAAAGTTTTTTTCTTAAAATAATTGTATTTTGTAGAGTGAAAAAAAAAACATTCTTTGTTTTGTAAATGTAAGATTAATTGACATTCTAAAATTAGGAATTACACATTATTTAACTCGAAAACAAATTTTTGAAAACCTTTCTAGGAAAGCTTTATAAAAACTTCTTTAAAAAGTATTCCTAAGTTGATTTTTTTCTCTCACCATCTTGCTCTACCTTTGAATATAGAGCCCCTAAATACTAGGGGCGTATCTGTTTGTCATCTGTATATTGTATTATATAGAATACTAAAACTGGCGGTGGCATAGACGAACAATACCCCTTCTCCCCTCTCCAACATTTTCAAATAAATTTAACATGACAGGGGATAGTTTTTTCGTGTGATAGTGTTTTACCTTAGGTTAGGTTATATTGGGTAAAGAGTAGAACCCCCCACAGTGGTTATGTATATGAAAAAACTACCCCTCATTTATTTTTAGAAATATATTTATTAATGGGTGGGGTGTATTATTTGCTCTCCACGCACTATGGGGTAAAACTCGAAGAAAGTTACTAACCTTGATTGTTATCCAAAGAGTTTGAGTCTCCTGTAGGGGATGGACTTTGGGAATCATCCAGATCTTCTGGAATTCAAGGAATACATTTATCTTTCAAAACGATAACGTATTTTTTTTAATGCAATAATTCATATGTTTTTGTTTAAAACATAGCAAAATTATTTATCGCAATTTTGTAATAATACGGGAATAGATTTTCGAAATAATTTTGTGATCACAGGGCAAAATATTAATATTTCTAATTCTTTGTCCACGAAGGGAAGCGATAAAATTTCAAGTTTTACCATGTGATCGCAAATTGTTAGAATATTTGGAATATCCATTGATCCAGTAGGATCAATATTTCCAAAATACGATAAATAAATACGAGTGAGAGAGAGAGAGAGAGAGAGAGAGAGAGAGAGAGAGAGGGACCATTGTTATCTAGATTACAACCAGATATTAAAATTAGCCTTTTGTAAATTAAAATTATTGGTTAAAAAAATTCTAACTTCTAGTTTTAGTCAACCAGTAAAGGTTTAGTAAAAGTACCCAAAGTCATTATATAAACACGCTTTCTTTCTCAATCGTTGGCTTAAACACCTTTATCAAATTTGATTTGTTTGTTCAGTGTCAAAACTTTTGAACCAATGATTTCCGGTTAAAACTATGATAATAGGCTAAAGTAGAATTTTCTTTTCGATTATCTTGTAAATAGGAAAAATTTACTGACAAGGTTAAAAGATTAATAATCAGCATGTTTATTATTTTTTGTATGTACAAGCAAATAAGATTAATCATCAATATTATGTAAATTACAGTAATAAATATTAACAAGTAATCCAAAATAGAATTTAAATTCTTTTAAAACTTTAGAGAAATGTTAAATCAATAATACTGTTAATTACAATACTTAATCTTAATAAGAGAAAAAAGATCATAAAACTGAACTTGTTTTGTATTGAATTTACTTGAATTTAATAAAACGCAAAACTCACCTGTATTTGAGATAAATGTCATTTTAAGTCAAAACTTTTAAAACAAAACTTGAATTTAGTTTAGAATTTAAACGCTTGATGATTATTGAAAGTTGTATCATTTTAAAATTCAAGCCAAGACATACCTTTACACACTACTCCATTCAAACCATTTTCAGCGCCGCCACCAGCCTCATTCTCATTGTTTTCCTCATCACAGGCAGTAGCCGCCATCTTGAGAGGATGTCCCGTACCGCCATCCTCACTGCCCTCCCTGGCTGCCAGTGCCGGTCCGGCTCCCTGAAGCGCTGCCGCCAAACACGAGTCCTCAACTGGCGGCAATTTCAACTGGGGAGGGGATTCTAGGGGAGGTGGTGGGAGAGTTGGACGGTGGGCGTGGGGATGGTGGTGGTGGGAGTGGTGCGGGTGGAAGGGAAGGTTGAAATGGTTGAAAAGGGGGGAAGGGCCTCCGCCCCCTCTAAATCCAAACAAAGGAACTGTGGACCTAAATCAAATAATTAAGATTAAAAACTTTGACGACAAAAACTATTTTACTCAAATTTAAGTGTTAAAAATAAAATTAAAAATTCTGGGATAAAAATAACTTTCTGTTTCTTAAAATATGACAAACATAACTAAATACGGCCTTTTTTTCAGGTAAGTTTCTTAAACCCAACCCCTTCTTGAAAGAAATTGGAAAATTTGAAGAATTTTCACCTTATTTCATTTTATTTATATTAGATTTAAGTTGGTTTAATTAATAAAATAACTTGAAATCATTATATTTAGGACCCATATTAAGTATACCTAAAATGGAGAACAAAATCGGTTCAGAAATGTTCAAGTTATTAATAGACAAATAAAAAAAAAATCCTACCGCTATAAATAATACAAAATAAACTTTACTTAATACATAAAGGCAAGGGACACAGCCGCTAGTAAAGATAAATGCACCTTCCATCTTATGAATTTATTAAATTGAAAGATATAACCTAAATTCTCGAGGGAGGTATATACAGAGAAAACAAATAATAAAGCACCCCCCCCCCCTCCCCCCCCCCCCCACCACGACCTCCCAACCAAATCCAAACTTTTCTACAAATAAATCCTTTGAAAGTTGTGCATATCACACTTTATTCTGTGTTCAGTTTAAACTAACATCGTTTATTTAAAGTTATTGGGGGTGGGTATAAGGACAGTCATGCAGGGATCTTAAGGGATAAGACAATGGAAGATAAGTTTATACAAATCCCCTATGATGATTACCCGTTCAATTTATGATTCTCCTATAAACATAAAATTATAATAATTTTTACTAACCTACTCGAACTATTGGTTAAGATACGAACCGGGCCTAATTTAGCTTAGCTGCGTTGTTAGAAACTAACTAACTCGAACTATTGGTTAAGATACGGTCAGGGCCTAATTTAGCGTAGCTGCGTTGTTAGAATCTAACTAACTCGAACTATTGGTTCAGATACGAACCAGGCCTAATTTAGCGTAGCTGCGTTGTTAGAATCTAACTAACTTGAACTATTGGTTAAGATACGAACCAGGCCTAATTTAGCGTAGCTGCTTTGTTAGAATCTAACTAACTCGAACTATTGGTTCAGATACGAACCAGGCCTAATTTAGCGTAGCTGCGTTGTTAGAATCTAACTAACTTGAACTATTGGTTAAGATACGAACCAGGCCTAATTTAGCGTAGCTGCTTTGTTAGAATCTAACTAACTCGAACTATTGGCTAAGATACGGACATGGCCTAATTTAGAGTAGCTATATTATGGAAAAACGGACAGATTAAATGCAACGCTGAAATTGAATTTGAAAATGTAAAACAGGGATTTATGGGTGAAATATTAAAGCTAAAGTTTACTCGGAAATAAAATTGATACAAGAAAGACAACATCTATAGCAGCAAAGTCAAATCTTTATATAAATATTGTAAAAATTGTGTCTGTCTCTCTGTTTGTACTAAAGGATCTCGCTAATCGCTGAACCAATATGGTTCTTCTTAATAGTGTAGCTTCTCATAGCTCCTGGGAAGGCTTATAACTAGTTCAGGGGAGGATAATTTTACCCTTCAAAAAGTTATCCCCCGAAAAAATATCCAATCCTTACCATCCAAAAAGAAACGCCCCTGTAAAGAGACCCCTATTAAATATAATTTTTACAATTATATCTTTCAAGTTAAAGAGAAGAAAAAGCTTTTTTCAAAATCTTTTAACCGTCAAAGAATTTATGGAAAAGTCTTATTTTATATTATGAATTGCAACTTTTGAGATAGAAAGACATCTTACTACTGTTTTTATTATTTTGAGCTATTATTCAATTATCGTATACAGATGGACGAATCTTTAACTTGAAAAGCTTTGCTTTAAAACTGTACAGGGAAATACAAATGGGGAGGGTAAAATGAGATTGCTGTAATGATTTTAAGGATTTAAGTTAATTGTTAAAACAGATGGCTTTCAAATACTTTTAAATTTTGCCATTAATTACATATGATTTAAAAGTCAGCATTTATATGTGTTATTATTTGTTTTTTTCATAGGGGTGGTCTCTCTTGGGAGGGAGGAGGTATTCTCCCCCCAAAAGTTATATAATTCTAAAAAATTTAAAAAGACAGATACAAATACACAGAAAAACACACATTACTTTTATTTAAGGACTAATCTGAGTTTAGAAAAAATGATTGCAATGTATTATTAACAAAATATCTGTATTTTTAAACCACACTTGCCAAATAAAAGCATTCTTGTGGCCTTCGGGTAATTACAAAATAAATTCTCCCGTCTTGAACAAACATAACCAGTTATAAGTCAATAGATAAAAATTGATGTGCGATCCCAATGATGAAAGGCACAATTTCCCCTTTTGTAGATCGAATCTATTGTTTGAAACATTTGGACATTAAACTTAATGAACCGACAAAATATTGAATAAAAGTACTCAGAGTTTTTAAACCAAAAATAAGAAATCATGTTATAAACTTTTGGTACTAGCGCAGTTAATAGTTTAATGTCCCCTCCCTCCCTAGACAAAACAAAATTTAATATTTACCCAAAAGCTCCGACAGCGACAGTTGCTTCTCTAAGAATACTCTCTGGATCAAGATCTTTTAAAGCTTCTGGTCGGATAGTAGCTGTGTTTCGCGGCTGTCTTTCATTCTGCACGGCTGAAATAATAAGATTATTCAGAGCTTCTTTTTTTGGATAGTAGCTGTGTTACGCGACTGTCTAATAGGATTATTTATAGCTTCTGGTTGGAAAGTAGCTGTGTTACGCGGCTGTCTCTCATTCTGCATTAGTGAAATATCAAGATTATTTATAGCTTCTGGTCGGATAGTAGCTGTGTTTCGCGGCTGTCTTTCATTCTGCACGGCTGAAATATTAAGATTATTTATAGCTTCTGGTCGGATAGTAGCTGTGTTACTCAGCTGTCTCTCATTCTACACAGCTTAGATATTAAGATTATTTATTTGCTATGACTGGATTGTGGCTGTGTTACACAGCTATCTTTCATTTATCACGGATGAAATATTAAGATCTTATTATGATTTTTAACAGGATGTATTATTAAATGCTGATGTATTAAAAAAGAAGGTTAATTTTGCAAATTAATGAATTTATTTATCATGTTATTTATGTTCTTTTAACTTTAGTAAAGTGTTTGATCATATTTTATTTTTTCGCTGGTTTATAAATAGATTTACTTACCATCTTTATTCATGCCCATACTGATACATTTCTTAAGCCTGCAAGCTTGGCACTGGTTTCTATGGGCTTTATCTATTATGCACGCTCCATTTCCTGCTTGACATCTACACCAAAATAGTAAAATTTAGGCGATTTAAAAAAAATTTATTTAATAATCACTTCATATTAATATTATTTTTTGGTTTGGTCAGAAATGGTAAGGGGACAAAAAAATCATCCATGCGAGGGATTATCCATCTCTTTTTTAGGGGTTTTCTTTCCCACTCCTCCTCTTCTTAACACTTGTTTTTATGACGTCACAATTTTTTTTGAGTCACTTTGTCCCCTCACTCAGAAATTACCCTGTGGTTTCTAGGGAGGGAGAGGACATTGGACTGTAATTTTCAGATTTCCGACAACTGTCTTTAGGAGCTATTCTCTTTTTTCAAATTATTCGAAGGATAAAAAAATGATTTTTAATAGCGATGGAACCTAGTCTATTAGCTACATTTAGGGGAAATGTGATTTTTTCTCGGCTGTTATTTAACATAGAAGACTGATTTTTTTGTGTGAAGAAACTACTTATAAATCAGCTTCTACTCCAGGGGCGTCCAAGCTTTTTATTTTGGGGGGGGGGTAAAATTTTTTTAAGGGGGGGGTAATTCGGTTTTGGGGGGGGTAAAATGGCGCGCGAATCGCGCCGCAAATTTTTTTTACCCCCCCAAAAATTTTTACCCCAGGGGTAAAATTTGCTAGGGGGGGGGGGGTAATTACCCCCCCTGAAATCTGTTGGCAGGGGTAAAATTTGTTTACCCCCCCAAAATTTACCCCCGGGGTAAAATTTTTTTGGGGGGTAATTTAAATTTTATCAAAAATTTAGTATTAAAAATGCGCGCGAAGCGCGCAAAAATATTTTTTGTTAAAGATTTTCTATTTTGGGGGGGGCATTTACACCCCAAAAAATGTTTTGGGGGGGGCATTTACACCCCAAAAAATGTTTTGGGGGGGGTAAATACCCCCTCCTAAATGGTTGGGGGTGCCTACGGCACCCCCAGGGTAGGGGTAAATTTTAAATGGGGTGGGTAAAATGAAAAAAATTTTGGGGGTGCCGTAGGCACCCCCAAATTCGTTTGGGGGGGTAATCGCCCCATTACCCCCCCCCCTTGGACGCCTATGTTCTACTCTATAACATACTTGGCCCGTCGGTCTGTCTGTAATGCCCTCGAAGACCTAAAATCTATAAAGTGTTTTCTAATGTTTCTCTTTTAGATTACTTGTATTTTGGTAAAGACTTTGCTGATTAATGTATATCTAATTTGTAAGTCCCTCTAATTATTCTAAATGTTTACCTGTAAATTAGCTTTCTTCTAACAGATCTTTTGAAGAATCCAGAGCATCCGTTACATGCCAAAATGCCGTAGTGCTTTCCAGAACTTGTATCTCCACAAACAACACATACTAATCCATTACCCTGAATAAAAAGAATGATTTAAGCCGTGGCTTTGAAGCCATGTGAAGACGACCTTTATTAGCAGAAGCAATTATGCCAACATTCTAATTCGTAATATTATAGATTTTGATATATCGTAAAATATATGTTATAGCTGTACCTATGGAATAAAAATATATGGTCTGGATGACCATTTATTTTATAAGATGAATAGGAATACAATGTAGGAAACGCAATTGGATAGAAAGTATACACGATTTGGTAGAAAAGGCTCGAATTTTCTCTCTCTTCATTTTATCCAAATGATAAATTAGGTATAAAAAGAATACTTGCATAGTAAAAAGCTTTGCTAAGGATATTATAAAATAAAAAATGTCGTCACTTGTATATTCTTATAATAGATTATTGTGTCTGATAAACCATCTATGATAATAAATCTATTATTCAAAGGGTCAACAATCTACAAAACCATTATTAAAAATACAAAAATATAGGTCAGCAAATATTTGTTAATCCTTTCATTGTTCATTCTTTCTTTTTGACATTGAAAGCAAATATTCATAAATGTTTACACGGCAAAAATTTACATAATTTTTTTTTAAATAAGCAAAAATAATGACCCAAAGAATCATTCAAATATGAGTAGTTATCTTAAATCATGAATCAAATAAGGGTATGGAATTAAAATTTAGTTCATTATATAAATTGCTATAATGAATGGTTGTCAGAAAGATTCCTAAAAAATAATATATTCAATCCATCTATCATTGACTGATATCTGATATATTTAACACCAATAAACCACAAAAAATATATTTAATTTAATTCTGGTTAGGTAAAGAAAAGCAATTAGGGGTAAGCATTAAAAAAGTTTATTTGTAATGAATATTGTAATCAAAATGGCAACAGTGTTGGATATACGTATCTAAATATGAGAATTGAGAATAGCTTACGTAGAAAGGTTGTGTATAATTAATCCAGGTTAATACTACAGTAATATTTATACCAGATGTTCCTCTATAGTTTCTATGCATTGATTATCTTATTTATATTTTATGGTTATAATTTTTTTCTTTTAAATTAAACTTTGTTGTAATTAAACTTTTACTGACGGTTTTTCTTAAAGTGCCTAGTAATGAAACTCCCTATTTAAAAAAATTGAAAATAAGAGGGGGTGGGAAGAGGTAGTTTTTCTTAGGTTTGTTTTTCCTTTGGAATAGGTTAGGTTACATGGGTACATGGTAGCCTCTCAGGGTTAGGGCACCGCAGGTTAGTTTTTAAAAGGAAAAATAGACTCCCTATTTCAGTTAATTTGTAAACTAACAGGGTGAGGTTGCTTGCTATTTTCACTATTATTGTATTCTACCGTTTCTGCAAAAACAATTGCTGATTTTTAATTACGCGCTAAAGAATAAAGTTCAATGGTTATAAATTTTATTATGTTTTAATCTTATTTTAAAAGAAAATAATTATCTATATCTTCTTTCGCTTTGATGTGTGTTATTATCCTTGTTAGTTTTAATGAGTGTTCTATATATGTTATATATTACATAATACAAATCTAAATATACACATATTAAGTTATCAAGTGGTTCACGCATGGTTGCCACTTTACAGTTGGGTGGGTGCACAAATTCATCCTTATCAAACAATAAAATTTTTATTTTCAGCCCCCAATATTATTTGATATAACTCTGAAACAAATCTTGTTCAATGATTTACATTATTATACGGTCTAACGCTCTTTAAACAACCAACCCTATGATTGTACGACCCTTGTCTGGTAGTCTTAACTGTATATGGTAATGAGTTTCGCCTGTTTTTGGCAAATTCATCCCCCCCCTCTCTAACTATTGCCTAACATAGCAGCAGTAGGACCCAGGTACCACGTTTTAGTTATAACTGGTTTCTACAATTAGTAATCATTAAACGCAGGTGATTCCCTTGGATTGTATATTAATAAAACTGTATCATCTGCCCTACTACATTCATGATCCGCAAGGAAAAGTGTTTTTGTTGTTAGTGGAAAATTTCTTCTAAATCCTTCTTATCCCATCTTCCATCACTAGAATACCAAAACTCTCTGCAATATCCCTTTAACTGATAGTGAACCAAAGATAAACTTTTGGGTTAAATTAAGTTTTTTAGGGGTTTCTTTTCCCACTTATCCTAATATCTTTCCTTTTTAGACGTATTTTTATGACGTCACATATAGCACTTTCCGTATCTCCTAAGATTAGAACAGCAAATTTAAACAAATTGAGGGGTGTAGTTTTTGCATGTTCCAGATTGCTAAAAATAGGATAATACCAAACTCCCTTTTAATTTCTTTTTCCTTCCCCCCACCCCTCTGCTTTGGTATAATAACCCCTTCCCTTTCTCTGGGAGTAGACTATGACAAATTTTGCTACTATATCACGTCTTCAGGGAAAAAGTATTTGATTTTTAAAAGTTAGGAACGAAAAATATTGTCTTGTTTACAACTTTTTATAGCCATATAAAATAAAAACTGAAATAATTGATAATATAAGATTTTTCTAACGAATAAACCTATTAAGTTCTCCGTTTCAGGGGACCCTTATATAGGTCGTCGGAAGGTTTTTAGCTATTTTTCTTTGAAATGTATGATATCTCTTGAAGATAGAGGCTTAGAAACTATTATACTTTGAAACAAAATAAATTATAATTAAAACAAAAATAAAGTAGCTAAAAATTGACTTAAAAAAACCCCTCAAAATAAATACTAATCCCTTTAATCCTGAGCGTAAATTCCCCCATGGGGGACTTATTAATCAGCAAATAAGGATGTAATCTCCTCACACAAAGTTATTTCAATATTCCTAAACTTATTTTCCATCTTCATTTACCAGTTACGCTCCCCCCCCCCCTTGTTTATTGGTGTTCCTGTAAAACTATGGTGCTAGTAATACTACTACGACCGTTTAGTTCATTAAGTCTTTGAGAAATACAGAGATTTTAAAGAATAAGGCAACCAATTACGATAAACAAAAAATTATGTTGATTTAAATCATAAGTTGAAAGATTTGTACATTATTATCGAGAAATAATAAAGTACCCAAAACTTCTAAGCAAACGAGTGAGTGTTTTATAAAATACTAGCGGATACGATCCCTAGAGGCCTCTAGGGACGCTTCAAGAGGGAGGAATCCGACCCTTCCCCCACTTTCAATTTAGTTTAAAAAAAAAAGACAAATGTATTTTTTTGGGGGGGGTGGGGGGGGGGAGGAGGGGGTAATTTTTGCGATTTATCTTTGGAGGGTAGTCGTATTCTCCCCAAAAATAGTTATAAACCAACCAAGAACCTATACAAAGGTACACTGTAAAGGAGAACCATATAGATTCAGTGGTTAGCGAGATCCTTCACTACAGACAAAAAAGCTGACTACTTTATATGATAAGATTAGGTACAAGTATAATATACAGTACAATGTCAACTCTCTACTTGTAATAATAATGTTTGACGCACTATGCCGACGTAAAAATAGTCTCGTTAGAGTCAATTATTATCATAAGTCATTGTCTAGTATAGTCAACATAAAGTTTCCCGGTTTAACAGGATATATCTGAGGACTTAAAGTGGTCCATTTGTCATAAATATTTGTAGAAATCTTTCCCCCGTTTTTGTTATCATTGTCTCCTCTTACTTTATTAAATACAATAAGTAAATTGAATCAATTAAAAAGATTTTTGGAAGAACGTGTGACTCTTTATGATCTAGACCATTAAATTTTTAATGTTAAAGGAAGGATTATCTAAAATTAGGATCTGCATGTTATTCTTGTTAGCAGCTATGCACCTAGATATTATTTTTCCTTTCAGGGGATGATGACACCCTTTGAACAGAGGAAGTACCCTCCCGCACAATAGTTGTAAATCACCCAGATACATATAAGAAGCTTTACTGTAAGGAGAAGAATAGTGAACTGTAACTTTTTCAGGATAACAGTTGATCCTTTTATAAGATTTATAACCACAAATAACAAACGAACAATTTTACCATACCAATTATAATGTTTTCTCTCTTTTTGGTTTGTTGTAGCTTGATGTCTGTCTCTACGTCTGAAGCTTAAGATCTCGATATCCGCAGATCGGTATTAAAGCTACTGGTCCTGTGGTAGTTTTAAGCTATTTTCTTGAGTGTTGGATCACTAGAGTTTAGGGACGAAGCCGCTAGTTAGGACAAAAATTGTATAAATCTATGCTTATATCAAGTGTAACATTGTTCAAATCATGATATTCAGTTTTAAGTTATTGTTACTGTTTTTTAAAAGCGAAGCTTTTCTATAATTAGGGTCGGTCCGTCCGTCCGTCCGTCCGTACGTCCGTCCGTCCGTCCGTCCGTCCGAGATAGATAGCTTTTATTCGTTAATTTAGGCAGGTTAGAATTGTCCTATTGATTTCAAATTTTGCATGATGATTCCTGTAGTAGTTAGGTACGATTTAGAAAGCGTAGCAACTCTATAATCATTACCAGAATGTCCGTACGTCCATTTTAAACATGTTGATTTTTCTACTTTTTTAACAACAAATTTTTATGTGATCTAGTTATCCGTTTGATCTGATTTTTTGTATATTGATTCATGGGACAACAAAGAACAATAGTATAAGCGAAGCAACTCTATAATCAAGTCCTAAAAATGTAAGTATGTCCAGAAACATTATCCCGTATCAAGCAGTTTTTGAGCAAATTTACTTACAATTTTGCTTCGACTGTTTCGTTTCTTTTATATTCTGATTATTCAGTTCAGACACTATACAAGTGTTAATGTCCGTTTGTCCTACCGTTTCAGTGCTTCGCTTTTATGGATGTTGTCATCCTTGTTTTTTTACAGAAATAAGTGTTTAACATCTTCAATTATTTCAATAATATAAAGAAAATCTTTTTCGTGTGTGTTTAGGCGTAAGTAATATAAATTTACTATGCTAAATAGATAAAAGTGTATTAAAATAAATTTTGAGGGGAGAGGGGGGAGGTGGGGTCACTTGTACAAATGTTATTTTCCCTAATTATTTCTGGTCACTGGTCCCCATTATTGTATCTGTCTGTACAAATTTACAGCTCCAAAGTATATTTATTAAATATAACACCTGTTATACTTAAAGATTTCTTCTCATTTTTTGTTCTTATTCAATCAAATAATAAGCTAAGATAAGACTAAAATCTTTTTTTTTAAAGTTAAAGTAATAGAGATTTTATTAAAAAATCATGTTAGTATTTAAATATAGAGTGGTATACAAATTAGGTTTAAATATACTTTTTTTTTATAGTTTTGATTTGTATTGAGAAAATCCCTTTTATCTTAGAAGTTGGAAAAAGATAAGATTTTGAACCTCGTAAAAGTGTCGAACTATGACGTCAGAAAAAATTAACAATTAAACAATGAGAGACCGCTATATATTTCAGCATTGTTCGATGACAGTGAATACTGGCTTCTCATTGGTTAATTGTTAATTTTTTCTGACGTCATAGTTCGACACTTTTACGAGTTTCTTTGATTTTAATTAAAAAAACTGATATGTAAATATGATAAAAACAAAGCGTTTGATACTTGCATGACGTTAGTTTGTAACGAAATTTAAAAAAGGCTAAAAGTTCTTATTTTTACCATTAAGAAGAAGAATAAATAACACAGTACTATATAAATATAGGGCGGGAGGTGACAATGGATTGTAAATTATACTGGTACCCTAAATTTTAAGAATGCGTTTTCTCATTCTTTTTATTAAATCTTAATCGGTTGTTATCTATTTTTTCTAAAGAAGGTAGAGTTTTGTTTACCATAATTGAGAGCTTATATCAATTCAACGTTTATTATCTCATCCCGAAAGAAGTGCCTATAAAAAAATTACGTCATTCTATACAAATGACCAATGATAGGCCAATACACAGACCGAATTACCATTTGCAGACCTGTATAAATTTTGATTGACCAATAATAGGACAGTACGACGTCATTTCATAGGCACTATATAAGCTTCTTAAAGATTCCTGGGGAAATGAAACATATATGAACATACAAAGAAATTTTTAATATGCAGAAGAATATATATTATTATTAAAAAGTTGAGATTAGGAATCTCCCATTGACCTATTCCTGTACCCAAGAGGGGTTAAAGCAATTATATATATATAAATCCTACCTTAATTCCATTGTTATTGTAACCAAGCTGCAGCCTAATATAGTTTCAGTCATTATTCAACACACATTTTTAATAGATGCTTTTAAGTTAGAATAGTTATTTATCGCATCGTATTATAAACAGCGTTCCGCGGACATAGAAATGTATAATTAGTGTACAAGAGTAAAACCAGTTTTGTTAGCCCTGAGATGCCGAAGGCATGGGCTGTTAAAAACTGGATTTATTATCATAATTGTACATTTTTATATCCTTTGAAAACTGGATATAAAACAATACGATAAGTGATTTTTCAGTTTGGAGAAACTGGTTTTTATCCACTGGGCATTGCTTGGTTTCGTTTACATTTATAAATTTACTGGAAACAATTCTGAATTTATGTAATGAAAATAAATAGGTTTTTAATTTTCATTATCTATAATATCATCTTCGACTCCAGTCATCAGAATATACCATTAAATTTTTTAAGTAAAGCATATATACAACTCGGTAGCGTTGCAACCCAATATATATTATAAAAGTACAAGCTAAATACGCCTAAAATTAAGTCTTTACAATATACCATTGTTTTGAATTTTGAAATGGTAGTTCCTAAAAAGTCTTATTAAATATTTTAAAGCTAGTTTTTAAGACATTTTCATCGAATTATTGTCATATTTTATATCTAATTTTACTTTAAATATATAAAAATGTAACAAATGTTGAAGATAATTTTCCTCGAATGATTATGATGAGTGAAAGGATTTGAAGTTGGTGAGTGTGTGAAGACGCTGACCGGAGCACAGCCATGTCCAGCAAGCAGGTCAGCTGCAGCGCTACCTGCACGTCCGCTCATCTCACTCATGGCCACTGACGTCAACAGGTCATTGGATGATGCTCTATTATAAATACTTAAATTTTAATTGATTATATAATTTAAATCTTTACCATTTAATATAATATGAAAGTCATTTAATATCAAGCAAGTTCCAGTTGCTTTAACTTAAACCTATTTCTTGACCACTGACCCTCCTCATCCTTATGTTAATTTTTGTAAATCTTATTTCTGTCTCTGTGGGTTACTTAATAAAATTTAATGTAAAAGATATCTTTTTTTTAAATCTTCAAAAGGGAAACCGCAAAATTCTGTAGTAGTTATAAAATATTTTAAAATGAGTAAAAATGTTCGCAATTTTACAAGTACAAAGATAAAAACAGATATAGTATATAAATAATAAAACTTAGGACAGTTTAAAAAAAATGAAGTACAGACTTGTTTAAGTAACCAAAAAATTAAGTATCCGTTCCTTGTTGAAGCATTTGAAAGCAGGCCATTGGTTGACCGACTTAAGCTACTAAACATGTCTACAAACACAAAAAACAATTATTTTTCTCTGGTTTAACTATATCTTAACTCATTGACATGGTTATTTTCAGATTACTTTTTTCCTTAAATAGTACAACATAGACAAATGTCTTTATGAGCTTTATTTAATCTTTTTTTTAAAGGATTAAAAGAACAAAAAAATGAAATGTGTTTTTTTCCTGAGACAGTCGGATTAAATTCTTCCATGTAAATATCTGAAACTGCTGACACCAGACTTTGCTGACAATCCACAGCGCTGACAAACAACTTTGCTGACAAAACAATTATATTTAATCCATTACTAAATATAAACCACAATTATGATTCTAATGCTAATCCTGTGTCGGAGCCCTGAGCTGTGGGCAGCCAGAAGTCAAGTGAGAGCTCATACCAAGATATTCTGCTGTATCTATCCTGTGAGTGGGGGGGGGGGTCCCTGCTCTCTGCTGGTTAACTGGATCACATCATCCTCTCACGCAAACGTCAACCAGGGGCCACAAAAAAATTTATATAAAATTTTTAAATTTTTTTACAAAAATTTTGTGTAGAGGATTCTATGACATTTTTTGTAACTTTGATGTGTTTTATTTAAAGTTGTTTATTTTTGAGTTTTTTTAGGCGCCCCTGACGTGGCTGAAGTGGGTGGGTTGTGGTTGTATCTCTGACTCCTAACATCACATCCTCTGATTGGCCTCTCAACTGGTCAACGGCCTCTCCATCAACCATCTCCGCTCTCATTGGCCGATTCAACTAGCCTTCACGGCCTCTGATTGGTTGGGAGTAAGTAGGCCTTGGCGGCAGTGTAGCGGGAGCCCAGCTTGATTCGGCCTCTACCCAGATTTTTAGCCTTTAATGGTGGCAACCTTTGCGGGGAGGGATTCTGATTTTGCGGAGTAAATCTCTGAATCTCTTGTGGGAAGTCAGGAGGCACAGAAAGTGTGACATCAACTCCACTTAAATATAAATTGCGCCATTTAATGTTTTACAAAATACCTCTAGGGATAAATGAAACAACGTAGAGCCAGACATCTGTAGACTGTTTCCAAAGCCAGGGACGTCCAAAGGGGGGGGGGAGGCGAGGGGGGTAAAGAAGTGATTACTCCCCCCTACAAAAAAAAATAAATTTTGCCTATTGCACCCACAAAATTTTTCAATTAATTATAATTCCCCCCCCCCCCCCAAAAAAAAAAAAAACTTGGACGTCCTTGCCCAAGGAATTAAAATTATGACTATTAAAGTCAACCAACCCTTTGAATGAACATTCATTTTCTAGAAGTCATAATATTGCACCTGTTTGAGGACAAAGAATGCCTCAACGCCTTTTTCTGACAACACAATAATCCAAGATATATTAATGCCTTGCTTATTTGAATACAGTAGCGATTCTATTGAACTCTTTACGGAAATAATAGCACATCAGTACGGAATCCCCAAAAGATTTGGGAATGTGGGGGAGGGAAAACAAAAAGGGGGAAGAAATAAGCCTACTGCAAAGAATATATCTGAAAAGGTTTGTACATTTATATTTTTCTATATTTACTGACTTAGTTTTAGCTAAAAAAAAGGTTAAAATGTCCATAAATACGTAGCTCTAAATCAGACCATAGGACAAACAAACATTGACACTTGTAGCGTCATAACATAATAAGCTGATCATCAATTTATAAGTCTATAAATTTTTTTATAATTTGTTGCAAAATTGTGTAAAAACAGGATATGATTTTAGGAATTACTTTTTTTAGGAAATTACTATGAGATGCTACACTTAAATTATTGTACCTTGTTGTCCTAGGAATCATTGTTTCCTACAATCAAATAATTAGGATAATTATACCATGACAAATGTCAAAAGTTTGAAATCGATAGACCAATCATAACATGCCTAACTATTTTTTTATGTGATATAATACAAAAAATAAGAAATAAAATGACTGCATACGGCTGAACTTGTTTCCGGATTTTCTTTTTTTAACAATTACTAAATTTTTTTTAAAAAAAATTTTAGAATTGATATTTTGTTATTCGCAAAGATAACAATTATGTTTAAATAAAACAAAAAGATTTTTCATGAAAAAATGTATCGGAAGTAAAAAAACACATTATCTAAAAATGTCAAATAAACCCCTTTAAAATATAGTAAACCATCGGTAAGTTAATAGTGCATTATCATAGCGGATTGGTGTATATTATTGAGAAATTAGTTTAAAAGTTTACTTCTAAAATAATGGCCAGACAGTCTTTTTATAATGTGGCAAAGCTTCAGAAATAGTTGGAGATTTGGTTATAAAGTTTCTTTCTTTTATATACATGCTATACATATTAGCGGCTACTCACCTTTGAGAGCTCTAGGGGCACTTGAGTGCATATTTATTTTGGGAGGGTGGAGGTAACCTTCTCCCAAAAATAGTCCTATAAGAATTCCCTGTGAAGGAGAACCATATAGGTTCAGAGGTTAGCGAGATCCTTCGCTACAGACAAAGAGAATAAAAAAACACACAGACAGATAGACAACCTTTTATACTTTAATATAAGAATTAGCAGCTGAGTTCCTAGCGGTCCTATTGCGGCATTATATATAAAATTATAGTATTAATGACCGACCAACGAACCACCGACAGGTTATATACAGAATAGAAAATCTGTACTCAAAATATGGCCATGTATCTTGAACGTGAACAGATACTACTTTAGCTACGCTACTAAAATATTTTTTTTTTGGAAGGGTAAATCTTTAATTAGGCTAGGATACTTATAATTGTATAGGTTTTATTTATATACAATACATGTGTGTTTTAGTAAGTTTACAGTGATTTAGAGGATTTTTGAGTATAGATTATATTGGTATTTAAAGATTTATTAACTTTAGTTACTTTATTAGGTTTTTATCGTTGTTTCAAAATTGCAATGTCCAAACTTTTCAATCAATAACTTAAATCTACAGAAGTGTTATTTCATTCATCATTATTGCAAATTTATTATTAATTGTCTTATACCCTCAGATCACTGGTTTTATGTATGAGAAAATGGAGGGAATATTCTTTTTGAATTAGGGAAGTGAATTAGATTGGGACAGATTTGAGGCTCAGTCAAGATGCTCAACACATTTTATAAAAATGAACATGCATGTCTTTAAAACTTGTGTAAAATGTTTTAGAAAAAAAAATTGAACTATTTTTTTCTCTCTATATAACAGCAATAAATTTCTAAGTGGATAACACAATTAATTTAGTGGTTATTAAGATCTTGAAGGACAACATAAAACTTACTTACTACTACTTACTTTACTACTGCTACGCCCATTGCGGCCTCTGTGGGCACTTGACTAAATGAGGGAATAAATTTTTAGGCGGTTATTTTTTTCCAGGGGC
The DNA here is from genome assembly GCF_053477335.1 of Acartia tonsa. Taxonomy (NCBI): domain Eukaryota; kingdom Metazoa; phylum Arthropoda; class Copepoda; order Calanoida; family Acartiidae; genus Acartia; species Acartia tonsa. Next base: position 35,641,163 of record NC_137261.1, read on the forward strand.
GCATCCACTTGGGAGGATAGAGGTATCAGCTTTTAAAATAGCTATAACCCTTTTCTGTACCTTTAAAAAGCTTTACTGTAAGGAGAACCATATCGGTCCAGAAAAATCCTTCAGAACACAAACACAAATCTTGTTACTTTTATATAAGAAATTATATATTGGCATCTATAATTTTATCTACGCTAAAACATGCATGAATGTTTGTGCATGTAAACTCCCCGCCACTTGGAGGATAACTTATGCAAATGTTATGAAATATATTTGATCCATTGGATTAGACAAATTGATATATGTTTCATACTATTCATATTATATTTAGCTAGATGCAAACTTTTGTGCTCTTATTTATTAACAAAAGACTGAAATTCTTATATAAATGTGACAAATTGTGTGTCTGTCTGTAGAACCTAAGGTTTTCTAGAAAGTTATATTTATTTTTTGGAAAGGTACCTCCACATTACCAAAGAAATCTTTTTTTTTTGTTTTTATGGATTTCTCATCTTGAGATAATCAAAACATGTTTAAGCTTGTAATGAGAAAAAGTTTCTCGGAAATATTCTATATATTATTGTTGATATTTGTTGTAATAAAAAACTTACCCCCTCAGTTAATTTTTTTTTCAAATTAAGGGGACTGGGTTTATCGGTGCTTAATGCAAATGCGTAAATGTTCATTATCTCTAAAACTTTATTGTACTTAAAGAAAAAATAAAAACGCGTTATTTATCTTTGATGTACTAGATGCCAATAGTCTAGAGCAAGATTTGGGTATTTCTGTCTATTCTGTTTAGTAATTGATTTTATATTCCTTTTATAATGAGGTTCTTACGATTCTTACACAATAAATCTTATTTACCCCCCATAGCATCTGTGACAAAAATTGGGAGGGGTCTAGGATAGCTTGAGATTTAAGGTGATAATAAGGAATGTACACAAATAATATCCTAAATGACACTAGAGACAATTCCATTATAGTATGTGATTATTTAGGCAGACCCTAAGATATGCGTCCAGGCTTTTGAAGTTGCAAAACAAGCAAATTATCTTCCTCTAACTTCTCCTCTTAATTATTAGACAGTGTGTGACTTTTTATCTTGACACCCACCTTGGCTATATTAGTCGGTTTTAGGTGGTGTAATAAGCTAATAATTTTAGTGCGAAAATATAATGGATTTTAAAAAATCACCAAACTTTACAATTTCCTAAAATTTTAATATTTTGAGTCTTTAGTTAAAACTATAATACAAAGTGAAATTCCTGGTAACCACGTGATTTATTGGGATATATCTCTGCTTGTCCTGTCTGCTCTAGGAGGTATAAATCACTTTAATTTTATTATATATTATGAACAAAATATCTTAGATATGGGGTTCTTCTGTTTAAACCTATATATATAAAAAGGAAAATAAAAATACACGAAACCTCTCATGCTTTATTTAAAGATTTGAGCTTAAAATCTTAAAAATATAGGGAATTATTGATTACATGCCAATTTCTGATTTCAACTATTCTTTTTGACTATAAATACTGCGACTTGCTTGTGGCTTTAGCTGCCGATTTCATAAGCAGTTGCGGCTTGTTGATGAATGGTGGCCTGGCCATAATAAAACTGCAGTCATGGCTGTTAAGTTAAAAGAAGTTGGATGGATGGTCACTTTTGTGGTTCCCGAATTTTGTCTCTAGGCTTTCCCCCTATCAAAATCACCCCTACTTATATTTGTACTCTGCTCCCTTACATGAACCCCTGGCCTAAAATATCTGTAGGCAGGCATGAACACAAAAACGCTACTCTCCACAATAAGGTTACCAAAGGAATCTAAATTCTTTTTACTCGAAATTCTTTTCCTAACTGTGCAGAAGGGCCAGGCAATCTCCATACTATGATTGCAATTGTTAACTGGACACTGAAGGCTAAAATTTGACTGTTTATTGTAAAAATTGTTGCCGAACTATTTTGGTAGTTTTTATTGAATTAAAAAAAAATCGGCAACCATGTTAAAGTAAGCTAATCCTTTATTCACGAAGAGAGCAGGGAGAGCAGAGCCATCACACTTGCTAAAAGTGTTTATCACTTCAACCAAAATATCATAAATGCTAACAGGATACGTAAATTGTGAACTTTTTTACCCCTGACCTTTTAGATATTTTTTTTCTAAATTAGAAGTCGAACATTAGATTTAGATTAGATTACATAAACAAAAAAAATTTAGACAGCAAACTACAACCGAAGACAATCACCATAAAGTATAAGTGTTCAAATCTTTTAGTGGTAGTGAAAGAACACCTTTGCGAAAATCCCGGAATCTCGTACAAATTTAGCACGCAGAATTATTCCATTCTTATACATGACACTCTGGAAAATTGGTTGTAGCCCCTATATTTAGGGTTATATTCAGGAATATAGGGATATTTTATTTAGAATTATTCTATTCTTATACATGACACTCTGGAAAATTGGTTGTAGCCCCTATATTTATGGTTATATTCAGGAATATAGGGATATTTTATTTAGAATTATTCTATTCTTATACATGACACTCTGGAAAATTGGTTGTAGCCCCTATATTTAGGGTTATATTCAGGAATATAGGGATATTTTATTTAGAATTATTCTATTCTTATACATGACACACTGGAAAATTGGTTGTAGCCCCTATATATAGGGTTATATACAGGAATATAGGGATACTTTATTTAGAATTATTCTATTCTTATACATGACACTCTGGAAAATTGGTTGTAGCCCCTATATTTATGGTTATATTCAGGAATATAGGGATATTTTATTTAGAATTATTCTATTCTTATACATGACACACTGGAAAATTGGTTGTAGCCCCTATATATAGAGTTATATTCAGGAATATAGGGATATTTTATTTAGAATTATTCTATTCTTATACATGACACACTGGAAAATTGGTTGTAGCCCCTATATATAGGGTTATATTCAGGAATATAGGGATATTTTATTTAGAATTATTCTATTCTTATACATGACACACTGGAAAATTGGTTTGCCCCTATATTTAGGGTTGTTTACAGGAATATAGGATTACTTTATTTAGAATTATTTTGTATGCCATTATAAAGGATAACATGCATAGAATTTTCCTTGCAATTTTAACAATGTCTTGAAGTGAATTTTAAACCGTAACAAAAAAAAACGCCAACAATTTATACGAAAATGGTAAATTGATTGAAAACCAACATAGGACGACATTTCGTAACGTTTTCCCAAATATATACACAGCATTCTGAATATTTCCAAAATTCAAATTAACGCCACTTAGATTAAAATAGGTGTAAAATGAATAAAGAATTCAAAAGTAATGTTTATTCATTGTAAAACTTTTTACAATCACTTTGAAATGTCAACAAAATTTATCTAATCCCATAATATATTTCAACGAACAGTAAAAAGAATAAAAATAACTATATCAATAATTAAACTGAAGGTAGGTATTTTAAAACAGAAAATATGAATTGAATGAAATGTAAAGATAAATATTAAAACTTAAAGTATGAATGCTGTACATAATACTTGAATTTTAATAGAAGATAATATTAGAGGTAAAGAGTAAGAGAATGAAATTAAAATCTAAACATCAAAATTATTTGTGAAGAGATTGCTTCCCTAAACTTTACAATTACACGAACTCATGATTTCAAGTATAAAATCCTTAATCTTTCTTGAATACACAGGGAGGGAGGAGATATTAGATTTAAATAATATTGTATCCAAAGTTTTATAAGCAAATATTTTCATTCGTAGGTTTTAAAAAATATTTTATATAAATCCTTATTGGTAGGTTTAAACTAGCAGTGTCCAAACAAGTAATTTTGTTTATAATCAATGAGAATGTACATTAATTTATCGTCCATTGTCTTATCCCTTAAGATTCTTGAATAAACAGGAACTAGGGCTTACAGATTTGATTTATTTATTGTTTGTTTTATTTATAAAAACCACGAAACAAAAAAAACTTCTTTGCATAAAATCTCAGATTATCCATCCCTAATCCAAGGATGAACTGCCTTGTAAAATACAGATATTTAGTCGCACAAAGTAAAAAGTTACTGATTTTAATTCCAGATAAAGCGTCGCAAATTTATAAAGGAACCACAAAACACACTGCACTGTAAATAAGCAAAACAACAATAGATATTATTTTCAAGCCTATATTAGTCGCATACAATTTAGTAAAAAGTTTAAGTAATTATGAGTATATTACACTTTTGATACATGTGTCGGTCTATATGATGTTATTATAAAGATAATGAAGTTATTTCTTTGAAAATCTTTAAAGAGGAACAAGACATACTGATTACTCATCTTGTGAATTAGTTTTTATTCTTTTTAAGAATAATAATATGTTTTCTTTGTCTGTCTATTAAGATCTCGGTGAACCAATAATATTACTAGTGGTGGGGTTGTTTTAGGCTATTTCATTTCTACATTAAAGTCTTCGGATAATCTAAGGCTATTTTGTCTTCCCAAGATGCTAAGGACGAAGCCATCATAACAGGGAAGAAATTTAAACTATGAAGATTAAGCCAGGGAATTTAAGGGGTAAGATATTGAGTGAAAAATTCAAATACATTAACAATGATAGTAAATAAAATTTCCCTTTCTGTAAATCAAAATAGTTTATAAAAAAAGTTTGGATATAGCTTCGTTGGACTACCAATTAAGATCTAATTATAGTCCCTTAAAGTTTTGAGCCAACGAATGCGAAACTATGAGGATCTATTATATATTTACAGTCCTCTCTATTCCTGAGAACAAACGGCTCTGTTTTTTTTTGTTTCTGCTCGCTCCTATTAATCAAGTGATGATAATTGCTGCAATAACTATGGACATAATTGTCCGTATTGTGATATGATAATGCAACTGTGCAACTCTTTTACACTGAAATTGCGCCGCCAAAATCCCAGATTTGGATATGCAACACATAAAAGCTTGCCTAACTGTTTCTAGGGTGGCAACATTTTTATGACATTTGTAAAGTTTTTAAATCGTGCTTTTAATTATGTTGAAAATGAAGAATTTTTGTTACAATTGGTGGGATTTTTTTTTGTCTTGGTCAGGTTTTAGCCTATTTCACTACACGTAAACAAACATAATAGTTATTGGTACTATCTCAATTTGATTATACGTGTTAAATATTTAATTGACAAATTATGGTTTAGTTTACAGGGAATATGATATAAGTTGATTATGAAATTTGGCTTCAGAATTTAAGGCAGAATTTTAAAATTTTACCAAATTAAATTTAACTCCTTCCTTCAACGAATTCTTTATAGTTTTGTCATTATTTATTGGATGCAAATTTTTATCTAAAAGACATTATATTTGTCATCATAATCCAGAAGACACGTTTTTCAGCAATTTTCATCGAAACACCCTAAAGCTCACACCCCCTAGGCGATAAAAAAACACCCCTCTTTTTTTGTGGTTATGGATTATTGGAGGGTGTTCAAATTTTCGTATGCGCACCCCCCTTACAAAACCCTGTGCACGCCATCAGAGGTATATTTTTTGTTCGCTAAAATCTCGCCAACCTTTTAACCGATTGAGTTCTCGATTTTAGGGATCCCGATATAGTTATGGTAGTCCCCCTTATGTTTTTATGCTATATTTCGTCGAATACAAATACCCTAGATGCTAGGGGCGCAGACGTTAGTAGTTATATAGACTCCCAAAAATGTTTGAAAAAATATAAACCATCCTAAAGTTATGTTTAATTCATACCGTACAGCTTCGCATTTGTTAGCAATTTCTGTGGGAGGTCTCATCATAAAATACACTATAGTTTTATTAACTACAGTATATACATACAAATAATTAATAATAAAATCAACATTTAACATTTTGAATTAGTGTTCCCCGTTTTAAAGACTTTTAGTTCGAAAATTAACAAGGCTAAAAAGTGACTGTTGACCTTTTATTAAATCTCCTTAGTAGAAATAAAATTAAATGGTACATAGTTTTGAAAAGTTTGTTGTAAATTACAAAAAAAATAATGATAATAAAATGCACTCAAGTATGTTCAAAGGTTTGAAAGATTAAATCTTTTAATTCAATTTAGATTCGCCTGTATATTATTAAGGGACTTCCCCTTTAGGAAAATGTTAAGTAAACACAAAACAATTTATTAGTTGACATTTGATTTTAAAATAAGTTTGTTTCTTCATAAAATAATGTACAGAAACAAAATGAACCTAATATGACCATATAAGCTCATAAATAAAATTAGACTAAAACAATTTTATATATGTATATTACAATTTCCGATGAATTAATCTTCTAATTAATGTGAATCCTGTCTTTTATAGGTTATCATTTTTTGGCTGAATAAAGGATTGTAGATGACTGTCTAAGGCCCCCCCCTTGATTTATTTTCCGAGATAGAATACTTTTCATCAGGGTTCGGAAGCCGCGCGTAAGCCGCGTGTAAGCCTCAGTGAAATCTTCATTTTATCACTATAAAATTCAGCTGGATGTATAAAACTGTCTCTTTAGCAGACAATCCTTCTTTTTCAAATTTCTTTTTCTGCTCACAAGCAGGTTTAAAACTGAGGCTTATGCGCGGCTGAGGCGCGGCTTCCGAACCCTGCTTTTCATGTATAGATAATATTTTAAGTTTTGACAAGAATGACAACACACATGAAACCAATTGATGATAGATTCTACACTTTCTTAATTGTAACTAACTGTTACAGGAATCACCATACCAAGTTTGAAATCGATGGAACATTCTTATAGGCATAGATTAACAAGGATGACAACATCCTTAAAAGCGAAGCACTGAAACGGTAGGACAAACGGACACTAACACTTGTATAGTGTCTAAACTGAATAATCAGAATATAAAAGTATAAGAGTCAAAGGAAAATTGTAAGTAAATTTGTTGAAAAACTGCTTGATACAGGATAATGTTTATGGACATACTTACGTTTTTAGGTCTTGATTATAGAGTTGCTTCGCTTATAATATTGTTCTTTGTTGTCCCAGGAATCAATATACCAAAAATCCGATCAAACGGATAATTAGATCCCATAAAAATTTGTTGTTAAAAAAGTAGAAAAATTAACATGTTTGAAATGGACATACGGACATCCGGTTATGATTATAGAGTTGCTACGCTTTCTAAATCGTACCTAACTACTACAGGAATCATCATGCAAAGTTTGAAATCGATAGGACAATTTTAACATGCCTAAATTAACGAATAAAAGCTATCTATCTCGGACGGACGGACGTACGGACGGACCGACCCTAATTATAGAAAAGCTTCGCTTTTAATTATTTTTCCGTTACAGATGAACGTTCCATTAATAATGATAGGCCTATCTATAGGACACCAACTTGGAGACAATTTGGAATTTGTGAGAAACCAAATATTTGCTAGACAAACCTAAATAAATATTTAAACAAGATAATAGAATTCGAAATATCTACAAAGGGTTTTCAATTTAATTTTTATTTGTAGATTCTTCAGTTCGTTTGTCACAATGATCATAATTAACCTTAAATTTATTTTTTACTTTCTGTATTTTTAAATCTAAAATATTAGGGCTTTGCGTAATCAGCCACATGGCTGACCGAAGCATAACTGTCATATGTGCGGCTTTTATTAAGTCAAGCAGCTGAGCTCATTAGCTTTGATTTTGACGAATCTGCATTATCAGATGCCAATGCCATAAACCATGCAGCTACGTGAAGAAATAACCATACTGGCAATGTTTAGGCACGTTTAACTTTTGTTTTACAAAAAAAATTGTAAACATAATCTTTATGTTTACAGATTCTTAAGAGTTTGAAAAGCCGCGCGGAAATTCCAAAAATTCCTGTCACTTCACGCCTTGTCACTTCATACTAATTCTACATTTTTAGATCAACCAGTACATTGATACAGATTCACATATTTTAATCCACACACACAACTCATAAAGTTTGTGCCAATAAAATTTTGCTACGTCAAGAAAATCATGGCTTTTCTACAGAGATGCTTCGCTTATGATATTATATCTAGTTGTCCTAAGAATCACCATTAACAAAACATGAAAATTGTTTGGAGTAACATTCTCGTGGTGATTTTATAGCTGCTACAATTACTAAACTGTACTTTTTTTATTATTAGAATTAACAAACAGAGTTTGACATTAATAAAAAGAATATAATGCGCACAAATTAACTTTCTGAACTATCCTATACCGACGGACATACAGACCGACCACAAATGTAGAAAAGTTTGCTTATAAAATAAACACTAAATAAATGTCCCTATTTTTGAGCGTAAGTAGAATTTATATTCAAAACTAGGAGAACAAGTTTTAAAATAATATGAATATTCATTATTTTCAATTATGCAAAAGCTTTTTAGTAGAGCAGCAAAAGAAACATTTTTGACACATTTATAACGGATTTTAAAAAAATTTCTTAATGTTAAATGTTATTAAGTTTACATTTTTCATATTATTGCCTTAACCCTTAACAGTCGGGCCCCGTTCCGATCCTTAATCAGTCGAAAGTAAGGGTTGGGGAGCGTTGAACGCCCGACTATTATTTCAGCTTTTATAATAGCTAGAGGGCTAAAAAGAATTTCCGACTATAAGTCAGTCAAATTCAAATTTTGCTTCCTTTGTCCATTTATTTAACAACTGTTGTTTAAGGTCCTTTTTAACTTTTGTATACGAATTTTTTATATGTCATGTAGACATAAAAATTATGGTCACAGTAGCTTTTAAAGATTGCTGGAGACCTTGAGGATCAGGACCTGCACGGTCATATCTGAACCTAAAATTTGGCTTACATACCTATAATTCATATTAGAATGCTATAATAAATATTATTATTTTGGTCAAAGTTTAGTCAAATGTTTTTGCTCTTTACCTGGATGACCCTGCATGGTTTGCTGGTATCCTGTGCCCGCCAGGATCGAGATATTCATTAAATTTCAACTCTCAGTTATGTGTAATTACCCTCTATAAAAAGTCACTTAGTTATAGTTCTCTGTCTTAAAAATAAACGGGATAGTAAAAGACCGAAGGAGGAGAGGGCGTTCAACGCCCCTTTCCTCCGACTGTTAAAGTTTAATTAATAGTGCTATAACTGCATTGCTTTAAACGTATTATAATACAAAGCAAATTATATAATGAAATATTTAATCTTAAATTATTGAGCCCCTCAGGTTCAAGTATGATTTATCATAATATCTTGAATTCAACACTATACATATGTAAATTGTGTTTTAACTATTTGTTTTGCACTATTAAACAAAATCATAAAAGCTATAGTTAAAAAGCTGTAATAGTTAATATTGAGCTTTATTATTGACAGAAGTTTATAAAAGAATAAATACAATCATATAAGCGAAGCTCCAAAACCAGAAGAAAAAAAAAACATAGAATACATGCTAACTTTTTTATGGTTGCATTTAGATGATCGCCTTTCGTCAATACTTTAGTGATGCTTTGCTGTAAGTATTTTGAAAAAAAAACTATTGAATATTATAAAAACTCTGAAGGATAAGATTATTCTATGAAATCTTAAGATACAATAACGGACATATAGTGACAAATCTCAGGGCAAGTTACGATTTTATTAAATGCTATTAAAGTATGGAAAGTTACCGTTAATTATGTAATTAAATGTATCTTGTTATAATAAATAGTCACGATTTCTTAACTATTTCATTGCTGTATTTATAACCCTTTATCAAGCAATGATATTCTACAATAACATTTAGTACAGAAAAATTGCCCTTTTTAGTGGCTAATCTACTCTTTAATTCTAAGTCGTAAGTCTGATTTTATTTATGAGATCTTAGAATCTCTCATGAATAAACCTTTGCACTACTCGTTAACCCTAATTGTCCGTCTGTATATTTGACCGTCTATTAACCCTTAACGGTTGGGGGGGGGGGGGGCGTTGAACGCCCTCTCCTCCGGTTTTTTCTATCTCATTTTCTGTGTGTGAAAGATAATGAGCCCAAACTACGTGACTTTTTAAGTATGGGTATGACACATATTTGAGAGTTGATTTTTTTAATACCTCCATCCTTGTGGGCACAAGATGCCAGCAAACCTGGCAGGGTCATCCAGGTAAAGAGCAAAAATATTTTTTTGACTAAAACAAAGCATTTTATCATACAAAAATACTAAAATATCCTCTAGTAGTACATCCTTATATAAAATACAGGTTTTCAAGTCACTTTCAGGTTCCAGGTATGATCCTGCAGGTCCTGATCCTCCAGGTCTCCCGAAATCTTTAAAAGGCTCATGTGGCCGCAATTTTTGACTTCGAGACTTCAAATTTTAAACTTAAGCTTTTCTTACATGTCTACATAACGTATTAAAATTTCGCCGCCGTTTTCCTGCCGACCGCCGACTGCGGCGGCTGGCAGCTTCCAAGTACAGCTGCGGCCGCTGAAATTTATATTTTGATATTTCTAATGTAAAATTTACATAAAGATAAACATTTTCTGGAAAAAATTGTTCTTCCAGCTTCAAAAATAAGAAAATTACAGCCGTTTGAAATTTTTAAGTAAAAAAAGACCTAAAAACAAAGGTTGATAAATAAAAGGGTGAAGGAAGCGAAAATTGACTTAGACTTATAAAAGGTCGGAAATTCATTATCAAACAGGGGACTTGCACTAAAAAATTTAGCTCTCTAGCTCTAATAGGAACTGAGATAATAGTTACGTCATATACGTTTTGGGAAAGAAAAAGGGAAGGGGGGAAGAAAATTTCTTCAAAAGAGATGGGAGAAGAGGGAAGAGATTTTCTTTCCCCCTTCCCTTTTTATATGACGTCACAGGAATCGCACTTTTCAAAAGTGATACAAAATCGGGACAGATTGGGTTGTGTCGGGGGGGGGGGGGGGGGGCGTTGAACGCCCCCCCCTCCCCCGAACGATTAAGGTGCGCCAAGGGGCCAAACTGTAAAGGGTTATTAAAATATTTTTATATCTAAGCCTCTCTAATAATATAAGGTGTAGTTTTAAGTAAAAATATGTTTAACGTTAGTTTAATAGATCTTTCTTTAACATCAAAATTTAATTATTATATAGTTAATAACGATTTAAAACGTTTCAGACGGAGGGATAAAAGGAAATTTCATATTATTGAGTAGTTTCGCTACTTAAAATGTAAAAGATTTCTCCAGTTAGTACTTTACCATTTTTTGGTATCAATTAAAAAATAATTAATCATTATTTGTCACAAAACAAACAAAACAAAAACAAGGAAGTCCATAAGTAGCGAAGCAAAAAGAATTAGGAAAAGAATCTATAATCATCAGATTGAGGGTCGAAATAACATGACTTAATCATAAGGGATCTTAAGGTATAAGACGATTTAATGATGACAAATAAAAATACTCCTCCTATAGTTTAAACGTATTAGTTAAATAAAAAGTTTGAATTCTGCTAGTTCGAATCAACCAATCAAGATCTATTGAAAGAACTAACACTTTGTAAGCCAAAGATTGAGAAAACTTGTTTATAAAAATTTGGGTACCGGTATAATTTATTATACAAGTTTCCCTCCTTTCCTGATACAGAGTAGCTGCGATACCAATAAAGGGTACTTAATGAAATAGTTCGGAGACCTTTGATCCATTTAATTCTAGCCATAGAGTTAAATTATGATAAATGAGAGACATAGAAAGTTTTTAGTGTCATGATTATAACATACTCTGTCAAAATAGAAAGAATTATTGTTTCAACAAAAAACAGGAATCTTAATGGATAAGACAGAGAACGACAAATTGAAATATTTACGAACAAATAGAATGAGAAATCGTCTTCAGGTGGGAGGGTACACTCGACTATAAATAATGCTGGTACCCAAAGTTTTTGGCAGGTTACGCAAACTAGTACAAACTCCATACTTTCCACAAATATTTTTATTCTACAGAAGGGGTAATTATGTTAATCATGATTGAGGATGTAAAGATCTCGGGAACCGTTTGACTGAATGATCCATGTTTTTTTAGGAAAGATTATTATTGGTCTCGGGAAGTGTTAAGCAAAATTGGTAAGAGGTCAAGTCAACCATTCTAAAAGATTATAACTTCCTTGCTTTAAAACAAAAATAATATGTTTTATTTGGTATTGGAAAGACTGGTTTTCCACCCAATCTATAAAAATAATATAAACAGTTTAGTCTTTTCAATGTTAGGTCAAAAATAATGACAATGAATGTTAGATTCCTTGCAAAAATATTTGTACTCTTACCCTTAATTATCCAATATTAGGGAGTGTCTCTCTAATTGGCTCTTAACCTTTAAAATGATTAGCAAACATACAAAATATTTATAAAATTTGCTAATGACCTCTTTTAGCAACGGAGCTACTCTATAACAAAGCTTTGTCTATACGTGCGTTGGTAAGTGTAGTTTTCAGCAAGTCGAAAGCATAGCCTCTAGGGGCAAAGTGAGTAAATTGACCATCCACTTATAACTTTAGTTATAAAAAGAAAAGTGTTTTTTTTTTTCTGGTTGGATACCTTTTTCTAGTAATGATTTTTTTTGGAAGGGGATGAAGCTACTCCTCCTAAAAATAGTAGGAAACCTTCCCTTAGAATTGTAAGATGCTTTTCTGTAAAGGAGAACCAAACGTGTTTACAAGCTTATCTTGATCCTAAGATACAGACACAGACTGAAAGACATCCTGTATTTTTAACTAAAAAGTAAGCTGAGCCTCACTATTTCTTTAAAAACTTTTGGACTCCGACAGATTTGTTGCTGAGTTACTAATGGAAATATTTGTTCTTGTTAATAAGTATTTAAGGAAGGAAAGCAAAAAGTTTTTATGTTTGCTAATGAGCTTCTTCTTTTAGGGGTTTGGCATTACATTTGTTTCTTATCAAGAATATATAGAAAATTTGAAAATACGCAATGATTGTACTTTTCAAAACTGAAGCAATTATCTGTATGACACTTATTTGATTTAAAGGGATGGGACAATGGACTATAAACTAATAAAACCACAATTGTGATAAACAAAGTCAACTGTTGAAAAGTTTGAGCACTGTTATTTTGTTAACACAATTAATATTCAATATTATCTCCAACCAAAAATATTAATTTTAACTTACGAATGACGAGTTTGTAAAGTTTGTGGCAAGACATCAAGCTCACACAGTCACAGCACCACATACAGGAAATTTATCGATGTTTATTTAGTTATTTATTTGGAAAAGCTAATATGAAAAAAGTCAATACAATTAGGTCTCAATAAAAAGTAACAATTTTATAGAATATTTTTCATAATTGTTGTCTATACAATAAAAGTGATGCCATAATTATTACCAAAAGCTTATTATTTACTAACTGGAAAAAGTTACAGGCATACCATAATTATAGACCAGCTGTGCTGCTAAAAATTATTAGACACTAAGCGGAAGGATAGAGATTTGTTTTGGTTTCAAATATAATTAATACTGTGAATTGGAGCAGGGATTCATTTTCTCATTTTTATTCAATTTGAATCTTTAAATTGTCGATTTTGTTGGATTTTCGACAACCTTTTCAGCCACGTCTAAGACGTATTTATTGATAAATAAGCGGCTAAGGCTCCGAACTTTTCTTAAATTTGGGATTACTTTGGGATAGATTGTTATTAACACCATAATGACTAAAACAGAAATACAGAAAAAATATGCAAAAAAAATCTGTAAATACCTGGGATTTGAGATTACTTTGGGATAGATTGCTATTAACACCATAATGACTAAAACAGAAATACAGAAAAAAATATGCAAAAAAAATCTGTAAATACCTGGGATTTGAGATTACTTTGGGATAGATTGCTATTAACACCATAATGACTAAAACAGAAATACAGAAAAAAATATGCAAAAAAAATCTGTGAATACCTGTCCATATTATGTTGAGGTGATGGTGTTATAATAACACCTTCCTTGGCGGCATAACATCCTTTGGTGAAATTTCTAAGCCATCGTTGACAAGCAGGTTTTCATGTGAGAGTCTTAACTGATTTACTATACTTTCAACTTTTCATACTTGAAAAAAAGCTCATCTGCAGCCACTCTGAAACACACACAGCCAAAGCTATCCTCAGAACAAGTACCACGGACGAAGAAGCAGCTTTCAACCTTTCAAATTTACTTTAAATTCATTAGTTAAAGGAGCCAGTATCCGAATTTTGTTGACATCTTTAAGATATTTGATAATTTCATAATCTCAAGAATTAAACCTATTTTCTCCATGATGTAAAGGATATACCATCTAAATAAAAATTAATTAATAAAAATGTTTAAATAGTCAATAGTTAAATAGTCGCGAAGTTGTTGCATATAAAACGTTGAACATTGAGACAAACATGAAAAAACGGAAAGGACAGATATAAATACTTACAGAATAGCTTCATAACAATAAAAAATATCAAAATGGTTTATATGTTTATTGGAGTAATCTTTTTATATTCTGTTACCAAATGCCTCATATTCTTGTAACTTCTTGGTACCTAATAATTATGATAATTAACAAATTTGAAAACATATTTTGTCTTACTTCAAACATCATTAAAAAGCACAAAAAATTAAAGATTAATATTTGGATTGTTCATGTTTAAACGTTATTTTAGAGGGGAAATTCAATATTTTTTAAATCTTTAGTTTAAATAATCAGAAGTATCATAATATTTTTAGAGCAAAGTTACAAACTAAAACTTTTGAATACCTTTAACTGCTTAGCCTAAATACATTTTCTTTCATCAATAAACCTTAAGCTAGGTGAAATCCTAGAGTTTTCTAAAAAGCAATGTATTGCATATAAACAATCTATAATACAAAGTAGAACGATGTCTGTCTGTCCGTCTGACCATCTGTCCGTCCGTCTGTCTGTCTGTCCCTTAAGATCTCGGTAACCACTGAACCGATCGGATTCTACTCTTCAGGGTATCTACCTATTGGTCCTGTGGTGGTTTTAAGCTATTTTCTCGGGGGGTGGGACACCCCCAACCCCCCCAAAAACCAAAAAATCCCCCCCCATTTTTTTTTTTTTTTTTTTTTTTTTTTTTTTTTTTTTTGAAGGAGTTTCCATGGTCCTTTATGGTCTCTCGCAATAATTTTTTTTTATCACCTCTTGGGCAAAGCCCCTAGAGGCTAGGGGCGAAGCCGCTAGTTTATTTATAAAGTAATACAGATAAGTTTTAAATAAGGTCTGGTTAAGTAATATTATTGGAAGCATTTTTACCCGTCAAAAATAAGAATAAAAAGGCGAAAGGTTTTCGGTTGCCCATTTACAGTTTGGGTGAAACTTCCAATTAATGTTAAAAATGAATACAACCTAATCATTATTCTTGCTGTTAATTTAATTTCTCTCTTTATTATATGTTTTGATCAATTATTCAATTAGTTTGAATGATAACATAATTATGTTCTGTCTATGATTCTCGGAATTCTCCCGTTTCTTTTGAATTTTAATCAATGGTCATTTTATGAGATTGCATCTAAATGTTTAATATTCAGCCACTGCTCGTGATATGAAAATAAAAAATATATGCATTGCATATAATTTGTAATTATATAGAAAAACATTTCAAGTATCGGAAAAAGGGATAGATTTTCACAAAAATTTAAACTTAAAATATAAATAAAGATATCTTATTTTAAAAGCACAAGATTTTCTTTAAATATGAGTGAGATAATTGTAAAATATTTTCAGCTAATATTTATTAGTAGCGAAGTTGCTCTATAATTGACTTCCATCCGTCAGTATAAAGCACTAAAGGGAAATTTTCTCTTCTTTATATATTTAGTTGATTTAAAAAAAAGATTTTCTGTGGTTAACTTTGTCTGTTGATCTGCCTACCATGCTACAAAAAGATAAACATTAAAAATAAGTATAATAAACATCTTTAATTACGGCTAAATGATTTTCTAAAAAATATTTTGCTTTATGATCACTGATCATCTGTTTGTTTGTTTGTTCATTTCTGATTTTTTTGTGATTTGCTGCTTATGGATATTTTCAAATTTGTTTTTCTATATACCCGCTACACATAATGATTGATTAATTCTTATTGTTTTCCATATAAGGACTTTCATTCTTTCCATATACATAGCTTTTCCCGCCATTCATAGAAGGGATATGACAATTGATAAATTCGATATTTCCACCACAAATAGAAGATTCTTAGGGATAAGACAATGGACAATAAATTGATGCACATCCCCACAGATGAAAAATATTAACCCTTCTGTATTAGATTAAACTATTGTAAATTTCTTCTGTAAATTATTGCGTGTAAGATGCGGAAACTATAAGAATCAAGATATAATAAGTTTCCCCAAAGGTTTTTAGGACAATGAATGAGAGGACGTATTTGCACTGCACTGTTTGGAACCCCCCCAAAAAAATATTGAAAAATATTTTATTTTCCTTTTTATATGTTAACTTATCCCCTTGCAAAATAGCCTAATACAACGCAGTCTTTTTTACAAGCTTCCTTGAAAATACTGCCTTATCGGTTCTGCTGTTACTGGATCTTACAGGACGCATGGATACTTCTTCAGTAGAGGAAACAACCAACTAAACAGATTCAATATCCTATTATCCCTGGCGAAATTCTCAATTCTTTTGGACAACAAATTCTCTGTGATTAGAGGGAAGAAAAACATGGTCGGCAAATTTTTGAATTACATTATTTTGTTTTCTCTGCATAGTGTTTACATGGCGTATATAACATAGTATTTCATTTTTTTAAAAGTTGGTTTATTCCTCTTCAAAAGTACATGGTGGTGAAATATGCTAAAAAGATTAAAGATTAAACTATCAATTTAGCAATCAATTTATTAAATTTTATATACCCTTTTAGACTTTTCTTGGCGCAACTACTCTATGTATATATACATACATATACAATATATAACATGTCCTTTAACTTTTTTCCTTCCTTTACTATTTCATTTTATGTTACTTAATATTATTTAATATCACAAAAAATATGTAATACATATCTTAAAAATAATTGTCATTTTTAGTGAACTGCTAACATTGTCTACTGCTCTTTTACTAAAAATTTTAAAAATCATTTTCCTTGTTAAAATAATTATAAATTATAATGTTGATCGCAATACTTGTAATGATAGTGGTAAGATTGAATTATGTGTGGGTGGAAGTATATATTCTGTATTTCGTATGGTATACACTATATTGAATAATGTCTGACCTAACTTCAAATTTATTGTATTTATATTTCAATCATTATCAGCCCCTAGCCTCTAGGGGACTTACGATTGGGTAAATGGTAATTATCTGCGGCCTTCCTCATTGGGGTAGATTTATAGAAACTGAATTCGCAACCGAGCTCATCCATATATCTTAAGCTGCAGTCACAGCAACAACAAACTGCATCTTTGAGACAACTGGGTGCCTTTGGGAGAAATTAATCACTCTAAACCAGCCACATTCAGCTACAGCCGCAAATTTGCATTCAGCTGTAGCCGACTAAAAGTATTAGAGGTAAAACTGTTATCTTTTATCCTTACAGGGATGTTAATTATTATATTCATATGATGGTCTTTGGATGTTCGAGTAAATGATTGAAAAGTATTCAATAGATTTTTAAAATTTATTTGCAAATGTACATATAAATTATAACAGAACAAGGATGACAACATCCATAAGTAGCGAAGCTCAAAAATTATGAATATATACCGGGAAAAATTACTATAAAGCAGTGTCATACGATAAACATTAATCTTGATAATATAGGAAAATCAGGAAACCTAAAAAATCACGCAACCTTTAAATTTAAAAATCTAGGAATCGATCTAGCACCGCAATTTATAGACAAATCTTACTTAAGCTTGATAAAGATATGTAGAATATGAGCATATTCAATCCCTGATAATTTCAGCCGTAAAACCTGAATAGGAACCATAGAAAACCTAAAAATCTAGGAATCGATCTAGCACCCCAATTAATGGAAAAATCGTAATAAAACTTAAGGAAAATATGTAGAATGTAAAGTTAAACAATCCCTGAAAATTTCAGGCAATTATTTTAGAAAGGAGTTGAGAAAATCACGAAAACATGAAAATGTAGGAATCGATCTAGTTGTGGTATTCGGCAACCGTGAGCCATGCCTATGGCAACCCTGACCTGGGTTCGGGGAAGGGGTCTGCCGACCCCCTCCCTATACCTAAAATTAATGATAGATTCTGACAGCCTTATTATGGTTAAGCTGTATTGTTAATTCCCCCCACCCTTTCCAGGGATGGGGGATCATTATTGCCCAAACTGACTATTGTATATGTATTATATTGATTCTGTTTATGATTACTTATTCCAATCTGTGTATTTATTGTTTGTTGTATATAACTTTAGTAAACCTTAGACCCTGAATAAAGGAACAACTGAATAGACTCTGTTTATTATTTAGTGATTGCTAGAGAAACTTGACGGAGAACCGCGAGAAGCGCCGACATCTAACGGAGGATTGAGCGCTCAAGGGCTGAAACAGGCCAAATAAGTGCAAACGGCTGAAAATAGGCCAACATTTACTGCAAGAGATAGCAGGATCCGAACCAGCGGCGCTGCAGGAAGGGACATTCCCTGCCGCCACCAGCCGGATTCGGATACATGGCGCTGCAGGACAGGACATTCCCCGCCGCCGACAGGCTGAAACAAGCCAAATAGCTGCGAGCTGTGAGCGAAAATACGAGTGTAGTGTACCAAGCAGAAGAAAAACTACGTTAACTCCAAGTATCCTGAGAGGCTACAGCGCAGCCACCCATCTAGAAAAACAGATATTATATCAAATTTTAGGGATTACCACCCTAGTGTGAAAGCTGAACAATAGATTTATGGGCAAGGCTTGGTAAACAAATTTGTTGTGTATTGTGATAAAGCCAAAAATAGAACAGGCTTGGTAAGCAAATTTGTTGTGTATTGTGATAAAGCCAAAAATAGAACCTAGATGTAATATAACAATGCATTGATAAACAATCTGACCCCCAAGCCTTCAGCACAACAAATACACCCCTCATCCCAACGGAAGGGGAGGGGCCCACCATAAATTGAAGCAAATACAATTGAGGTGACATAACAATAAGCTCAGGATTAAGGAAAAGGCACAATTACCTCACCACCCAGTTACTTCAAACCTGCAGCACCCCCCTCCCCATAGGGGGGAACGGACGGTTTTACCCCGTCCCCTCACGCGCTCCCCCTCCTACCCACACTTGAATAAGTCCGCCCACGGTGCGGAGATAGCGACCGGGAGAACAGAGCGCCATTTACTGGTCGCGCAGCAGAGCTTGGGACGCAACAAAAATTCAACGGACGAATAAGATAAAGCGGACCAATGAGAGAGCAGATTGAGGGATAGGTGCGCGTTTTACCTGTGTGCGCAAATCTGACGGCGCGTAGGCGCGTTGCAAGGAAAGGAGATTTCACGCACACACACACACACACAGGAGCGGAGCTACTCCATAGCATCCAACAGAGATATTTTTAGAAAAAAAAGACTTGCAAGCTCCTCCCTCCTATCTATAGTGTGATAAGGAAAACCAAATCAGTTCCTGACAGCAGTTCAGACCCTCAACAACTATCTACACCTACCAGCCTACTTTACAACTCAGAAGTTAGTGACAAGTACTCTAGGTACACCTAATTTAAATCTTTGTAGTTAAACTACCAACCTAGTGATAAAACAGTGTTGGCTGCTAGGCTAGAAAGCCCCAAGTGTAAACCACTTATAGTATTGACTTAAAACTTCGTGTCCCGCCGCTGAATCTTTGATCCGATGGAGCAGCCACAAGCGCAAGGAGGCGACCAGCTCCAAGGATGGCTCCAGGACGATCCCCAGCCGGCTCCAGCCGAGTACCGCAAGCTGATGCTGAGTAACCTGCCGGAGTACCGAGGACCGCCCAAGCAATCCTGGAATTCCCACATCCGGAGATTAGAAATGTCATGGGCGGCTTACCGTGTGCCCCCCCATGACACACTGAATCGCCGCAACGCCCTTTTACTATCCCTGGCGGGGCAAGCGGCGGAGATGGCCTCTCATCTGTTTGGCGATGCAGGCCAAGCCTTGACATACGAACAAGTCAAGGCCGAGTGTGAAATGTTATTTCGTCCAGCCTATGAATCTCAGACCCTGAAGCAAGCCTTCAGAGATTATAGGCAGCACTCAACAGAACCTATACAAGCATACATATCCACAAAGTGTGCATTGTATAGGGAGGCCTATAGCCACGAGGACCTTGAATTATTGATAGACGAATTAAATCGTGGCATTCGTAACGCTAATGTGAAACGTGAAATGATGGGTCATGAGATTGCCTCGGTACCTGAGTACACGAGGCGAGCCATGTTTACCGTGACCATGATCACCAAGCAGCTGAAGGAGGGTGTGTGCCTAGTGGACGCCACCGACGGGCTCACGGGATCGGCCAGCGTCCAGTTGCCCCAATATGATGAGTCGGAGCCAATGGAGATTGGCGCCTTGGCTCCGGGTCTCCACCAGATGGGGAAGGTCGCCTCAGATGACAAGATTCCAGGCCGCTGCTATCGCTGCCATGGGAAGGGCCACCGAGTCAGAGATTGTCCTACGCCTATGGAGGTCAGCCTAGAAGAGAGACGCACCCAGCCACGCCGTGACCGTCCTGCCAAATGTGAACGTTGCCATTACGCAGGCCATACGGCAGCCGAGTGCAAGGCTGACTGGGACCAGGTAGCCGGCCGGAGACGCATCGCTGACAAGGGCGCTCCCTCAGGAAAGCCCAGCAGAGTAGCCAACATGGAAGGGAGCGCGCCCCCAGCAACACTCCAGCAAGCAGCCGCCCCCAATGCAACGGGCCGAGCTAAAGGAATGCCGCAGTTTGGAACCATCCCAGCTAGGATCAACGTGCTGGGAGGAGCAGGTGAACCCAATCGGGTTGGCCTGGGCTTCAGCCTCAACCACTTGGGACCGGAGTTCATGCAGCCCACCAACATTGCAGAGCCAGAAGTCCTGAGGCCTCAACCCTTCAGCCTCAACATGATGGGGCCTGCCAGACCGAGTCTACCCAGCAAGAGTGGAGGGGCGCTACCCAGCGCCACCGAGACAGTGTACGGGGAGGCCCTGGCGGCCGCTGAGCGAGAGAGGCAAGAGGCGCTAGCCAGCGCATCGGAGTCGATGTATGGGGTGCCATCCGGCGCCGCCACGTGGGAAGGACGAGAGGTGCGCCCCCGCACCCCCAAGCTGATGTCTGGGGCGGCAACCGCCGCCGCCACCTGCGATGACTGGGGGGTGCTATCCAGCGCCCCCACACTGGTGCCTGGGGCGACAACCGTCGCCGCCACCGAGATACCTGGATCCTGGAACGAGCCAGCAGCCCCAGAGGGAGGGGTGACATCCGTCACCCCCAGTCAGCCAGCGCCACCAGCCAGCAGGGAGGGTCCAGCTAACCACCATCCAGCGCCACCAGCAAGCAGGGAGAGCCCAGCCATACACCATCCAGCGCCCCCTGCCAGCAGAGGGAGCCCAGCTGTCCACCATTCTCAACTGAGCCAGGATAAGTTAAATTTGACAAATGTATTGTATCCAAAATATTGTAACCCTCCAACATTGCCTGTGCCTCCCGCACCAGAGGCTGGGGAGATTGAGATTTGGGATTATAAGGACTTGTCTGTGCCACATGCACCTGAGTTCCTAGGGCAGGGGAGGGATGTAATACAGGGCGAGCCTGTGCCACACGCACTCCAGCCCCATGCCACTGGGCATGCCATGGACAAGGGAAGGGACCCCTTGGGGCCAGGGGAGCCGACACCCAGGCAGGCGCCAGTCGCCTGTCAGTCTGTCATTGGGGAGGGTATCGGGATGCCCCGGGCGCCCAAAGATAACGCTCAATGGAAATTTATATCTAGCCAGGAGCAGCCTAGCAGTGTCCAGCCCCAAGAAGCAGCCGTGGCCCGAGCCGAGGATCCCCAGATGCGTGCGCGAGGTCGATGGCTGTCTGGTAGATTCTCACACTGGTGGATGGTCGCAGCTGTGTGGCCTACAACTAGCTATGTCCTGGTAGGGTGGGACTGTGCCAACCCCACCCATGTCACCGCCTACAACAAGGAGCAGATGTGTAGCAAGGAGCCGCTACACCAGGAGGTGCCCTTGGGCCATGAGATACATGTCCTGCAGCAAGTCAAGATTAGGGAAACCACGGGATATAGCTGTCAACTCACAGTGTCCCAGTGGACATTTAGGTGTGGAGTCTGGGGCCACCTCAAGGTGACCTCGGTCCCCACCCTCATGCGGCCAACCAAGATTGATCCAGAAACGTGCCGAGACCTGGCCAGGAACCGAGTCTACACTCTGCCAGGCAAGACCCAGCCATTGACATTTCAGCTGAACCACCCCCTGTTCTTCAACCTCGATATGGTGGGCGCCTTGGTCAACAGCCCCGAGGGGGTGGGTTGTGAAGGGGAGGACGTCCATTTCAAAGGCCAGCTGTACCGCAATGAATTAGTACTCCAAGAGCGACGGCTGCTGGTCAAGGAAGAGAATTATGTAGTCGAGAATGGACGGGTGGAGTCCCAGTCTGACCACCTGACCCTAGAGTGTCCCCATTCCGAGCTGTCCTGCATCACTGGAGAGGCCACCTACGTGTGGGACCACCTGGGGAGAGATTGCCCCTTGAGACTGATCCGCAGCCTCCAGCCCAGCCTGGTGATGGATGCGTTTCTGGTTGACCATCAAGCCCAATTCTTCATCAACATGACTACCCCCACCTCAATAGTGAACTGCGACTTTGAGGCCCATGCCACCAACCACCCAGCATTGTTCATGGCAGCCGACCCGGCCGCGGCAGCGCTGCCCAGAGTATCGGCCAGGGACGTGGATGTCCCCCTGCAGGCCCAGATACATATAGGTTACATCGGATTTACCCTGGAAACTCGAATGAGAAGCACCGCAGCAGAAGAAGTAGCGGCCAATTGCTCCAGCAGCTAGACCCGGCCCATCCGGTGCGTGTCCAGGGGAGCACGTTCTCTGTGTTGAGGGGAGATGTATTGCTCCAGCTTACCTGCCAACGCAATAAGTATGTGGTCAGGGAGAGCAATGAATGTTGGGACAAGGTGCCGGTGGAGCCCACAGGATTTGTAGATGCCGTGACAAAGGTGTATAGCGGCCACGCCACCAAAATTCCCTGCTCCTCCACCTACCCCCTAACTGTACACGCTGAGGAAGGATGGATAGAGCTAACCCCCACACCTAAGAAGAGGCCGCCCCGCTGGATACACCCAAGCAGCTGCTGACCGAGCCCTTGGATGACTTCAGCTCGGGAGGATTGTATTCGCAGGCCGAGCTGAACGACTGGCAGCAGCTGCTAGCGTTCCCAGCGTATAAGGCCGCCATGCTGACCGGCCTGTCGTATGGCTCATGCGTCCAGCAAGGTAGCTGTTCAGCCACCGGAGACCATGGGATTGTGTCCTACGATATTGACCGACTGGCGGAGGAAGGAGAAGCAACCTTGGATGTCTGGGCTGGGTTCAGACAGGCTATTCACGAGTGGGGAGATGGCGCAGCCATACTGTGTCTGCTGTTGTTGATCCTCAAGCTGCTGGGAGACTTAACCATCATTTCCCTGGCAGCCGCACAAGGAGGTGTACGGGCCGCCATGAACGCGATGTCACAAGTATTCCTGTACCACCCAACCTTGTATCGCAAGGCCTTGGCCAGAGCCAGGCTCACCCATGCCAAGTCCCGGGACTTTTCAGTAGACTGGGATGCCATTCCTATCAGCCGGGAAGCAGCCGAGGAAATGGTATCCATGCAATCAGCCGATAGTGGAAATGACCGCCCAGGCAGGCCTGGGCCACACTCTGGAAAGCCCCGCGGCCCCTCAGGAGGCCAGGCTGTCGCCCAGACGGTCAACCTGGTAGCCAGTGCCCCAGCCGCTGCCAACAACAACCAGAATGCCCCGTTACTGACCGGCCCCGCAGCGGCTGTGCCCCACGCCAACCTGACACCTGCTGGCGCCGAGCTACGTGTCCAACAAAAGCCAGCCTCTACCTTCTATCCCACGTTGGGGGCCCATCAGCCCTGAAAATCACCACTAGGATTCCATTGAATCGTTATCGCTTGTATATAAATTAGCCCTAAGGAGCGGGCCGAAGGCCTCAACCACTGTCGGAAGTCTGGCAGGGAAACCCCCTCCCAGCCTTCCGAGGGGAGAGTTGTGGTATTCGGCAACCGTGAGCCATGCCTATGGCAACCCTGACCTGGGTTCGGGGAAGGGCCGAGGGCCCTCCCCCGAGTCCTGGGGAAGGGGTCTGCCGACCCCCTCCCTATACCTAAAATTAATGATAGATTCTGACAGCCTTATTATGGTTAAGCTGTATTGTTAATTCCCCCCACCCTTTCCAGGGATGGGGGATCATTATTGCCCAAACTGACTATTGTATATGTATTATATTGATTCTGTTTATGATTACTTATTCCAATCTGTGTATTTATTGTTTGTTGTATATAACTTTAGTAAACCTTAGACCCTGAATAAAGGAACAACTGAATAGACTCTGTTTATTATTTAGTGATTGCTAGAGAAGCATAGCTTCTCTATAATATATGTGTCCACGTCTGTTCGCACTGCCGTAGTCATTTGAACTCTGGTGTCTGCCATTAACCTAGGCGGATACCACACTAGCACCTCAAATAATAGACAGATGGACATATGTATAGATTAGATGGACATAAGTTATAAGAATCTTCACTAAAAATTTCAGCTGTCTATCTTTTATAGGAGCCGAGAAAATCACGTTTCCCCCACTTTGTCTCAGACGGACAGACGGACGGACAGACGGACGGACATTTCGAATTATAAAGTAGCTTCGCTACTAATAACAGACAATACATACATTCTAAAATCTTTGTTTATTGATTTGTTCAACCAACAAAAATATTAGAATAAGGAACTGTCAATTTTTAGATTGAATTATCTTTTTGATTATTTTACTCTGTTTTTAGGATTGTATAAATCAGGTAATGGACCACTAACGAACTTTTTGATATAAAAACATGTTTTATAGGTTGTTTTAGGGTTTGTAGGTTAGAAATGGCCCACAGGGATAGCAACCCTGAGGGATAGTGCCTCACAGGGTTGGACCCCCCCCCCCCCCCCCCCAGGACTATCAAACCGTGATACCAACAACGAAATTGATTCATAAAAAAATCAACAAACCTGTACGTGTTCTCAGCTGTTGTTGGGAGTCAACAGATAGTAGAATTTACGACCTTTAACTCCCCCCCCCCCCTCCCCGAGTATTATTTTAGATTTATTTTGCTTGTTGGTTATACTATACCTTATTCCTGCTTTATTAGTATGTTTATGATGCAAAATATTGACTAAAAAGACAGCACCAGTCTGCTCAATATTATCTCACTGAGTATAAACAAAGTTTTTATTCTAATAAAGTTTGGATCTTCAGACCCTCTTGGCAGGTTTCACAAATAATACAGGGATCCTACGGGATAAGACAATCAACGATAAATTAAAGTACATCACCAATGAGGATAAATAAAATATCCTTTGGTAGAATAGTTTGGATACTGATTGTTGATTTGATGTAAAGTATTTGAAAAACCCAGAGAAGTTTTTGATTTGTTTTACATTTTTTACTGCTCTCCCTCCCTTAGATGCTAGGGACGCAGCCGTTTGCAACTTGAAACCTAATGAGTCTATCCATATAAAGTTAAATTTGATTTCATCTCAATTTCCCCATATCTCGTATCAAAATCTGAGATGTAATCTTTGTGTATTTCCTATCAAATTTTGGTTTTCTCCTTTTTATTATAAATACACCCACTTCATTCTTATAAACTCTTTCCTTCTATTTCTTTTATAACAAGGATCATAGACGTCCAAGGGGGGGTAATGGGGTGATTACCCCCCCCCCCCCCCAAATTCAATTTTGGATTCAATTTTTACCCCCCCCCCCCAAATAAAAAAATGCCTCTATAAAATAAAGATTACCCCCCCAAAAATGAGCTTTTTATTTTCAAAATTTTACCCCCCCCCCCCAAATAAAAAAGCTTGGACGCCTATGACAAGGATGACAACATCTGTAAAAGCAAAGCTCTGAAACGGTAATAGATTATATGATAGTTATATCACAAATTGTTAAAAAGATTAAAAACATGTTTTAGATTTACTATGGACTTTTTGGTTTCGATTTTGAGAGTTGGCACTCTTTCTAATTCGTACCTAAGTGTTATAGGAATCATCAAGTTTGAAATAAATTCCAAATGCCAATTCTAACAGGTCTAAATTAACGTAAAGAGCTAACCGTTCCGTACGGACGGAACGACAGACCCTTATTATATAAAGCTTCACTTTTGAAGTCTTTATATAAGAAGCCTCTGCATATATTATGTAATTATAGCGTAGTTTTTCTGTAAGTAAGGTAGGCTTCACTTGTCTGTTACGAATAGTTCTATAAGAATAGGAATAGTAGAATTGTCCTATAGATTTAAAATTAGGTATAATTATTCCTTTCAGTACAGTAACAATGGGGGGAGGTAAGGTGGGGCGTAGCGAAAAGTTCATTAAAAAATTTGAGTTTTTATAAATATTTTGGCAATAATTTTTACATGAAACATTTGTCCTATTAGTATAAATTTTTATAATTAGGAATTCCTAAAAAACAAACAGATAACGGTAGCACGGCGGTTTTAACAATTTTTAAGCAATGTGCGGGTATTAAGCTCTTCTGCATATTTCAACTTAAACATATAAGGTAAAAGATATAATATACCAAAAATCTTTTGTCAAAGTCTACTCTACAAATACCGCCAGTCAGTTTTCTAAAAAAATTGCTGAAAAATGTAAAAAACAGACATCGCCAGCGCTAGGTACGATTCAAGATAGCACAGCATACTTTTGACACAACAATGTTGATCGCATTTTATAATTTAAAAAATGCAGAACACCTAAATAAATTTCCAAGCCATTCCATATGCATTCGAATTTTTTGTATGAAATAATGGAATCTCAAAAATGGCCTTTTTAGAGGTCAGGCGCTAAGTAGCCAGTAGAGACAAAGAAATAAAGTTGTGTACATGTATTTCTAGGCCCCTAAAGTAACCTTTTAGGTCATCAAAAGAATTAGATTCGAAAAAGTGTATTTTGAGTAACAGGTATATAATATTCAGTCACATATCTTTCCAATGTTCGTTATGTCTTTTTATTCTTTACATATAATGTTTTGTGAAACTATGTTTCATTTGAAATTACGGATACAAAATTTGGTGAGGTTGAATTGAATCCATAATAATATTCAAATGAGTTGCAACCATAGATTAAGAATATCATGGTTTTGAAAATGTCGTAGCTGTGCTGTCAGACACAAAAAATTCCGACGATTATTTAGTCACATATAATTCTTTCTAATATTAAGAGTTAAAATTTTGTAAAAAACATATATATTAAGAAATAAACTTTCCTTTCGTAACAAAATATGTATTGTTCTAACGGATTGGTCCTGCGCTGTGTTTTTATTGTTTCTATTTTCTGATTACGACTCTAGATCTAGTTAATTTATAAGTAGAATTTCATCATTTTCCTGAAGATCAGGGATGTATTAGTACAATTTTCCTGTTAAACTCTAAAAATATAGGGTCCCCCCCCCCCATATATTGTTACGCTATAGCCCAAATCCAATCCAAGACTTAATTCAAATACCAAATAAAAAGGACGAGACTCGGAGGTTAGCGAAAACTAAACGGACACACAAAAAACCTTACTACTTTTTATATAACATATTAGCATAATAAATATAATAAATCAATAACACAAATTTACTAAATTTTAACAAAAGAGAAATATATCGATCTTTCCGATATTGAATTGTTTTAAATCTATGATATATAAGAAGAAAAGTGATGGAAGACGTAACATACCTTTCATCAAAAAATCAGGAATGGTTTGGCTGGCGGTTTAGAGATAATACCTTTTTAGTCTCCTAGGTCATTTTTCTGCTTTATGGGTTTAGTTTGTTTCTGTCTATGGTTTCATTAAAATAATTTTTCAGGTGATTTCTTAAGTTTTAAAATACAATATATCTAATCCAACCATGATGCAATGTCTCTTAGGGTTTTTCCTAGAAAAATATTTAAAACTATTATTTTGTAAATATAAAAAAAAATATATTTATATAAAATCATTTAATTTACTGGCCAAATTATGACCAAAATTATATTTTCTCGCCTTTGATTTTCCTTTTGTTATGAATTTAAAAATGTAATTGTATAATAATTTTGTCTAGGAAAGTTTGTCATTTGGGCTGTATCTGATTTCTTAATCGGTAAAAAAATTAAGTACTGAATTAAAAAAAAATATAAGTGCAAAAATCCGTTATAGTTCTGCTAAATTGATTTTGTTTTCAAAATATCTATTAACTGGAGAAAAACTTACATTACAGAATATCAACTGAACAAAATCGAAGCATTAATTCGCCTGTCATCAGTAAGACAAACGGTCCTTTGAACCCATCTTCTTGATAATATTATGTTACAAGTTGTAAACATTGCTGGTTCATTATGCATTAGGTATTCAAAACCTTTACGATTTTTCTAAAGTCTTTGATTTTTTTAGCATAGCCTTGTTGAAGAAAAGTTATTTCAACTTACAAAAATTGAAAAAAAGATAGATAGTTGCCAAGTAAGAGCTGAAGAGAAAAGAGAGAAGAAAAAAAAGAAAAAGGAGATTAGAAAATAATAGATTAAATATATTGTAGAAGAGAAAAAAAGATAATATAAAATATGAGATAAACATTTCCTTATACAATGTTTTAATGAACTAGGAGCATAGATTTGATGTGAAAAGAAAAAGGTTTAAAATATTTATACCTAGATATATTTCATAAATTACAACCAGTGTATACCCCCACAGGGAAACTTTGAAAGGGACAATGTTCTGTAAATAACACTGGTACCCAAAGTTTTAATAAACACATTCTCTAATTCTATAACTTTGAGCAGTTTTATTAGATCTTGTAAGGATGGTTCTAACTTGAAATTTAACTTTTTAAAAAAATCTACAGAAGGAGTAATTCTGTTCATCAGCATTTATTATTTTCATCCAATGTACTTTTTTATTTCTTAAAACCAGAAGTAATCATAATAAATTCTTATTTTTTACTGAACATCAATATATTTTTCACCCAATTTAAACCGGCTCTGAAGCGTATAGAAAACTTAAGTCTTTCATGTTTATATTACTAATTGAATTTTCTTTATTAAATTTTCTTTATTAAATTTGAGACTTCAAAAACTTGATTATTAGATGAGTATATGCATCTCCTATAGGATTGAATAAAGAAATCTCTTTATTATCCAGATTTAAAATCTGTACAAAATATTAAAGAGTTATAATCACATTAAGAATGACAACACGCGAAATAGAATAGCCTCGCTACTAATAATTGAACTATTAAAAGGTTATTATATGCTTGTAGAATGACTTTTCAAAATATAAAGATGTTGAATCATCAGACAAAATCAATGGGTTTTATTCAGGAACCTATGGAGAAGAAAATTTATTAAAATTATTTCTTCTTAGATTTTTTATGAAACCAGTTTTTTTTAGCCCCGAGGTGCCGAAGGCACGGGCTAAAAAGACTGCTTTTAATCTTATGATTGTACATTTTTATAGTCGTAGAAAGCTGGATATAATACGATGTTAGACATGGTTTTTTCGTATGGATGAGAACCGGTTCCTATCCACCGGATTCGAATGAATACTAGAAAGTATTTTAAAAGAATAAAAACCTTTTAAATGATTAGAAAGGATACTTTTGTCTATCATAGTATACATATTACATTATGCATCAACTTCGTCCTTGTCTTATCCTTAAAGATCCACGTTGACGGATGAATTTTTCTAATTTTCCACAGAAGCCTTGATATATAAACAATATGATGTTGATTCTCCCTTTAAAAAGGTACCAACATAACCATTTCTTTTCCCATGATTATAAAAGAAAGGTTTCTTGTCTGAGGGTGAGTATAAAAACTTCCACAAAAACATGCTAAATGATTTTCTTTGGGGGTAAGGATGATTGGTTGTGTAAAAAGACTGATAAAAATATCTAGGCTATAGTTTATGATAAGTAATTAATGAATTATGTGTGATTAATGATTTAAATGAATTAATGAATATATATATGTATATATATCATATGTATGTACATATTATATAGATTTAAAATACAAAGTTTAAAAAAAAACCGAAAAACTTATGTACAAAATATATAATACACTTTTGCCTGTTCGTATAATGAATCTTCAAAAATATTACAACTTTCTATCTTAAATACGAGCTGAGTAGTGAGTGAATCCAAAACGAATCAGGCAGCAGAGATACATATGAATTTACGATGCTGTCTTACTTTTAGTTGAAGTTTGTTTTAGTAGTATTGTATATACTAGCGGCTACGGCCCTAGAGACCTCTAGGGAAACTTGAGGTGGTGAGGGGTTTAATTCGACCCCCACTACCTCAAAAGAAGAAGTTGTAATAACATAATATTTATAAATTTCTAGTAGAAAAACCTAAAAATTAATTACCGCCTTAGGCCTTACTTTTAAAAAATTTATAATAAGCTTGACATGCATGAAACTTTTTAAAGACCTTACACAAAAAGGAAAGCCTTTGAAACATTTATCAAAAAATGCTTCAGTATAAAAGTTTAAAGGTTAAAGCTGTCTGAAAACATGTGTGAGTCTAAAGATTTTGGAATAGGAATAGAAATTTTATTCACACTTAATTTTATAAAATAATCAGATTGGCACTTAGTGAGATCTTAAGGGAGAAACAAATAAAACCACTGTAAATAATGATATAAGTCAGCTATAGATATTATCATATTAATAACAAAAAACTAATATAACAAAATCATTAAATTTATTTATTGATTAAAAAATCCCTGAAAATGTTTCGCAATCCCTGCTTGTGAACAAATAATGCACATTAATGTTAAACATGCATTGATTAACAAAATTGATAACTATACAATATTCTTCACCAAATTTGGACAAACTTTCTACACACGGTAAAAAATAATGAAATATTTGAAAATTATTTATATTTCATCACAAACTTTCCTTTTCTGAAGATAAGAATTGTTAATTCAAAAGTTTGAACAGTGTTTGTTTGTATAGTCCAATCAAGATTTATTAAAAGTTGTCAAGTTATTAAGCCTATTAATGATAGAACTCGTAGGTTAGTATAATTATAACATCCAATGTCATGTAGATAGTTTTAAAATGTGGTTGCGACTTCTGCTCGGACGATCCCCCTATCTATAGATTATAATAGATTTAAATATAAATATTTTTTAAAGTGTTTATAAAATTGAGTGTTTAAGATATTTGTAAACACCGTGTATCACGCCAGTGTATCTATATAAGCCAGGGCAGAGAGTAAGAGCAGGGGCCAATAAAAATTTAAAATTTTCACTCAATACAAATTGAAAACAAAATACTACGACTGTAGCCTCATAAATGTTGTGAGATGTTTAATTTACTTTTAATCTATTTGTCCCTTTATCTCCAATGCCTGCCTATATACATAATCTTTGGTGTATCTGAATACCTAATTTTGGATTTATGAAGGATTTTGTAGACTTTTGTACACATTGTCTCTTGTACTGTTAAAAGAAAATTAATATTTACACTTTCAATATTATGAACTAATTATTTCAAATTTTCAATAATGAACACATCTTTACTGAAAAAATATTTTAGTTCACATAATAGACTAAAACATCTTTTCTGAAAAGCACAGTCAAGCCTTATATAGTTGTCAAGTAACTAAAAAACTAATATTAGTATTGCAAAGAGAAGTATCATTAAATCGATTGCGATTTAATCAAGAGTAACCCTATAATGGGGCGACCTACACGGCTTTAATTATGAAAATGACATTAAAGAATAGTTATTTCTCGCATCGTATTATAAACAGCTTTCCGCGGATATAGAATGTACAATTATAAGATTAAAACTAGTTTTTTTTAGCCCCGAGGTGCCAAAGGCACCGGCTAAAAAAACTGGTTTTAATCTTATGATTGTACATTTTTATATTCGTAGAAAGCTGGATATGATACGATGCTAGACATATTTTTTTCGTATGGATGAGAACCGGTTCCTATCCACCGGATTCGAATAAATACGAGAAAATGTATTAATCTTAGAAATTACAAAAGCGTGTCTCATTTTGAATAGTTGATTTCATTAAAGTTTGTTTTCTGTCTAGACTACAGGGAAATTTACCTACTTTTTAGAAACGACGCTGCACCAAAAGTCACCATCATTGGTCTGTCTGTATAATTGTGAAATCTGTAATGGGAACATGAAATTCCTCTTTTCAATGTTACAATATTCAACCTAAGCTATATAGTAAACAAGAATGTAAGCAGCATCCATAAAAGTGAAGCTTTACAAATCAGACAGTGAGACAAAACATTTGAAATATTCTTATTGTAAGACATGATTATATTTAGCTAATAGCATTGTGAATAATCATCTTAGGAATCAATATTCCAAAAATCTAATAAAATGAGATAAAAGTAGTTAAAAAGCTATAAAATATCATGTTTCAATGAACATTCTGGACGCTTTGAATACGGGCGGTATGGTTGGACATACTCTAAATTTAAAATCTTCTCTTAATTCTTAAAATAACTTATAACCCAACTTAATATTTACATTAAGAGACTAAATTTTGTTTATTTAACTTAACTATTTGCTGAGGTTTTAGAATAATTATTTAATGATTGTATTCAGTTTAAAAAAGCATCATTGCATGTTTAATGAAAGCAAAAAGTATACAGTAAAAAAAGTTTTCTGTGAAGTACAACTAAATAAAGATATAAGAGAACTTTAGAATAAAAATATTATATTGAGGGGTAATATGATGTTCAATTTATTTCAAACTATTTCAAGCTGTAGAAGGGGAAAAGTATAGTGTGAACAGATTATATTATAGGCGAAGCTTTTCTTAAAATGAATGTCCGAATTATGCCTCCAGTATTTGTTGTATTCACTTAATCATTATAAAACATATTTTTTCGATGTTCATAAGTCTGTCTGTTTTGTATAGCTTCGCTTTTAGTGATATTGTCATCTCTGTTGTATATACAATACATATAATAAAGAAAAAGGATGTCTGTCTGTCTGCCTGTAAAGATCTCGCTAGCCGCTAAACCGATATTGTTCTCCTTCAGAGGGTAGCTTCTAATATGTCCTGGGAAGGTTTTTAACTATTTCGGGGGATGGTACCGCCAACCTCTCTAGAAAAATCACCACTAGAGACCTCTAGGATCGTAGCTGCTTGTACACATAAAAATTAACAAGGAACCATTTACAAAAATTTATAGAAAAGGTAGATAGCTATTTGGCCACTCTATGAACAGAAATCTACTCTTCAGTTGAGCATAGATTTATTACAAGTGGATCTGTTATTTAGATTTGCACGCTTTTCTTCAATCCGGGTTATTATTCATCTGTGCACATTTTTTACTCCAGTATCACAGGGATAAATGGATTGGTATTCTTTTTTTTATACATATAATATTTCAAATTACAATATTATGGTTTATGTAATAATTATTGCTTTTAATAATGTACTAGCTAAAGCACCTTCCCCTTTTTTTAATTTTTGAAGAAAAAAACCAGAGGTTTCTATCTCCATCACTGCGGGGCTCTGTAATTTTGGGGATCTTTAATTTACATCAAATATTCTAATTAATCTTCCAAAATTTTTTTGCACAAATTATTAAGTTTTTGTTAGGTAATCTATACACGATTTTAGGAAAACTGTTCAATTATGTTTTAAAACAGCTTTAATTTTTTTTAGTCGAGGGAAATAACTTTTAAATATTTACTTCTTAAAGTTATAGTTAATCCAAAGCCAAATATTAAAAATATCCTTTCATATTAATCTAGATATATTCAAAATTTGGTAAATATTTTTTAATAACATGAAATAGACAAATATTCTAATTTAAACTGAAACAAAAACATATTAAATTATGTTAGGAATATATTATGTAGAGATGCTACGCATCTAGACAATGACTTATAAGTAGTCAATATGTCTTTTTTTTCACTGTAATAAAAGTGTTAGGATGTTAAATAATTAAACTCATTTAAAAGTTTTGCTAAAATTCTAGGATTTAATTTTCTTTTTATACTATTGGTTCCATTTACGCTGTAACATAAACCATTTCTTTCCCAAAATTGTTATTCCTCCAAAACTACCAAAACTAATGAAGCTAAGTTTCATTGCCTGTTAAAAAATAACATTTAACACAGAGAGAAAACTAGTTACCCATATAGACTAGTACACACTTACACATCCATAATAAAATCCTGCCAGCGCTTAACAATTTGTTTATGAGCATGTCAAAAGATTATTCAAACTATTTCAAATTATATTATTTTATTCCCTGTAAAAATGAGACAGCTTAAATTTTTTTGTGAATTAAAAATTTAGCTATCAAAATAAGTCAATAGATTATTTATATAGCTATATAAACTGATTTCTATATAATTGGTTTTTAAGATATATTTTTTACAGTTTTGTATGGACTGGTACTAATGTAATGTTTTTACGGTATGTTTATATCATGGTAGAGCATCCTAAATTGCTGGCACTCGTCACTTTTGCAGTTGGCAGATTTTCTCCTCTTATAAAAGACTATTCCTAGTTGGTATAATTACAGTATGGGATGAATTTTTCTATTATAAGCATTAGGAAGATATAGAAATATTTCCAGTTAGTTAAAAGCATGTGTCTCGATAAATATTTTGAGAATATAGTTCTATTTAAAAAAAAGAAAGTAAGAAGTTGGGTATAAAAGCCCCCCCCCCCAATCTCCAGGCACATAATCCTTGGCAAATTCATGTGCACGTGACTGGATCCCACATATTTTTTTTTTGTAAATATAAAACCTTTGTAGGATAGGAAGAATATATTTCAACACTAAATTGTTTGTGTACATACATTTTCTTTTGCTCGCATAACATTTGCACAAATATTATCAAAATTACAAACTTTATGCTTAAATGTAGTTAAGTGGACTCTCGTGGCTTGGCCGCTGGTATTCAAAAACGCATTTTAACTCATTTTTATAAAGTCTTTCTAATTACTGCCTACGTGATTTTTTTTTTATAAATTAATCAAAATCTATTTCATTATTTTTAAAAAAATATAACAGCTATCTAAACAAATAATTGTAGAAACACCATTCGGACTTTCCAACCGTTGGTTGATAAAAACCATGTCTTCTGATTTAAATATACGTTTGAATAATATGATGTAATTGTGTTTGCAATAAAATGAATAGGTTTGAATTAAATAGTTTCTGTATTAGATGACATTTGGTAAATTGAACAAATAATTTTACAAAATACAAAAAACTATTCAAATATGACCCCTATGTGCAGAGGAAAAGCAACACTCGAAAAAGTATCATAAGCTTTAAGGATCATCTTGTTTAGTCATTACCAAATAAACCTAAACAGTTGTGAATGAAATTTTTTATCTTTATTGTTAGGAACAGAACATAGACAAAAAACTTTAAAATTATAGAGTAGCTTTGCTACGACTTACTTTTATTATTTGAGATAACTTTATAATATCTACAACTATCAATGATATGAAAGGGCAAGATTTAGGCCAGATTTATAACGAATATGATTGTTTGAAATAATTATAAAAGGGCCTAAGGAGTATTTCTCCCTAACCATAAAGAAGAGTAAGCATGGCAAAAGGAAATGAAAAGCTAGTAATAAACACTCACATTTATATTTAAAGTTCTTGAATCATACCCATGTGCCACAAGACCCAGGGATCTAAAATTTATATACATCCCCAGACACAATACAATCTTTCCCGATTTTGTATTAATTTTGCGGAACATGATTCCAGTTACGTCATATTTTTCTTTCCCGAAAAAGGGAAGGGGGGAAGAAAAAAAGAGATGGGAGAAAAGGGGGTTTTCCCCATCTCTTTTGATACACAAAATTACCCCATCTGTAGATTATAATTAATTGTAGAAATGTTTGGACCCTCAAGTTAATGAACCAATCCATCAAAATACAATTGAAGTCCCAAAAGTTATTAAGCCAACGAATAAGAAAACCCTATTATAAAACTTTGGGGACTAGTGTAATAAACCGCCAAATGTCCCCTCCCTCCCTCCCTACACAAGACCACCTTGAAAATTATTATGAATAATCATCTTACTAATGCTACAGCTTAGTTTCACTGCAGTAGATACCCAGGGATCTGCAGGGATAAGGCAATGGACGATACATCGATGCAAGTATTGTTCCCAATGATGATAGACAAAATTACCTCTTTTAAAGATTAAAATTACTGGTTGAAACTCTTAGACCCAACGAATAATATGACGTAGAAATGAAAAATTGATTAGTATTGTAATCTACTGTCTATTCAGATGAAAAAAAACTTCAGTAATACCCTTCGTGGCCTATGTCTGTGGTGTCCTAACCCTTAATAAAACCTAACCTGACCTCAAGTAATGAACAATGAAAAACCAACCTCCTCCCTTATTTTCACCAAAAATAGAGGGTGGTGTGATATCAGTGCTTAACATAGCACTTTAAGGGAATGTGCCAGATAGGATTATAATAAATTTCAGGCGCGGTCGATTAAAGAAATAATTCATATGCATGTTTCCTCATAAAACAAGGAAGATAAAATAAAAAGTACAGTGTTCAAGTTGTAGCAAAATATCATATGCATTTAAAAACATAGGTAAACCTTTTCAGGGACGTCCAAGGGGGGGGGGTGATTACCGCTTCCAAAATTTTAGATTTGTAATTATTAACTTCTCACTCAAAGAAAAAAAACTTGGACGTCCTTGCCTGTATAATTTAAAGATTAACCCCTCCCCCCCAAAAAAAATTATTTACAATTTTCTACCTCTCCCAAATATAAATATCTTGGACGTCCTTGACCCTTTTTTCTAAATTGTAGTTGAAATAATCTGGCTTTAACAAATTAACACGTCATATTTGAAGAAAGACTTCGAAAAAGGGAAGAAAAGAATTGAAACCCAATTTTTTCTCGGATAATTAACGCCGCTTGTTTTGGAGGTAATCGTTATTTAAATGTTATAAAACGTCAAATTAAAGAACAAATCTTAAGAATATT
This sequence comes from Acartia tonsa, assembly GCF_053477335.1. Classification (NCBI taxonomy): domain Eukaryota; kingdom Metazoa; phylum Arthropoda; class Copepoda; order Calanoida; family Acartiidae; genus Acartia; species Acartia tonsa. The sequence goes on from NC_137261.1 coordinate 35,678,359, forward strand.
TTGAATATATTTATATTGGTAATAATTGGTTAACATAAAAAAATTGTAATAATATTGGAATAATATAATATATCATGTGTCATTTAACTGTAAGTTATTAGCAGGGATGATGAGGGATACGCCAATGGACTATAAATTAAAACATATTGTTAATGTTGATAAAAGATTATTCTTTTGCTTAAAACTATTGGTTGAAAAATTTAAAAACTAAAGGTTTGGAACCAACCAATCAAATTGGAATAAAACACTCAAAAGTTTTGAGCCAACGAATAAGATAGCATCGTTTAAAAACATCGGTCACATGATAATTTACCGTCCAATGTCCCCTCCCTCCCTGGTTATTAATAACTTTTAAAATTTCCAACAATATGTTTTTTGTTTGTTACATATTTGTTACTTAGGTTAAAACACCGCTGCTTTTTAATTGGATTACAGGTTGTAATATACAAAATAGTTTTCTCAAAATCTTTAAGATTATCAAACAATTAAATTCATAATCTAAAAGCTGAGCTCTACCTATCTAAAAATCTAATCTTTAAAAATCACATTAAATGAATATGGCTATAATAATATTTCACCGGTTTATTTAAGTAGTTAGGATCACATTATATTTATTTTAAGATGAAAGATTAAATGGCAACAATAAATTACAATTTAATAGTCTAAATCCTATAGAATTTCTCTGACTATCATAAGAATTAGGGTATTAAGTAAATGCAAAGCAATAGAAACCCTACTAGTCTAGTCTAAATTTTGTATAGGATTTGTTATTATTATGATATTATTTTTAAAATCAATGATAATAAGTTTTATTAATCTATATTACATTAAAGATAATATTGCAACTGAAAAGTTACTAAATTTTACTACATGATAATTATAATCGTTAAGTTGATTATTCATATTTAATGAAATGAATTTTTAAAAGTTTTTCTACTTAAGTGCAACTCAAGATGTTATATTTTCCCACCAAAGTTTCCAATTAACAGGGTCAGTAAGAAGGTTCCCTTTTTGTCTGGCTTGAAAATTTGGAGCAATAACATATTCTTGAGATGCAACATCCCTTTGTCTAATATTTACTGTTTACAAATTCCATATTCCGTATCTAAAAATGCAATCTCTATTCTGTAGAAAGACGTGTTGTATTATTGTACATAAACAATATAAAAAAGGACATGGCAGCCGCAATCTAGCCGAAGTCAGCCGCCAACAAGCCGCTATTAATTTGACTTATATTTTATTTAAAACCAGTTGGATTCATAACCCTGTTTTTCAATTAACTTAGCGGCTTATTTGGCTGGTGCCAGGCCCTGATAAAAACAACATTATTAATATCATTCATTATTTATAGTAAGCTTTTACATCTATTTTTGTTGATAACAAAGGACATTCACAAGTGTTCACGGATTTGGGATCTTAATAAGGTTTCTGTATATTCAAACGCTAGTAAAATATACTAGATTTAACATGAAAAAGAATAAAATAACATATATGTTGTATTATATCATAATGTGTTTTTGAAGTACAGAAAAGGATATATATAATTTATCTAAAGGTATGGCATTATACAAAAATGGAAGCTTAAATGGTAACTTTAAGTATGATGGTTGGTATGTGTATTTTTTTTACTGGTAACTTTTGTTTTCATTTGAGATAAACAACATGTTATAATAGCAAGATAAAAAGAGCTGTAAAAATTAAGTTAAACGAGAACCATTGGAAAACAGATAAAATCACAATTAATAAAATATGGTTGAAACTTGCTAATGAAACTAAAAATAGACAAATTTGATGAAAAAATAATAGGTAAAAAAATTATCCTTTAATGATATTGAGTAGATATGTAAGTTTAAAGAAAAAAAACATTTAACTAGCACAGTAAAACAGTGCTGAAAACAAAAAAAGTTTTTTTTCACTCACAATTAAGGTCGACGTCTTCTGTTTGAGCCACTGCGCCTATTATTCTGATTGCGTTGGTTTTTAGATCCTCTTTTAAAATTTCTATTCTGTGTCTTGACATCAACAACGTCGATATCTAAGCTGTCGAACCTGTTTGGTGGTGCTGGCGGTCCTATGAAAGTGCCGGCTGGAGGTGGAGCGGGGGGTCCTGCAAAAAAGGAGAAATAAATTTTTATTTATATGACATAGCACGGTGTGTTCTTTAAAAGTGCCTATCAAGACCAACCCCTTCTTATTTTTGAAATAGATTGAAAATAATGGGGAGTGGTGGTAGTTTTTTCTTCTATATGCCTTACAACTGTGGTGGCCCTAACTCTTCGGGGAGATCTAACCCTGCAGTATTACCCATTACCCAATATAACCTAACCTGACCAAAAGTAATAAACCCAGTACACAATATAACCTAACGCCTCCCTCTTTTTCAATTTATTTCAAAATAATGGAGAGGGGTTCTTTAGTTGAACAGCCACGCACTAACTGGGCAATTTTTGTATATCTCATTCTATATCTTGTTGGTTTAAAAAATGTTCTTTTATTATTCGTTTGTTTTGTAAATATATAAAAGAATATTATTTGAATATATTAATCTAAAAATATTCTACTTATCTACCATAGGAATCAAAAGCCGGTAGCCAAGGACCTGTTCTAAGGTTGAGGCGGGCCTATGAAGAGTCCAGGTGGTGGAGGGGCGGGGGGACCTGGAGCAGGGGAGGGTACAGGGGCAGGTAACCCTTGGCCTGCACCAGTAACAAAGTTCAATTCATAATACTTTAAGTTTTTCATTTTCTGTATTTTTGCTAAATTTTAGAATAATGATATTTTATTCAAACATTATGAATAAGTAAGAAAAAAAATAATATCAGTCTCAGTTTTTCTAACTGTTTTTTTTGTACCAGAGAAAAGACATTAGACAATAAATTGAATTACATCCCCAATGATGATCAAACTGATAATGCTCGTTTAAACCAGCCAATCATATTTTAATAGAAGTATGCAAAGCTTTTAAGCCAACGAATCAGACTGGTTATAAAACTTTGGATACAAGTATAATTTACAGTCCAATGTCCCCTCCGCTCCTTACTATATACCCATCTTACCTACGGATGGTTTGGGCGTGGTAACCAGTGCAGAGCCAGATGGACACTTGAAACAGTAATAAACTCTGTCACAGTTGTTCTTGCACACTTTGGTTGTCTTATCGTCACAGGACTTGGTTGGCACGTTTCGACACTGGGATCGGTACTTCTTCCACTAAAATTTGTATTTATATTAATCGCAATGGGCCTTACGTTCAATCATTTCTAGCTAAAAATATAAAATTATAAGCTTTGTAATCCTAATCTATAAAGATTAAGCTGTTTAGTTTTAAAATTTAAGTCTCTGGTGGCTTTATACCATTTATCTGTCCGTACCCTTCCCTTTAATATGAAATGGACGATTATATCAGTTAGATGAACAAGTTGTCCTCTATTGAAAATCTAAACATTATCTATAATACAAAGTAGAATGATGTCTGTCTGTCTGTCCGTCTGTCCGTCCGTCCGTCCGTCTAAAGCTTAAGATCTCGGTAACCACTGAACGGATTGGATTCTACTCTTCAGGGTATATACCTATTGGTCCTGTGGTGGTTTTAAGCTATTTTCTTGGGGGGTGGGACACCCCCTACCCCCCAAAAAATGAAAATTTCCCCCCCCAAAAAAAAAATTTTCATATTTTTTTTCTAATTTTAATGTTTTTTATCATTTATGTTTTTATATATTTTTATATATTTTATAAATTTTTATATTTTTTTATACTTTTTTATATTTTCTTTATATTTCGATTATTTTTCTTCTTTTTAAATTTCTTCTTCTTTTAAACTTTGTTTTATCAAATTCAAAAAGATTGTGAAAACTTCGTTCTCCTGTAGGGGCGAAGCCCCAAATAAGCTAATGGCAAAGAAAGTTTAAAAAACAATAAAAAAAGAAAAATCCAAGGGTTTTAAATAATATAAATCAATATAAATAAATATAAAAAGTTATAAAGAGTTATAAAATGTTATAAAGAGTTATAAAATGATATAAAGAGTTATAAAATGTTATAAAATACAGAAAATATCTAAAAAAAAATGTAAACAAAATTTTTAAAATTCTCCCCTGAACCTTTAGAAAAAAAGCCCCTAGAGGCTAGGGGCGAAGCCGCTAGTAAATTTAGAGTAAACTAATTGTTTTTATCTTACCTCACATTTTCTAACATTTCTCCAACATGATTTACTCAGAGGCGGCGAAGCAAACTCAAATATTTGTCCTGAATATAAAAAATGTTTTCTGTTCAATTTCTATTTTGAATTTACCCATTTTACTTTTTTTTCTCAGGGAGAAGGATAAAATTTTTTGGCTTTGAATGCTTTTGGGGTAAATTTTTAAACGTCGACAAACTTACTAAAAAAATACAACCACCCCCTTGAACGACCCTGAATACAGCTACTCTAAAATATAATCATACCTGCAGTTTCACTGGCAAATGGAAGATCTGATTCTGGAATAGGATAGCTCTGATCATATACAACCTCTGTAGGTATCAACCTTAATAATATAATGATAATATTCTGGAATGGGATAGCTCTGATCATATACAACCTCTGTAGGTATCAACCTTAATAATATAATAATAATATTCTGGAATGTGATAGCTTTGATCATATACAACCTCTGTAGGTATCAACCTTAATAATATAATAATAATATTCTGGAATGGGATAGCTCTGATCATATACAACCTCTGTAGGTATCAACCTTAATAATATAATGATAATATTCTGGAATGGGATAGCTCTGATCATATACAACCTCTGTAGGTATCAACCTTAATAATATGATAATAATATTCTGGAATGGGATAGCTTTGATCATATACAACCTTAATAATATAATAATAATATTCTGGAATGGGATAGCTTTGATCATATACAACCTCTGTAGGTATCAACCTTAATAATATAATGATAATATTCTGGAATGGGATAGCTCTGATCATATACAACCTCTGTAGGTATCAACCTTAATAATATAATGATAATATTCTGGAATGGGATAGCTCTGATCATATACAACCTCTGTAGGTATCAACCTTAATAATATGATAATAATATTCTGGAATGGGATAGCTTTGATCATATACAACCTTAATAATATAATAATAATATTCTGGAATGGGATAGCTCTGATCATATACAACCTCTGTAGGTATCAACCTTAATAATATAATAATAATATTCTGGAATGTGATAGCTCTGATCATACACAATCTCTGTAGGTATCAACCTTAATAATATGATAATAATATTCTGGAATGGGATAGCTCTGATACATACACAACTACTGTAGGTATCAACCTTAATAATATGATAATAATATTCTGGAATGGGATAGCTCTGATCTTACACAACCTCTGTAGGTATCAACCTTGATAATATGATAATAATATTCTGGAATGGGATAGCTCTTATCATACACAACCTCTGTAGGTATCAACCTTAATAATATGATAATAATATTCTGGAATCGGATAGCTCTGATATCATACACAACCTCTGTAGGTATCAACCTTAATAATATGATAATAATATTCTGGAATGGGATAGCTCTGATCATAAACAACCTCTGTAGGTATCAACCTTGATAATATGATAATAATATTCTGGAATGGGATAGCTCTGATCATATACAACCTCTGTAGGTATCAACCTTAATAATATAATAATAATATTCTGGAATGGGATAGCTCTGATCATATACAACCTCTGTAGGTATCAACCTTAATAATATGATAATAATATTCTGGAATGGGATAGCTCTGATCATACACAACTACTGTAGGTATCCTGGTAGGTATCAACCTTAATAATATGATAATAATATTCTGGTATGGGATAGCTCTGATCATACACAACTACTGTAGGTATCAACCTCAATAATATGATAATAAGATTCTGGAATGGGATAGCTCTGATCATACACAACCTCTGTAGGTATCAACCTTAATAATATAATAATAATATTCTGGAATGGGATAGCTCTGATCATATACAACAGCTTGAAATCAAAACAAAATCATCTGTTATCTAGAAAAAATATATATTTTAAGACACTGCTAGTTTGAACCAACCCATCAATATTTAGCAAAAGTATCTAAGGTACAACCCAAAACTACCCCCACTCTAGATTATAATTATTCAAAGTTTGGATACTCTCAACCAAGATTTTAAAAAAGAGAGCATATACCTTTTAACCCTACTCAATGTAACATCAGAATCATCACTGCTGACTATGGGTGGACCCTGTGGGCCCTCCACACTTCTTGTGCTCCTGGCAACTTGATTACTATGGTTGTCCACACTTCTTGTAATCCTGGCAACTGGATTACTATGGTTGTCCTCCTCCTCAGGTGAGCTGCGTTTATTGCGGCGCCGCTTTCCATTGCACACGTTTTGCCAAACATTCTAAGTATTTTAAGTTCTTAAATAAATTAATCGTAAAGCTTTAAATAAAATAGAGCTATTTAACAGTTTGATCTTAGGCACTTTATTACCTACTTATTTAATTATTTCAATAACCATTATCTTTTCCATAATTAAAAATGTCTTAAACAGAAACTTAAAAATGGAAGACTGTACCTTGCACTCTTGTCTCTTGAAATCTGTGCATTTGTATTCATACCTACGAAATAAGTAATATTATTATTTTTAGTTATATCTATCTAATCATAGAAATGTTTGAAATAATTTTTTATATGCCTGATCACTGTGTTGGTTCCTGACCCAGCGGGGCCTTAACCAGTTGTAGCTACTTAGTAAATACTCAATAAAACCTAAATAAACTATAAAATAAACAAACGAAAAACTACAACCATACTTATTTTCAATCTATTTAAAAATTGGTTACAGAGCTCGACTAGGCACTTTGAGGCAAACCGTAACAGACCAATTGTTATAAAAAAGTAAAAATATATTTCTGGAGAATTATCACTGAAAAAAAAACTTACTTTGTTCGACACTGAACTTTTTCTTCGCATTCATATTTACAATCATATTTGGAAACACAACGATCTCCTTTGGTTGATTCTGCATAGTTAGTCACCTAGATATACAAAATATATTATTTCGATGTAAAATAAAATAGAGGTTTTGAAAATATGCAACCTCTCACCCGTAGAAACTTCTTTACAAATAATATGCAACCTCTTACCTATAGAGTAACTCCTCTACAAATAATATGCAACCTCTTACCTGTAGAAAAGCTCCTCTACAAATAATATTCAACCTCTTACCTGTAGAGCAGCTTCTCTACAAATAATATGCAACCTCTTACCTGTTGAGTATCTTTTCTACAAATAATATGTAACCCCCCACCTGTAGAGTAGTTTCTCTACAAATAATATGCAACCTCTTACCTGTAGAGAGGCTCCTCTACAAATAATATGCAAACTCTTACCTGTAGAGTAGCTCTTCTACAAATAATATGCAACCTCTTACCTGTAGAGTATCTCTTCTACAAATAATATGCAACCTCTTACCTGTAGAGTATCTCGTCTACAAATAATATGTAAAGTTCTTACCTGTACAGTAGCTCCTCTACAAATAGTATGCAACCTCTTACCTGTAGAGTATCTCCTCTACAAATAATATGCAACCTCTTTCCTGTAGAGTAGCTCATCTACAAATAATATGCAACCTCTTACCTGTAGAGTAGCTCATCTACAAATAATATGCAACCTCTTACCTGTAGAGAGGCTCCTCTACAAATAATATGCAAACTCTTACCTGTAGAGTAGCTCTTCTACAAATAATATGCAACCTCTTACCTGTAGAGTATCTCCTCTACAAATAATATGTAACCTCTTTCCTGTAGAGTAGCTCATCTACAAATAATATGCAACCTCTTACCTGTATAGTATCTCCTCTACAAATAATATGCAACTTCTTTCCTGTAGAATAGCTCATCTACAAATAATATGCAACCTCTTACCTGTAGAGTATCTCCTCTACAAATAATATGCAACTTCTTACCTGTAGAGTAGCTCCTCTACAAATAATCTGCAACTTCTTACCTGTGGACATAATTTTCTTCCTCTGTATGTATTACCTCTGTCGTTAATTTCATTCTGCTTCAAAAAAAATTTCTTGAAATTATCAATTTAGCTATTCTTTTCTTTCATCCAACAAGGTCGCTATAGTTGCGCTAGTTGTGAACACAATTGCTTAGCATTAGTAATATAATAATATCAAGAATATTCCTGAATTTGTCTGTTACTGAATCTTGGTTCAAGGAGGCCTCTGTCGGCACACTCAATACAGATCAACAAAACCAAAAGGATCTAAAAATATATAAATTATTAGACAACTTTTAATTACTAATCTCAGGGAAGATTTCATGATATTTTGAGGGGGATAACGTGCACCCTCTTTGAGATACGTCCCCTTGGAAAAAAATTCTACCACAACCTCCCTACCCAAAAATACTGTAAAAATAAAACATTATATAGAGGCTCTACTGCCAAAAGCTAAAAGTTGATGAGACTTTGATTAATTTATTAATTAATTTGATGATATTGATTTTTGGTAACACAGCTACTCTTTAATTGAGATATGTCGGTACGTCTATCCGCATGTTAAAACATAAAAAATACTTTTTGTATTTTATTTACAATTCATTTAATTTTACTATATTTTCTTAAACTATCAACTTCCTAATTCATAAATAACAGTTTACAATTCTTTCTTTTCATTCAAGGACTTGTTAGCTTCCATGCTTAGCATCTTATGGCATAATTGTCCTAATTATTAAATAGTAACTTGCAACAGATAGACAGACACACGATTTTGTATTTTTTTAGCTTTAAACCAAAGTTTAATTTCAAGGAAATATTAAAAAATTTATTTCACTAACGAAAAACGTACTAGGAAATTTGTTAAACACATTAATTCTAAAATATATGTTGAGGAAATGTGATAGTCCGCCTGAAGGGTCTAAAATATTTAAATATTGATTGACCATGCATGAAATTATTTAAATATTGCTTCTATATGTGTGTGATCACAAATATAGAAACAAACACAAAATAAGTCATACACGATACCAGGGGCGTGCAAGATGGGAAGGACACCCTCACCTTATTAAAATTACTAAGGGGATGTAAGCGTTATACCCCTCTGAGATTCTTGTTACCACTCCCCCAACCCATCTTTGTAATTTTAAAGGAGAGTGGTGGTTCCCGTAGTTCCACCCATGGCTACATAATGACTGCTCTGTGATAATTAACAAGGATAAAAAAAACTACAACAGCACTACAAAATCTGTCAAAAAGTATAATAACAAAAAAATAGTATGAAAAGAGGTATGAAAACAATAAACCAAATGTTAAAATATCCTTAAAACAAACACAAAAAGGCCATATAAAAGAATGACAATGAAATTAGCTTTTAAAAATGTGTTAAAAACTATTTTTTTTCTTCAAATTTTGATTGGGTGATTTAAACTTTTTAACTAATAACTTAAATCTACAGAAGGGAATTATGTTCTTTTTTATCATTGGAGTTAAAAAACAATTTATCGCTCATTTCCTTGTCCCTTAAAGATCCGTAATATTAACTGATTAAAAGAGTTTCACATTTTCTAACACACATTAATTATCTTCTCAAAATATTATAGTTTGAACTCATCAAAAAACACTTAAATGTGTAATTATGCTTGAAACTGAAGGTTCATCATTTAAAATTTCCTCGCCGCAGTACTCAAACTCGAATCATTCAATCAAATTAAATAGATTTATTATAGTAATTGGTTAAATTAAAAAATCATTGATGAATAATTTATTTTTGGGGTTGACTAATTTATGTACAAAGTACTGTAGATTGAACTCGTACTTAAAAATCACGTTCTCTTATTCCTTTTCTATAAAATTTTGGTTGGTTGGTACAAACTAGGTGTGTTTATCAATAATTTTACTCTACAGAAGGAGTAATTTACGTCAATTTAACGTATACATTCATTTTGTATCGTCTTATCCCTCAAGATCCCAGATAAAAACTACATATAAAGTTTAATATTCTTGATGGCCTTCTTGTGTGTGATGTTCATTATGTAATCTAATTAATCTAAAAATTTACACAATTGATATGTTGTTACATTAAGGTCATAAAGCTTCGCTACTTATGGACGTTCTCCGTTATTCTTTTTATTTACTTTTCTTTTTGAAAAGAATAAGAAATTAAATTAAAATTCCATTAAATCGCAAGGATCTTGAAGGATAACACAATGGACGATAGATTGATATAAATTCTCAATGATGACAAACAAATTATATCATCTTTGGATTAAAAATATGGGTTAAAAAGCTTTAACTCTACTAGTCTATAAACAGCAAATTAAGATTTTTAAAAAGTAATAAAAGTTTTAAGATAATATAACAAGATTATAAAACTTTGGGTAACAGTGTAATTTACAGTCTAATCCGTGATTAAATTGTCATTCCCATATAAACAACCCCTTAAATAGTGGATGTAAATATTCATTCCCATATAAACAACCCCTTAAATAGTGGATGTAAATATTCATTTATTTCCCTGGTATCTCATTTATATCCCTGGTATGATTTTAGAAGATTTTTAATTTTTTTTGGAAGATTTTATAATTTTTATTAATTACTTAAAGAAAGAAAAATTATACCAGGGAAATAAATGAAATTTAAAAACCAAAATTAAACCACATTTTACTAGCATAAAAATGAGTTTTTGTTTAAATGAGAATGAATCGGTCCATCATTTATTCCCTCGGGTAAGAAATATTCATTCCTAAACAAAAAACTGGACAGGAATACCCCATTTATTTCCCTGGTATCTCATTTATATCCCTGGTATGATTTTAGAAGATTTTAAATTTTTTTTGGAAGATTTTAGAATTTTTATTAATTACTAAAAGAAAGAAAAATTATACCAGGGAAATAAATGAAATTTAAAAACCAAAATTAAACCACATTTTACTAGCATAAAAATGAGTTTTTGTTTAAATGAGAATGATATTCCTGTCCAGTTTTTTGTTTAGGAATGAATACCCCATTTCTTATAAATTTAAAATAAAAGATTCAAATTACCAAATTAAAGATTCAAATCTTAAAGGATTAGATAATGAAATTAAAATTCATTTCCTTCTTTTCCAGAAACAATCATATATTTTTTATTTATCCAGTTTTCCAAAAGTTGGAGGATTTCTTTTATTTTCTTGTACAAGAAAAAAATAGGTACTTAAACTTAAACCTATTTTTGACTAACGAAACTATCCCCCCACTTATTTTATATTTTGAAAATCATTATTTCTCAATGTTCTGGATTTTTCTTTAAGTAGAAGAGATCTATTGGGAACGTGAAAAAGATTTTGAAAAAACTAAAAGTATTTTTTTTATAGTAAAAATTTAATATAACAAACTGCAAACTGTATCTCTGTGTCTATTTGAGTTACTAGAGGCTGCAATCTAGTATTTAGGGACCCTGTATTCAATAGGAAGGGGGTATTCAATAAGCCTAAAAATATCCAAAGACCTAAGATATAGTTTAGCCAAAATCCATTCTGGAATCTGTGAAGCTACTCTTTGTAATAAAGAACTCAATCGGTTCAGTGGTTAGCGAGGTGTTAACGGACAACTCTTATTACTTTATATTGTAGGAATGCAATATATCAAATTTCGGAAAATTACCTGGAGAAATGGTAAAAAGTATTATTCGAAAATGCTACAGGTGGGTAGGGCTATATTCCTCTCCTCAACTTACATCGTCCAAAGGTTAGGGGTGAAGCAATTAGCATCTTTGAGAGTAAGAAACAAGTTATCTTTATTAAAACAATTAGATAACCCTCCCAAAAATTGATATTCTTGACATTAGTATTTACAAAGCAGCACAAACATGGCTTAGATAAAAAAGATATATTATCATAGATGGTCATTCAGCCACTATTATCCATCCGACTTTAAACTCTGATCAAGATTTTTGTTTCAAAGCTGTTGCCAATTCAAATATATTTTTTTGACTTATTATTAAGACGAAATAAATATATTAGATGCTCTTGAACAAAAATATGTACACTTTCAAAGTAATAGTGTGGTCGGATTGTTTATACACTGTGTTCCTATTGGTCTAATAAAGCATTTGATCATCTTGACTTTCTAAATTGATTATTGGATGAATGGAAGTAAGGTTTGAGATATCTAATCTTATATCACGCAGTGTTTTCTTACAACAAAACAAGGCATTCAATTCAGGGATTACATGGCCAGGCATCCCGGGCATCAAACCATTCCCTGTCAAACTTTAGTCCCGCCTTTGTTTCAATTAGACTTTAGTCATTGAAATATTGTTTAATGTGTATGATTTATTAATGAATATCAAATATACATAATACATATGTCAATCAATGATATTTTGGTGGTTTCCCTCAATGTGGCTAGTATAGCAAAGAAAACCACTGCACCCCCCCCCCTATTTTAGAAAATAAAATAAAATAAGTAGTAGTGTGGGGGAAAATTATAAGATATTTTTTAAAATTTAGGTCAGGTGGTGTTAGGTTATTTTTTGTCATAATAGGCCCTGCAGGGTTTAGGCTATCTGCAGGGGTTAGCCATTAAGAAAAAAGGCCTCCTTTTATTTTAAATTTTTTCCCCCGAAAATTAAGGTAGGGTTTTGGTGTGCTTGATAGGCTTTTTAAGGGAAAACATACGTTTTTTTCTTCATATGCAATAATGTCGACAAAATCAAATTAATTTGTATGCTAACATAATGGTGTCAAGTTTAACAGGAATGGTCTAGTAAACAGCCTTCCATCTTTTTTCCTATCTGCAAGACTTTATGAAAACAATAACTGTTCTTGATAAATAACTTTTTACATAGTTCAATATATTTAATGCGAAAACAACAATTATAAGCATAACAATGAATAGAATATGGTTAAGGATTTCCAATGTTTTTAAAGTGCCCTAGGAAGGAACCCCCCCCCCCCTATTTTTTAAATAAGAGAACTGGGGGGGGGGGGAGTTCTCATGCCTAATCCATACAAGATGGCCCTACCCAACGATTCCTTACCCTGCGGGGCTACCCAGTACCTAATATAACCTAAACTAACATAGTCAAAGGTAAAATAAAAATACCCACCCCCTTACTTTCAATTTCTTTTCTGTGCTCGACTAGAAATTACATTAACATTGACAAAGTTGAAGAAGATTTATTTTTTATTTCTGTGTTATGTTAACAGCTATGCTATTTTTCATTACCATAATTGTACGTTGATACGTCAGCATTATTATTCAAATTCTTTTTATAGAAATGATAATAATTACACTTTTTAAAAACTAAAATATCTTTACATATATTAAAAAAGTATAAAAACATTTTTATTTCATTTTTTAAAATATTACTGGCAAAGGGTCTAAATATCATTAAATTAAATTATTTTCTCTATTTTTAAATTTTTGATATATCCTGTTGAAAAATCTTTTGAGTCCATACTTTGCAGGCAGCTTCAGGAATAAGACAATGTACGATAAATTTATAAACATCCCCAATGATAATTTACAAAATTACCCCTTCTGTAGATTAAAATAATTGGACATTGAACCTTGCAGTAATTAATACGGATTTAATAAAAGTATCCAAAGTTGTGATTATAAATTTTGGGTACTTTTATAATTGTGTACCTCCCTCCTTCCTTCTCCCTGGTACTTTGCAATTTTAATTTCCTGCCTGTTGTTGCAACTCCAGCAAAAAGAATTGACACTGGATATACTGGGTACAATCTTATATTTTATTTATTGAAAAAAATTGGACCCTTCCCCCACCCTTTTTTTCTTATAAATTTTATTTAGTAATCTTCAGTGATAAGACAATGGACAATACATTGACGTATAATATCCCAATGATGAAAAAAATTATCTATAGATTAAAATTATTGGTTTAAAAGTTTGGATTCTTCTATTTTGAATCAACCAATAAACATTTTATAAAAACACTCAGAGTGTTTAAGCCAACAAAAGACCATGGACAATAAATACATTTACAATGGTACATCCCCAATGAAGATAAACACAATTACTCCTTCTGTAGATTAACTTATTGGTTGAAAAGTTTGCGTGAAAGGACGTGTAGTTTATCCGGTTAAATCTACAGATTACGTATTCGTGTGACAAATGCTTGCTAGAAAGGCCTAACATTTTGAAAATGCAAGAAATCATGATATTCATTCAATACATCATAAATTTGTCTCTTGTTTTAGTGAGCCATAACCCATCCTATATTTAAGTTAACCTATATATATCTTTTAATTTATAGATCTGGTTGGGAAGAGTAGGGTTCTCATTATCAATTTTCAAGATAAGGGATTATGACTGTCGAATATATTTGTAATTTGCCCTGTGACCCTGCTATTCAGATGTATACAGTAGTAATAGATACACTAGATCCCTAAATATCTAAATTGCGCCAATAGAAAACATCGTACGGAAAATCCGACTATACTATTGGTTAGAAAGTTTGCACATTAAGTACGAAAGTTGCAATCGTTTTGTCCATAGTAAGATAGCTATAAATAGCTGAATTGTTTAGAATAGAGCAAGATTTCGGAAAATTATATCATCGTAAATTTCGTCGCTCCTATTATTAGATTGAAGTATTTATGACTAAATATAAACAAAAATCTTCGTCTGGTATAAATTTGATATGAAGTTGAAGGAATTATTGTGTGTGACTGAACATCTAGTGTAATAACTGTATGTAAACAGTAGTGAAACTAATTTAGAATTTGCTAAAATATGTAGACACATTACCAGTACATACATAAATATATAATTCTTAAATTATAAAATATGATGGTTGTTTGTCTTTTTGTTTACTCTATCTATAACTAGCGGCTACGCCCCTAGAGGTCTTAGTGGATATTTGAAGAAAGAGAGGGGGGTGGGGGTTGACATTTAATTACGAGGTAACCCCCCCCCCCCTCCCCTCAACAGTTATAAACTTTCACTGAACATATAAGAAGCTTCATTGTAAAGAAGATCTAGCAGTTATAGAGATTCTTCGCTACCGATAGACATCTTGTTAATCATATATGATTTAAGGTGTAGGATAATGAAAGATTTATATTAGCACCAGACATATATTTATCAATATTAGCTGCGCTACTTCTGAACATAATTATACATGTTATTAATTATGTTTAAAATACTTGACCTGTTTAGAAGATAAAGGTGACATTTCTTATGATTAGTTCTCCCAACATTCAGTCATCTGAAATAAAAAAAAATATATCATTGGACAAGTTTAAAAATTTACTTCTTAATATAACTTATGATAAACAATCAATTTTCCTAGATTATAATTATTGTTATTAAAGTTATGACACTATTCATTTATACAGAACAATCATAAATAGCCTGGACCTACAATGTTTTTTAGCCATCGAATGTTAGAAAGCGTGATTAAAGTTTTGGTAGCAATATGTTTTATATTCTAATTTTCCCTCAATCCTGAAAACTAGAGCTTTTAAAAAACAAGATTTACAGCCAGTTAAACAAATCTTTTGAGTAAAGGAGGCTGAAACATGTTAAAATGATTCCTACTGCTTCTATGTCAGGTGCACGAGAAGGGGGGGGGGAAGCCTTGACCCAAAACAGGTGCAACTAATTACCATGCACAGATAAGACTGCAAGACAAAGGTGGAGCAATCAATTAATGGTTGTCATGTGGGATGTTTGGCCTCGTAATCATGCACTTCATTACCAACATTTTATTTAGAGATACACAAAAATACGTCCTACGCATCCCGTCCTCTAGAGGTTATTAAAGTGAAGAGTTATTCAAAACACAAGATTGTTTTGTGTTCATTTGCCTATCCCCGTATATTTCTAACATACGCGTTGTGCAGTGCAGTAAAAAGAAATGCAATTCATGACATCAAAATTTTTATGGCTTTCTTTTATTCTTTAAATTCTTTGTTAGGTATGCTACTCATAAAAACATAAATAAAATACATTAAAAATGTTTAAAAGGTTCTACGAGTGCAAAAATTTTATCTTTAAAACTATAAAATTTACGAAATTAATTAAAAAATAATAGATAGTTGTTTCTGACTCAGCGAAGATGTTCGATATTTTCAGGGAGGAAGGGTACATTGAACTATAAATAACACTTAAATAGCCACGTATAAATGATATTTCATTCGTTGGCTTAAAAAGTTCGGGTGCTTTTATGTCGACTGGTTTGTTTAAACTGACCTAAAACTATCCCGAGACCGAAGTAAAGCTTCCCTTTCACGAAGAACCCAATCAATTCAGTAATGAGTGAGATGTATAAAGAATTATGCATTGCAAAAGCATTGCAGACCCAAAAATTGAAAGGATCGTATACAAAGCCTACTGGAATATCAAGCAGCAAAATCTATTTTTTCTAAATTAATTAAAACCTCAGATAAAGTCGGTGTCTCTGCTCAGTGTCTGGCTCTCTTTGTCATCTGTAAAATTAGAAACATGAGCTTCAGAGGATATACAAGGATGTTCAAAATAAATTTAAACTAAATGGTATCAAGGATCTTAAGGTATAAGAAAATGGACGATAAATTTATTCATTATTGGTAAAAGAAATTACTCTTTCTATAGTTTTAAAATATACATTGAAAAGATAACACATTGCTAGTTAAACCAACTAATCAAAGTTTCCTAAGTACCCAAATTTTAAACCAACGATTGAGAGCAATTTATAAAAATTTGGGTACCAGTATAATTTGCAGTCTAGTGCTGATCTTTCTTACTCCTTGAAAACCGAAAAGACATTTAACAATGATGACAGCATCCACAATAGCGTGGCGTGTCCAGTTCTGCATAAGTAATGTTTTATACAAGGTTGACAACTTACATAAAAGTTAAAACAAATAAAGTTATTATTTATCATAAGATTGTTCTATGAAAGCATAACAATTGTATCGATTTCAAACTTGGAATGCAGATTTTTAAAAATAAATTTTAGGAATGATTTAGACAGAGTAACAAATGTTTAATCGGTACTTAAAAGTCCGTACGTCTATTTAAACAATTTATATAATAACCTATTGATCTATTTTTTAGAGTAATGATTCCTAGGGCAACAAGTTACAATGTTATAATGATGAGTCCTAAAAATGTAAGAATCTCCTTTAAAAAAATCCTGTATTTGAAAAATTTTGCAACAAGCTTAAATACAGTTATGTTTATAATAAATGTTATACTCCTAGTTTTCATTTAATTAGCTTTCTTTCTCTTTAATTGTAATGAGTTTTATAAAATTGTTTGTTCAATTTGTTTATCTAACAACCAAAGAAGTGTTTTTTTGTTATCATTGAAATCTAAACCTTTATATGTGACTAAAAATTAAGCAAATAGCTCAGGGATCTTCAGGGACAAGACAAAAAACGATAAATTGATGTCGACCGCCAATTATGATAAACAAAACTACTCGTTTTGTATTGTAAAGTTTTGACAGTGAGAAAACTTGATTATAAAACCCTGGAACCAATAATTTACAGTCCAATATCCCCTCCCTACCTGCCAAATAGGCAGAGATGGGTGAATAGAAGAAAAATAAACCTCTAGGATGTACTTTATGAATGTAGTATTTTCTTCTGTTTTACGATTATTTTTAATATTCTTACCAATATCCCATAATCTAAACTGAATTTTGTATCATGAGGAAAATCTAATTTATTTCATGTGACCTATTAACCTGTCTTAAATGGAGTTTTCTCTCACTTCAGTTTATAGAATAGGCGGCATTTAGTTTTATCTTAACTAAATTTAAAATGAACATTTGACTGAAATGTCCAATGTCTAGAATAAAATTAAAATTATCATTGACTTCAAATTCATAAATTATCTTTCTCTAAACTTTTTAGAAAGTAAGTAGTCCATTTAAAAAAATCATGTTTCGCTACTGTTTGAATAGTGTTATTTTGAGAGAAGCTTTCTTCCAATAAAGTTAATAGTTTAAACTTTCAATAAAAGCAATTAAATGCATATCTATTGTTAAATAAAAAACAAAACAATATTCCATAATTATAGGAGTTCTGTCTGGAACTAACCATGAGACTGTCAAATCAAAACATGCAAAAGAAGAAATTTTTCAAACTCCTGTAATTAAAGTAAAATTAGTCTTTTTTTGTTGATAGTGGCGTACACAGGCATTTGTCAGAGGGTGGGGGGGGGGGTGGATGAGCTTTGAGGGAATAAAATGAAACCTTTCAATTAAAGTTTTAAGGGGAATGTTGATACCCCCGAATTTAGAGCACATTCCTCCAAAACGCACTATTGCACTATATACATTGTTCTTAAAAGAGCGAAGATACTCTATGATTGTCAGACTTTTGTGTTTAATTATGATATTATGCTAAATATACTTGTTTCATTAAAAATATTTTGAAATAATATTCTGTTCCTTTAATATCAGAGTTCAATGTTTGTAAGTGATCGTTTGTTATCCCGTCTAGTGTATTCAGCTTCGCTTTTATTGACATTGTCATCCTTGTTTTATTAAAAACATAATTGCTACTTTCCGAGTCATTATTGAAATGCAATTGAAACCCTCAGAGCGACTCATTTAATTTTAATTGCTATAAAAGTCTTGAAACAATAAAAATATTGAATTGTAAGTGTGATAGTAAACTTCAATTTTAATTGCCATAAAAGTGTTGTAACGATTAAAATAATGATTCTAAGTCGAAAGTAAACATTAGGTTATTTTATTTCTGATCTTAGAGGAAAAGTTTATTTTGATAAACATCTTAATGGTTTTAATAAAATCGTTATATTTTATGTTTAAGCATAAAACAATAAACAATAGTGTTTGAGATTTTATCAGCTACTTAATTACAAGTGTATGTCTGTATAGCTTAAAGTCACATTTTCAAGATTTTACCAAAAGTTCCCATTACATTTAATTTGCTGAATGTACACTCCAAATTAAGATGAACGAATAACCCCTCTCAAGATTAAATTAATTTTTAAATTGTTAATACAGTGCATAAACATAAGTACCAATAAGAAAACTGTTAGACTATATACATCCAATGCCCGCTTCAACCCTGTAAAAATCTACGATTTTTTATTTTTATACTGCATTAGAATTTTGTTAGCTTGTTGTTGCTGCGCTATTTAATAACAAATTGTCCTTATCTTTCAAATATAAATTTATCTTATCATTTAATCATGCCATGATTAAAGAATTGAATAAAGAAAAGTCTCATCTAATAATAGAATAACAGCAATAAAGATAATTATAGTAATAATACCCCAGTAAGATGATTACATATTATATGGATATGATAAATAAAACTGTCTGTGCTAGGCCTAGGCACAGGGACATGGCGACATGAAAAAATATAGTTTTGTAAGTCATAAATGGTTATAATTTTGTTTTCCTGTATCCTTACTGAAAAGTTGCAGCATGTCTACAAGTTTGTCTGTCTGTATAAAGATATTTTTATAGTTTACTTTTTTCTATTGTCATGGAAGGTTTACAACTGTTTCAACGGGTTTAAATTAGATGCTTAGTCCAGGTATTTTGACTCGAGGAAATATGATTTTCTGTGGTTGCTGAATCTCACTGTTCCTGACAAGGCCTATGTAAAATGTATAGTTTATAACAAGCTTATCTGGATGTAAAATCTTACTTGAACACACAGAGAAGCACAGATCATAATAGATATTAAATTCAATAGAGTTTTTTTTCCATCCCGAAAATAGACTTAATATTTTACTTAGTAAAAGCAAAACAGAAAGACATGCAAATATGAATTATAGAGTAGATGATTAAGAACAAATGATTCTTCCCACTAGAATTTTTAGATCCAATCATTGCCAAATAGATATAGTCAAAGGAATTTTAGAGAAATTTTGCGCATTTATTTCTCATAGGAACTAAGAAAATTAGATTTTTTTTAAAAAAGTTACTCTAGTTACCATGTTATATCTATTATTGATAAATAACCATCAGAGCCTAAAGTGAAATGCTGGTATTAAGTTATTACGAGGATTCTCAGCGGGAGAGTTTTCCCTTTTGTGGCACAATTCAATAAAGAATCGTGTTCAAGTGGAAGGGGAGGGGGGGGGGGGTATTCGATATTCACGCATCTTTAACAATCAAGTATCTCTGCAAAGATCCCCTTAAACAATATCTAAGGTTATTTGATTGTCTGCAAATGCTAATTGTGGTATTTTTTATGATGATTTAAGTTTTTAATACTTTTTTTTCTTTTCGATTTAAGAGCTTTGATATAAAGATATTCTGGGACCCAGATATTTTTATAAAATTTTCTTAAATATTGTAAAATATTAAATTATCATAATTTAAGAAAACAAACTTTATATCATTTAAACCTTTCTCAAATATCTGTTGAGGTAGAAATTTACAATATTATAGGTCACTATCTAACAATGCCTAAGATAATAATAAAACTGCATTTTTGTATTTTAATTTATTATTTTATTAAAAATCCTGCTTACTTTAGAATATGATTATCCTTGTTTTAGAACCGTTTTGCTAACACTGATAGATAATATGCAAACTTTGATTGAAAACCAATTAATAATTAATTTTATTGTTTAACAGAGATTGAGATGAGGGGCGGAAAATATGGGATCAGGGAAAGAAAACGAAGTAGAGGGTTTCGTCGTATTTTCACTATAGCTTTTAATTATTTTAAGTAAGGTTAATGTTAATGATTGCCCTGTTCTATGTATAATTAGAAATTGTTTGTATGTCTGTACGTCTGTTTAAAACATGTTCAAGGAAACGTAATTTTCTCAGTTCCTATTTTAGATAGAGATAATAATTTTTTTGCGAAGAATCATTGTACCAATATGCATTCTCTACTAGGCAGTTTGTCTGTAAATCATGCTTCAAACGAAATTATATTTATTCATATAAAAAATGTTTTGTAATTTTCATTCTTTCATTTTCTCTCTCATTTATTATGGCCACTAAACATCCGCTCTACATCTTACTGCTTGTCTGCTTGTCAATCCATGATTTTTCTTGTGCTTCCCTACTTAATTATGGATGTTTTCATCCTTATTTAAATTTATGCAGCACTAAGCTATTGTTACTAAAATAGGAAGCCTCAAATGATCTTTAAATCTTGCAAAAATGCTTTAACATTTGAACTTAGCAGTTGTAAAATTGTTGGCGCGTAGAATCTCCACAATTTAAAAAAAAATCAATATTAGTTAATTTTAAAAATCTACGCCATGATTCTAATTTACTTGTTTATTGTCTAATTAAAAATGTAGAAAAAAAGTAAATTTGTATTGGTTTATCTTTTTGCTAATTATTAGTTTTTTTCTAGATAAATTTAAGATGCAACTAACTTTGTTTGCTATTACTTTGAACGTAATTGTTCCTTTTCCGTTGATTTATTAGTAATATATTGAGGTATCTTAAACAACTTCAAACCAACTCAATTGTACTGTTTTATAAACAACAATTATTATTAATTGGTTTTAATCAATATAATTGACTTTTTATTTGACAGAAATTAAATTAGAAAACATTTTTGACTCAATAAGTTACTGTACATAAACATACACACCAACACCAACCCACACACATACACACACACACTCACCCTCATACACAAACACACCAATTTGTCATTACTAATTCCAAAAGGCCTGAATCACTTGAATACACACAAAAACTCACACATTAGTCAAGAGGAAGGATATTGCAACCTTGTTTTTGCGTGAAAAAAAAAATATTTTTTGTTCTTGTGTTAAAATCTTTGTGGACAAAGATATGCAACAAATCTAGCCTAATCTCCTAAAGGAGGTAGCTTTCGCAGAATTCCGTAAAGGTGTGACTTTTAAGACTTTAAAATAAGAGTAGAACTCTAAAATTGGCAGGCTAGTTGCTCTAATATGGTACATTGTAGAACTGTGAAGAAACGGCGGCAAAACCGCCGCAGCTGCTGAAAACCGGTCCCGTTAGTTTTTTCCCTTTTTCTCGTTAGATTACACAAATTTGAATCATTTAAGACAAACTTACTAATTTCTAATAAAGTTGACCTTTTATTTGCTCTGAACATTTGTGTTTAATATAAAAAACATATCCCAACTCTACCAAAAAAATCACAAGTGTCCGAAGAAAATATTGGGAAAATTCATATAGAAAAAAAGTTGCCTCAAGTGATTCAAAAGTTTCTAATTTTGCGAGAAAACGTGAAAAAAAATTGGCGGTTTTCATCGGGAGCGGCGGTTCGGACGCCGTTTTTTCTTCTCACAAATCTATGTTATACCCTATAAAAGCAACTACCATGCCAAATTTTAGAATTATTCTCCTATTTTTAAGTCTTAAAACTCACACCTTTCCGGAATTCTGCGAAAGCTACCTCCCCCTTTAAAAAACTATGAAATACTAGCGGCTTTGCCCATGCCCATAGTCTTTTGCTTTAAACAATTCCATGGTATATACAATAAGAGATATAAGTTTTCCGGAATTTTAATGTAGGGAGTAGATTTGAAATCTGCATCAAATTTTAAGGATTTTTTATAAAATTCATTTTTTGTATAATTCTTTATCTAAAAGCGGAAATACAAATTAAGTTAATTAATTTTGGCATCCGTGATTGGTGGATTTAAAAAATCTGCGCTCTGATTGGATGTCGTACATCATTCAACCAATTAGAGCACAGGTAGTTTAAAATCCAACTATCCTATTGGTCAAAATTAATTAACTTAAAATGTATTTCCGCTTTTAGATAAAGAATTATACAAAAAACGAATTTTATAAAAAATCCTTAAAATTTGATGCAGATTTCAAATCTACTCCCTACATTAAAATTCCGGAAAACTTATATCTCTTAATATACAAAGCACAATTTTATCGATTGACCAATTTTTGAGATCCTTTGCCTTCTTGAAAAATAATTTACTATTTTGTATCATTTTCATTTTATAAAGCGAACAAAACCTGGATTTTTTTCCCAATATACTTAAAAGTGCAACCGTCTTCTCCCTGAAATGTCAATTAAGGCACATATGATTTGAAGTAAATTATATAGGTATGAGGTGATTTCATTAAAAAAAATTCTTGAATGACGTAAAACAGTTTTTTTTATGTGTGCATATAAAATTGATTTTATTTTTTGGAGGTATGAATTAAATGAAATACAGTATTGTATAACCTAACCTATAACATAAGTTTAGCCGTTAGTAAAATCATATTAGAGCCAGCAGACAAAATGAGAAATCATTGACGAAAAAAAATTGAAATAATTTCAGTATTATATTTTGATTTAGTTCGGATGAATGTTAGAGTGTAAAATATAGATCTAAGAATTTGTGTTTATAGGCAGGGCAGTTGAAACCAAAAACTGAATTAATTCGAATAAAAATATTGTGTAATTTCAGCTGACTTTGGGGGACATTCTTCACTCCCTCTTCCCAAAAAATAGCTGAAATTTCGAAATTTATTTCCTTGAATAATTCAGTTGTTGGTTATAACTATACCCGAATTAAGGGTTTTAATTTTGTAATTATTTTGAAGCTATATTGCAGTATAAAGTTGGTCTTTGACAGATATTAATTCAGACGAATTCACAGATTTATGAGTAACCACATTAAATGTTACTTTGTTTTTTACACTTATAGATGTTGTCGTCCTTGTTATATTATGATTTTGGTTTTGAGTTTGAGTGTTGTGGGTTGATCAATGTAGATGGATGTTATTACAGAGTGTTACACACACGGATGGGATCTCACATTTTAATCCCTTTTTAAAAAAGTAAGAAGATAAAAAAATTCTTTTTTTCATGCACTAGATTTCCAATAACAGCATTCTATAGTTTCATATTTTTGGTTAAGTTAGTTCAAGTTTGGTTTAAAATTGCCCCACATTTACATTTTAAGGAACCCAATAGTTTGGATATCCCCGCAGGGACAAGAAACTATTTTAATTAAACGAATGAAAGAAATAAAACACAATTCAAATTGGTGATTATGTGTTCCTTTCTCTGTTTGCTGCATCTTATTGACCCATAACACTACGCCCCATCCACTCAATAACATTGGGTCAGAAATTTAATTTAGAAATTAAAAAACATAAATAACAATTCTAATATAAAAATAATAGGATGTCTGTAACATTGAAGCCTTTTATTGGTCAATTGAAAGTTTAATTATTTTGTTGGGGGTTATTTCCATCTCCCAAGACAAATCGACCCTGGAAAAATATAATTTTGACCTTTCTTTATTAATTTGAGACCATAGTAGAATCAAACCATATTAAATCTCATCCTTTTTCACCCAACATCAACTTTCATATTTTATGAAAAACAAAAAGGTTTCAACGTATATAGAGTCATGCACAGAAAAAGTTTGATAAAATATTTAATAGTTTTTAAATTACTATGACTCTAAGCTTTATTTGACATGATTGCTTAAATGTGTTTGACAAACAAAACATGGTTTTATTTTCAGTTTATTTTCCTTGGCTAATTTGTTTTTGTAAAATTTATAATTTTTAGTATCAAAAAAAAACGAAATAAGAAATTTAGTTTGAGTCTATATTTATGTGAGACTTAGAAAAGAAGAATGAAAGCTTTTAGTTACAACCAAAATATACCTATCTAAGTAAAGTTTTCAGTTACAGACATCTATAATACAAAGTAGAACGATGTCTGTCTGTCTGTCTGTCTGTCCGTCTGTCCGTCTGTCTGTCCGTCTGAAGCTTAAGATCTCAGTAACCACTGAACCGATTGGGCCCTACTCTTCAGGGAATTTACCTACTGGTCCTATGATGGTTTTAAGCTATTTTCTTGGGGGATGGGACACCCCCAACCCCCCAAAAAATGAAAAATACCCCCCCCAAAAAAAAAAAATTTTACTTTTTCTTTTTAAACTCTGAAATAAGAAATTGGGTTATCAAATTCGACTCCCCCCTCCTCAAGTGCCCCTAGAGGCCTCTAGGGGCGTAGCCGCTAGTTAATTATAAAGAAGCTTTGTTAAATTAATAAATATCGTATCCATGCTACGCTTCAAACTAAATTTTTATTTTAGGTGATTTACATTTTTCTGCATATCTATTCCCGCCCCTGTAGGGGCCTACAATTAAAATTGTGAAAAAAATGTTGTTCACGTATGCAATACAAATTTCCAGGCCTATGAGTTTGATATGCAACGTAACATTAATGTTATTGACGGAAGCTTACTAGATAAACATCTAGAATTTTTCTCACATTTTTTTAGGTTTTGAGAGGACCTTCTTTGATTACAATGTATTAACAAAGCATATTTTTATCTTTGATATGAAAAACGTAATAGTCGGTTCAGAATTGGATTAAACCATAATAAAGAATTTGCATACCGAGTTCACGGAAAAAGTACTAACAGCAAAAAAGGTGTAAAAGATAGGTTACTTTTAATTTTGTCATGTTTAAAACGATAAGAGATTCCCTTTATATTCTTTTAATGAAAGCCGAAACCAGAATAATGCAAAAAAAGACTGAAAGTGAAAAAAGATAAAACGAAAAAATGAATTATAATAGAAAGAAAATTTATTTTAGGCTATTTTATTTTTACTTTGAGTAGCATAAAGTAAAAATATTAGGTTACATATAAAGTTTTTCGGATCATATGAAGGAAATGAAGTCATTCCTAAAAAGGACAGAAATTCCCTTCCAAAAAGGACAGAAATCATCTTCCTTTTTCTCAGATATCTCAAATATGGACAAAAATCACTCTCCTTTTTCTCACATATCTGAAAAAGAGGATAAAAATCACCTTCCTAAATCTCACTTTATCTTCCTAATTCTAAGAAAATTAACCCAATACCTCTAAGTTCTTCCTTATTCTCAGATAGCCTACCTTATTCTAAGAAATTCTT
This sequence comes from Acartia tonsa, assembly GCF_053477335.1. NCBI lineage: Eukaryota > Metazoa > Arthropoda > Copepoda > Calanoida > Acartiidae > Acartia > Acartia tonsa. Next base: position 35,704,238 of record NC_137261.1, read on the forward strand.
CCTTATTCTAATAAGATCTACCTTATTCTAAGAAATACTTCCTAATTCTATGACAATCTACCTTATTCTAAGACATTCTTCCTTATTCTAAGAAATTCTTCCTAATTCTATGAAAATCTACCTTATTATAAGACATTCTTCCTTATTCTAAGAAATTCTTAGTTATTCTAATAAGATCTACCTTATTCTAAGAAATACTTCCTAATTCTATGAAAATCTACCATATTATAAGACATTCTTCCTTTTTCTAAAAAAAATCTACCTTATTCTAAGACATTCTTCCTAATTCTATGAAAATCTATCTTATTCTAAGACATTCTTCCTTATTCTAAGAAAATCTACCTTATTCTAAGACATTCTTCCTTATTCTAAGAAAATCTACCTTATTCTAAGACATTCTTCCTTATTCTAAGAAAATCTACCTTATTCTAGGACATTCTTCCTTATTCTAAGAAAATCTCTTCCTAAATCTCACTTAATCTTCCTAATTATAAGAAAATTAACCCAATACCTCCTAGTTCTTCCTTATTCTCAGATAGCCTACCTTATTCTAAGATTTTCTTCCTTATTCTAATAAGATCTACCTTATTCTAAGAAATACTTCCTAATTCTATGAAAATCTACCTTATTATAAGACATTCTTCCTTATTCTAAGAAAATCTACCTTTTTCCCTCAAAGTCTTCCTTCTCATCACATATCCTTCCTTTGTCTCAGATAATTTAGCTAATTCTTGCTAATTAGACCAACCATTCCTGGGATCTTAAGCTTCAGACAGAAAAACCTTACTATTTTCTTCATATTCTACCAGGAGATGAGAAAAGTGCTGTGTTGCAATAATTTTATGTAGATCAGATTTTTTCATCCAAATAAAAAAGCTAGCTTTTTTTAAGAGTGAAAAATAAGAATGTTTTTAATTTAATGACAAACTAGCCCCTAGAGACCTCTTTAATTTTAGTGGGTTTCTAATTTTTTTTTTTGGGGGGGGGGGAGATTTTTCCTAGGGGAGATATCTCTTTAGAATGTGTTAGTACTCTCCCCCAAAATAGCTATAAACCTTCCTTTGTCTTATAAGAAGCTAAACAGTAATGAAGAACCATACTGCTTCTATATATAATATTAAAAAAATATTCTTATAAAAAAGGTAGCTTTTAGAAATTAGAAAAAAAAACGTCCGTCAGCTTGGCTAGCCTGGACAAGAATTTGACGCAGCACGGCCGGCTACATGGTAAGGGAGGGGGTGTATTTTTTATGAACGAACACAAACCCACAGACATACATTTAAAATAAGACCATAGACTATGTATATTTAGAATTTTAAGAATTTTAATGGATAATTAATTATATTGTTAGTGTTTTATTTCAAACTAGCGGCTACGCTCCTAGAGACACTTTTAGGGGCACTTTAGGTGGTGGGAATTGAATTTAATATCTCCATTTTCTATAGTAGTTTAAAATGAAAAAGTGAAAAAAATGAAGGGAAGGGGGTTAATTTTTTTTGTTTTGGTGGGGGGGGGGGGGATCATACTCATCCCCACATTTTTCATTTCTGTTTTTTTTATTTTAAATTAAAATTTTTTGTAAAGGAGTAATATTTTTCAAGGTGGGTGGTGGTACCCTTCTCAAAATGGCTATAAACCTTCTCAGGATCTATGAGAAGCTACAGTGTAAAAATGAACCATATCGGTTCAGCGGTATCTAATTATTTTAAAAAAACTTTTATATTACATATTCTATATTTACAAATTGTCTTTGATATGTTGTCCTTGTCCCATGCCGAAACAGAGAAATCAACCTATAATCAGGAATTAAGAGGGATAGGACAATGGATGATAAATCAATTTACTTAATTAATTAAATAAAAAGTCTCTAAAGTTGTTGAGCCCATTAATAAGAAATTGTTAAAATAAAACTGTGTAATAATCCAGGGAGGGAGTGAATATTGAGCTGTTTATTACACTGCACTGGTCCCCAAAGTTTTATAATAACGTTTTCTTATTCAGTGACTTAAAACTTTTATTGAATTTTATTGGTTTGTACATTAAAATGAGTGTCCTGTCCATTAACGATTCAATTCAACCACTAATTATAACTTACAAAAGGGATAATTTTATGTTTAATCAGTGAGGATTTACATCAACTTATCGGCAATTGTCTTATTCTTTAGATCCCTGTTAATAGTAAACGATTTAACCACCAATTATAACTTACAGAAGGGATAATTTTATGTTTAATCATTGAGGATTTACATCAACTTATCGGCAATTGTCATATCCCTTTAGATCCCTGTTAATAGTATATTTGGGGAATGAATAATAGAACATATGGGTTAGTGAGGGGATGAGTGATGACCAACATCAGAGCTAAAGAATTGTTGATTTTCGGATATTTTTATAATTATAAATATATGTTCAAAAGATATAAAGGATTATGAATTTTCTTAATATTCATATTACTTAATACCAAAAAATAAAATATTTCTTAATGTCAAAACTTTTTGTATTTAGATTTTAGTATTGGTCTTTAAAAGCAACAAATTGGGTCGAGTTGGGTCAATATTTAAAAGGATGGTTCGATTTTTAAAGCTATAAGTACCCTATCTTATTGACATAGAGTTACATAGAAAAGTTGTCGCCAAATTAAGTTGCTAACCTGTTTATTGGTCAGTTTATTCACCATAAAGAAGGAAAAGAGATAGGGTAAAGGGGAGAGGGGATAGATAATGTTTTAACCATCTACAACAATGATATTTTAAGAGGATACAAAATTATGGTTCAACTTCCAATTAATTCTATATTTATTCACGTGGATATTATCACAGGAGAAATTTTTTAGTTAGTTTAGGTTGCAATTTCCCTTCGATTTTATTTGGTGTACCATTTTTCCATTAGGATGGGAGGGAATAGGGTAAAGAATTGGGTGGGGAAGATCGTTATTTTAGCCCGCAAGAGAGTTCACTCTATTATAGAACATGAAATGTTTCGTGTAAGATCTAAGTAATAATAAATCCATTGTGGTGAATTCAAAATTAAAAAAAAAATTGAAAATTGACCCACTCTAATTGCCCTTGAATTGATTTCATAATTATCAGCTGTTTTAGTTTACCGACGAAAAGAATAAGTTGCCAACTTTCTATAGAGTTTGTACCACATAAATAGGAATGTGAAGAAAAAAAACATTACATTGGTTGAGACTAGCAGCTACGCCACTAGAGGCTTCTATGGACACTTTGGGTAATTAATCAAATAAAAATGTCTGACTCTAAGCCTGGGATTTTATTTTTGAAAAGGAAAAGATTTTTTTCTGATGGTTAGGGGGGAAATTTTTTTCTTTAGGCAATTTTTCTTGGGAGCTCAGACAAACATCCTGTTACTTTTATAAAAGGATTGCTAATTACATATAGTTATTGAAGAAAATTATCAGTAAAATATACAAAATATTTTAATTTGTTTTGAAATTATTACTTTTTTGGTTTTGGTCTAATATTTTATGTGTTGGCTAGAGAAAGATTGTAAAGACTACTTGTCTTTTTCTGTTATCCTGTTATTATTAGGTTTATTTCTCTGCAAAATTATGTTAATATTATTAATAATTTTATGAATAAAAACATAAACACTAAATGTCAAAAGATACAACTAAAAAAAATACTGAATTTTCTATTATTTCTTAAGATAATTTCATACTTCTGACTGGGGTTCCTATTAAAATGTACTTTATGAATTTCCACCTCTAAAGTACAAACAAACATTTCAGGTCAAAAGATACAACTCAAACTTATCCTACACATGTTGTTCTGATATCCCAATAAACATAAGGAAATATATGTGAGAAAAACCAAGATTTTGAGAGAATAAGGAAGGGGAAAAGGCAGAATTTATATATTCTCTATACCTCTATTTCAGTTATGATATCCCAATATAAATTAGGAAAATTATCTGAGAAAAAGGAAGAATTAGGGGAATTAAGGAAGAACTTCTTAGAAAAAGCTAGGTTATCTGAAAATAAGAGAGAATTAGTAAGGAAAAGGAAGAAGTTCTTAGAATAAGCTAGATTTTCTTAGAATAAGGAAGAATGTCTTAGAATAAGGTAGATTTTCTTAGAATAAGGAAGAATGTCTTATAATAAGGTAGATTTTCATAGAATTAGGAAGTATTTCTTAGAATAAGGTAGATCTTATTAGAATAAGAAAGAATTTCTTAGAATAAGAAAGAATGTCTTAGAATAAGGTAGAATTTCTTAGAATAAGGAAGAATGTCTTAGAATAAGGTAGATTTTCTTAGAATAAGGAAGAATGTCTTAGAATAAAGTAGATTTTCATAGAATTAGGAAGTATTTCTTAGAATAAGGTAGATCTTATTAGAATAAGGAAGAATTTCTTAGAATAAGGAAGAATGTCTTAGAATAAGGTAGATTTTCTTAGAATAAGGAAGAATGTCTTAGAATAAGGTAGATTCTCATAGAATTAGGAAGTATTTCTTAGAATAAGGAAGAATTTGAAGGAATAAGGTAGACTTTCTTAGAATAAGGAAGAATTTCCTAGAATAAGGTAGGTCTTCTTAGAATAAGGGAGAATTTGTTAGAATAAGGTAGATTATCATAGAATTAGGAAGTATTTCTTAGAATAAGGTAGATCTTATTAGAATAAGGAAGATTTTCTTAGAATAAGGAAGAATGTCTTAGAATAAGGTAGATTTTCATAGAATTAGGAAGTATTTCTTAGAATAAGGAAGAATTTGAGGGAATAAGGTAGATTTTCTTAGAATAAGGAAGAATTTCATTGAATAAGGTAGGTCTTCTTAGAATAAGGGAGAATTTGTCTAATTAAGGTAGAATTTCTGAGAATAAGTAAGAATTTGGGTAAATAAGGTAGATTTATTAAGCATAGTTGTAATAGTGAGGAAAAGGAAGAATTTCTAAGAATTAGGAAGAATTTGTAAGATGGTGGACAGAGGTCACCTTCCTTTAGTGAGAATTTGTAAGATAGTGGACAGAAATCACCTTCCTTACAGAGAATTTGTAAGAAAAAGGAAAGTAAATAGCCTTCCTATACCCAAGGAAGGGAATTTCTGTCCTTTTTAGGAATGACTTCATTTTCTTCATATGATCCAGTTTTTCTTTAAAAAGTTCTACATTGCAAAGTTATGAAAATAGTAAAATTGTTAACAACACAAAAAAATTAAAAGGACTTTACTTTTCGTTTATAATTCTTTTTTTATGTTTATAAATATATATTTTATGTGTGTGTGTGTGTGTGTGTCTGCGTTCTCTGTGTGTGTGATGGATGTCAACTATAATCAATTTTACAATGCAGATAACAACCCATGATAAATTTTATCAATAATAGTTTTTTTTATAAATCAGTGAAAAAAGGTTTGATTTTTATCATCTTGAATGCGGAAATAAAGGAAAAATATTTCAGTGGAAAGAGCTGATTTGGTGCTTTCCTTAAAATTTCTGTCGAGCACTGAGCTACTGTTCATTATTTTTAAAATAAAATCAAATAAGGGGAGGGGGTGAGATGTGGCTTTTCTTACTATGACTAACCCATGCAGGGCCTAAATCTGCAGGTCCTAACCTTCGGTTTAAAGATTGACTACTCCCCCCCCCCTCCGTAAAAAAATTCGATTTATTTTTTAAAAAGAGGGGTGGGTGGGTTTTGTGCTTAACAAAACACAGAATATCTAAATTTGAGATCGTAATAAAAATTTCTAAAAAGTCATCGAAATTTGAATTTGACATCAATTTATTTTCTCGAGTGTTTACAAAAATGATAAAAATTTCAATTGAAAATCATTTAAAGTTTCAATCGTATTTCAATATTTTGAAATAGCATTTGTTAATAGAGTTTAGTTTAGTTTTCAACCTCTTTAATAGGACAATAGGGTGTGTGGGGGGGAGGTATGTTCGTTTCGCACACCCCTCTGTTCATGTACACGCAACGGCAAAGTACAAAATAATAATTTTTTCTGTCAAAGGCATTTTAAAGCAATAGTGTGACAAAAGGCGCTAACAAATTTGCATCTAAATCTATTTGCAAAAAATAGCCTAAGATATTTGTTTCGGCAGGGAAATGGATACTTTTATGATAGAATAATGATATACTAAAAACAGGAAAATATTGATTACTAAAAGAATAAAAAAGTTTTAGATTGTAAGACAAAAATTAAGAATATATATATATATATATATATAGATAATTATGACAACATCCATTGAGGCGAAACTCATATATTAAATGGTGGAATAAACGAACATGAACATGAACACAAATATGTGAAAACTAAATGACCCCATTAAAGAAAATCTTGTCTTTAAACAATAAAAAGGGTGTACTATACAATTCTGGTAGATCAAAATATCAAGCCCTACAAACATGATTGATACGCCAAGTGGGATTGAAAAATAAATTTAGAATGTGTATTGTTGCCAAGAAAACTAATAATATATCCATGAAGAAGCAAGTAAGAAGTAGCAGAAGTACCAGTCTTGATCCTTTGACCTCAGCACTAGAAAACAGTTGAGAGTTTTAATATATCTCCGTTTTTTACTATAAGAGCTATGCAATTAAGATATTTGTTACTAGAAATAGCCTAAAACCATTATTTAGCAGGCATTAAGCACATTTTAAAGAAATGGGTTTGTCTATTTTTGACATATTTTGCTGAAATGTTTTAGGATATCTTAGATGTTTTTTGTTTTGTTATTAAGCTTCTGGTTATGAAAATGCTATATGCGATAATTTTATGAGTAAAAACTCTTTTATGAAAGAATTATTGGTACAATCAATATTATATTTCTTAAAGCTGTTTTCAAAGGTTTGAAATTGACTTTAAATATCTCTTAAAGAAGAAAAAATAAGTTGAAGCTTTTAACTGTAAATATATTTAAGTTTCCAACTGAAGGAAAAATACAATTGCTCTAAAATCTATAATTTTTGACCAACCACATTTTTTTACCACCAGGGCGTGGTATTGTGGTATAGCGTAGCTTTTCAGTGAACTAATGTCTACTTAAGCAAATGTTCTAGAACTATATTTCATTGTTTTTTTTTGTTTTGATTATAACATCAATCTTGTTTTCTAATTTAAAAAAATACTTTTTATTTGTTTATTTATATGTGATTAAGCATCAAAAAACTAATAAGAATTTCAGTGAGAATAGTAGAATTAAGGACACTCTAGTTAATAGTTATTCATACTAAATCCTCTCCTTTGTATCTGCAAAAACCAGAAAAATATTTGAAATCAATTATCTTTTATGCCGAATTGAAACTTTACATTTGGACATACAACCAGGCCATTGTTTATTGATAATAACATTTGGGTTTGGCTAATAACAGACAAGTTTTGGGAAAACAAACTAGAGAATAAAATAGTTTGAAAAAACCATGGATCTTCAGCGATAACACAATAGATAGATAGATTGATGACAAAATAATTTGTGTAGATAACAATTATTGGTTGAAATTTATGGACACTGCTGGACACTTACCCAACCAATTGAGATTTAATATAAGTACCCAAAGATTGTAATCAAACGAACAAGATAATATGTTTTTAAAACAAAGTCCCCTTCCAACCCGTTATTTGCTTTAATTCTTTTAATCCTTTAATCATTAAATCCTTCCCCCCCCCCCTAATACAGAGCAGTAAATAGTATAATATACAAATAGTAAAGATATATTTTCAAATCCTTTTTTTAAAATTATTGTAATTAAAACCACTTTAGAATAATCGTGGGAATAAATAATGGAAACCCATAGACATAATTAACCCATTTGTAATAAAGTCCGCTAATGATGGTAACAAAAATAGTTTTCTTCTATATTATATTTCAGTGTAATCAGTTTTATGGTTATAATCTAACTCCCAAATACAAAAATATTACAATAATACATCACATAACTACAAGTGTGGTAATATTTATTTTGTACGTCATAGAGATTAAAGTTTATTTAGTTCACATCAATTATCTATAATTTTAATACTTAAATTTTATTACTTTTACTTAAAAGGTGTTACAGTCTGCCCTCAAAAAGCTAAAAATTTCTTTTAATTAGGTAAAACAAAATTTTAATTTAGACTGTTTGATAAAAAAATTTTGAATAAGTTTGAATATTTGAATGTGTAAAAAAAATTACTTTTTAATTGTTTACTAAAAAAAATTTCAAAATCATACTGTAGTTTTGCTTTATTTAAAGAAAAAGGAATTATTGCTTAGATTTAGAACTCAAAATTGTAGAAATTAAACACATTTTGGAAATATTAAAATGATTAATAAGGGATTCATCTGATGGCAGCTGTTATTTCAGTAATTCTATTTGTAGGCACTCCTTGCTGGATGTGTGGTTGCGGATCATCAGCTCCTGATATTCCAAATATCCAATGAATACATTTCTCCATTTTTCAGGGAGAGAAGGATGTGCATGTTGTCTCAGCAGATGGGTGAATTCTCTGCTCTTGTTTTGTTGAACTCGTATCCGGAACAACTTGTTGACTCATCAGGCAGGTATAAGTGATTTCCCTTTTATTTTTTTTCTTTTTTTTGTATCAATAATAATTCCAAAAGCGATATATAAAAAAAATTTTTTAAGTTCTAATTGTTAATCAAAAGATAAAAATATTTTAATTTGCTTATTCATAATATTCAAATGATTAAAATGGAAAAATTTTCTTCTGTAATTTTACTTTTCAACAATAAAAAAATCTTAATTTACTTGTTACTTTTCATAAAAATTTTACTGAAAACTTTTGAGGAGACCTTAACATAAATTGTAAAAATTTCTTTAATAATAAATTTTTCTATTTTTTATAATAAGGAAAATAAACCACTACTTTTACATTATGTTGCAATGAAAAATTATATAAGAAATCAATTTAAATATCTCTTTATCCTTGTTTGTTTTGGCTTCTTTAATTTCAGGTTTTTTATTGTTACTGGTTTTCACCCAATTTCCTATAATGTTATAACAATTAGTTTTACAGTAGCCAGTGATCATACACGTCTACTAGAATTTATCATTATTACTTTTAATTTTTATAAAAATAACTTTGCATAAAATTATCTTTTTAAACTTTCAATAACTTTGCATAAAATTATCTTTTAAACTTTCAATAACTTTGCATAAAATTATCTTTTAAACTTAGCATAAAATTATCTTTTAAACTTTCAATAACTTTGCATGGTTATCATAAATCTTCCAAGAAAAGTAATATCTTTTTAATACTTTTTATAGATATTTTCCAAAAATGAGTTGTAGCCATACTGTTTACCTTCAATTTACTAAACTCATGTCTGTGTTTACTGTGGCGCAGGCGTTTAAATTTCTGGTGAATGAACCGGTCAGCGCCATTTCATATCTATCAGGGTCTGTTGACATCTCTTTGGAGACCTTAAAAGTAAACCGAATTTTATTTTAATGAATTTTTCAACTATCATTTAGTTTACACTTTTAAATTGGATATTTTTAAAATTTTCTTTAGGCATTTTTTCGCATAATTTTCCTTTAACCTTTTTGTCTTTCTATTTAAATTATCGTGCTAAAATTATCATTCTAATATTTCTCCCCAGGATTATCATAAAATTATCTTTTTCATTTTTTATTTAGGATAAAATACCGTACCTGGATGAGATGGATCTTCCCTCCATTAATTTCTCTGGCGCTATACTGTGGGCATCTTTCATTTTCAGCATCCTGCTGAACTTTTTCTTATTGTGTCTCACAGGTATTATCTAAAATTAATTTATATATGAGTTAGGGTGCTGTAGGATTAAACTGAATACGCCTTTGGTTTCTAGCTGGTCTAACCATAGGCCTATTTTCTTCATTTACAACTATCATTTCTATATTATCTTTCCTTTTCCTTTTTTTGTGACACAATTTTATACATTTTCTCATAATTCTTTTAAATATACTAAGAACAATATATCCTAGAATCAAATTTGCCATGTATAATGAGATTTGTATATATATATTTTCTGAAGCAAATCTTTCAAAAATTGTTTTATCTTCTGAGAAGTTATTATTGAAATCTTTATTTGTTATAAAAGATTGTTCTGTAATTACCCCGTCTTTCCTAAAAGTACATACACTTTCACATTTATATTCTCTATTCAACAAAATAATAGTTTGACCTTTTTTAGCTTTTTTAAATTGGCATTTTTCTGTATTTTTCTTTTCTTGCTTACACGGAATGTCTATAATTTCATTTAGACAATAGTTTTTATCTTCAATTATCTGGCCTTCACATATCCCTTTATTGTCTATAACATAATTTTTTGCATCTAGAATAAGACATTTTTTATCGAAGCAAAATGGTACTGGTATAACTTTATAAGCAGGCGATATTTTCTTTTTAAAACCAAAAATTGTATTGTTTGATACAACTAAGCTTTTAAAACTACCCATAATTTTACATTCTGCAAATAATTTTTTATCTAAAACTGCTATTTCTGAATTTTTTAATTTTTCTTCTAGCTCCAAAAGATAATTTATAATTTGAATTAATGTTTCCATAATACTGTGATTTTTTCTTTCATCTTCTAATATTTCCTTTAAGCCTTCTACATTAAATTGTTTTTTCTGAGATGAAAAATTATATTTACTTTTTTCAAAATTAGAGATTTTAGTAAGGTAGTCCTTGAAAGAAATTAATTCAATAACTTCTTCATAGATTTCAGAACTGCCCTTTTTATTATCTATTTTAATTTCACTAATGTCATCTAACATTAATATCTTTTTAAGTTTATCTTTCATAACTGATATTTGGATACCATCGCTAGTGCATTTATTAGGAGTTGAGTGGCATACATCATTATCAACACTCCTTTCGCTAATATTATCATCCCTATTAGTAAGAAAGCTATCATCTAGACTATTTACTTGATAAGATTTAAAGGTTAAATTTAATAACTGCACCATACTTTTAATTGTTTCAACCATTGATAATATTTTAAGGCTGATGTTTATTTTAATATTACTGTCTTCACCTGTAATTGTATCCAGATCCTCCAGTTTTCTTTTTTCTTCGTCACTTAGGGTGTTGATTAATATGTTGAAGCTGGATTGTAGTAGTTTATAAATTTCTTCAAGACTTTCATTAAATTTTTCTCCGAAATTGTTGGATATATCATTCTTCATAACTGAAAGTTGTTGATCTATTTTGTTGATTAGTTCATTTAATGTATTTCCAGCTTTTCCATTAGCTTCTAAATTAATTGATACGATCATCTTTCGAATATTATTATAAAAGTGCAAAATGCTGTCTTTATTTGTGTTTTCACTATAGCTATCATTGTCATTTTTATTTTCACTTTGATTAGAATTATTATTGGTGGTACTATTATCACTGTTATCGTTGTCATTATCATTATTGTTTCCACCATTCTGATTGTTATCGTTGTCGTTATTGTTTCCACCATTCTGATTATCAGAATTATTTTCAGAATTATTTTCAGAATTATTTTCAGAATTATTTTCAGAATTATTTTCAGAGTTATTTTCAGGGTTATTACCATTTTGATTCTCTGAATTATTGTCAAGGTTATTACCATTTTGATCCTCTGAATTATTGTCATCTGAATTATTATCAAGGTTATCACCATTTTGGTCCTCTGAATTATTGTCGTCTGAATTATTATCAAGGTTATCACCATTTTGATTAGAGTTAGTATTTCCTTGGCTATTATCATTATTCTCATCCTCTTGGTTATTATCGTTTGTATTATCATTTTCTCCATTTTCAGGTTGCTCCCCTCCATCGTTGCAATTTTCGTTTTCATTTTCTTCAGGGTAATTTAACTGTTTTCCTAAAATATTAAGTAAATTAGTAATCTTAATGCGTAATTCATTTAAAGAAGATTTATACATATTTTTTAGTTCCATTGGAGTTTTTAGCTGTGTATCTTTCATTAAATTATAGCCAATAATTAGCAATAACTCTTTCTTTTTATCATTTACTTGACACATTAAATACATTCTAAAATTATGAAATTTTATTTTTGCTTGTGTTGTAGTCTGTGCATCAATAACCTGTTGAATCAAAATTTGGCTTTCGTCATATATTTCTCTATAATCTGTTTTAATTCTATTTTGTATTTCTATAAACAAATTTTCAATTTCTTCGTCACTAAGTCCATCAATATTATCTACTGATCTTTTTGTCCTTGGAATAGAACTTAATATATATGTCATTGCATCTATCAAATTTGTTATATAACATGTATTATCATTTTCCACATTATCATTTGCATTGAAACCCCCAAGTTTTTGTTTGATTTCATTCCATTTGTCAAACACATTTGGTTCCCCTCTTAGTATAGACAAAAAGGGATTTTTTTCCAATTGCAATTCTAAATTTTTAAGTTCCTTTATGCCCAATATTTCTATTTTTATCTTTTCTGGTTTTCTAAAATTATCTTTTAACTTTTCGCTTACCTCAAAGTGGGATGTGCCATATATGATGGTTTCCTCTTCTCCTTTTCTAGTGTTTACAATTGTGACCAAAATTATCATTAACCATCTTATAACTTTCATTTTGATCTGAAATCAAAAAAATTATCGTAGTATTATCTTTATGTTAGAGTATTATACTTTACTTGATCTATTACACTTTACAAATACAACAATTTTATCATTTAATATCAAGAATATTTTCGTTTTTAAGACTTTAAATTTTACTATCTTTACTTCGTTTTTTCTAATAATAAGAAAAATTTTATTTTTAAAACATTTGAACTTACATATCCTTTTATCCAGTGTTATCATATCATACTTAACAAAATTTTAACTTTAAATTATCGCTAAAAATATCTTATTCAACTATCTTTTTAAAGAAAACGTTAGTTTAACTTTAAATTATCTCTGTTTAAACTTTAAATACTTTCACCAAATATTATAATTTCACAAGTAATTTTCAAATATTTTACAGGGTTATCTTCTGAATATTTTACAGGGTTATCATTTTAAAACTTTCAAATATTTTACAGGGTTATCTTCTGAATATTTTACAGGGTTATCATTTTAAAACTTCATTGAAATTTTAAATAGCTTTAAATAGAAAACAAGTATTATCTTTTTGAAGATTTAATTCCAATTAAGTATCTCCAATATTATCCTTATTATCATAAAACTTTACAAACACTTTGTCAATATTATCCTTATATACTTTTTTCAAAGATTGAATATTAAAATTATCACGAAACCTTACAATTTGATTCTTAAGTAATAATTTGCATATATCTTTAAATATGAAACAAGTATTATCTTTTTGAAGACTTAATATAGTTAAGTATCTTCAATATTATCTTTTAAAAAAAATTGAACTTTAATGTTATCATAAACTTTACAAATACTTTATCTAAAGTTTGATTCTCAAATATAATTAGCAAATGTTTTACTTTATAAAATTTTCCAATGCTTTATATTTACTATTTTAAAACTAACTGGCAATTATGTGTTACTTTCATTATAATATATACACTTATTTACACTTGTGTGTTTTGCCTGTGACGTCATTCAATTTTTTCCTTCCTCCATTTCTTCATCCATGTCATTTTTTCCTTCCTCCATTTCTTCATCTTCATCATTTCCAAGGGTAAATGTTTCCATATCAAGGATTTTATTAGCTTCTAATTGCTTGGTTAGTTGACTGACTTCTTGTTCTTTTGTTGTTATGTCAGAGCGCATTTCCATCAAATGCTCTTGGCTTCGCCTGTAGTCTTCGAGTAAATCCTCACATCTTTTCTCATTTTCCATTTTTTCTTTCTTTACTTTTTCCAATTCTTCACGCGTGGCTTTAAGTTCATCTGTCAAATTACCATTTTTCCAAGCTAATTCTTGGACTTCTTTCTCAAGGGAATCATTTGTGGTCATTTCTGTTGTCATTTTAGTTTGATTTTTTTCTATCTCTTGACAGTATTTGACAATATCTTCCAGCAGTCCAGTGTTAGATTGGCACTTATTATTGATGTTTTGTAGCTGTCTTATCTTCTCCTTTTCAAATTCACTTTCAACTTTTTTGTCATCTTTTGCAATTTCTGCTTCTTCTTTTTCTATTTTCTCCTTTATAATTTTGATTCTTTTTGCTTTGTCGTCTTCATATTCTCTTTCACTTTCTTCTTTTTTAAGGTTAAGTTTATGTTCCTCCTCTTTCATTTCCTTCTGTGCTTTTTTACATCTAATTTCCAGCAGTATCTTGTTGTCTTGATCATCTTCTTTCAATATTTCATTTTGGAGGTTTTTTATTTTTATTTCCAAGGTTGAAATGTACTTTTGCAGCTGCTTGACATTCTCTGGCAGCTCGTGGCTTTTATTTTCAATCCTCTTGAGTTTGTTGGTCAGCTCAGTTAGATTCTTACTCTTTGTTGTTTTCTTTAACTCTTCCAGTTCAAGTTCCGCTTGTGTTTTTTTATCTTTTAGAAGAGCAACTTTGTTTTCATGATACTTCAATTTTAGATCACTTCTTTCATATGCAGGTTTGAATCCTTTCTTATCTTCCTCAGTATTATTTGTTGTACCAAATATTCTTTCATTGTATTCAACTTTCCTTTGTCTAACAAATACATCATCACAATTGTTTAGCAGAATTGCCAGAGCAGTGATGAAATGACCGGTTTCCATATACTCCACCACACACCTGGCTTGGAAGTAATACTTCTGTGTGTTTTCAAGGTTGTAAACAAAGAAGATAGGTATGTCTGCTGCTTTGGTATTCCTGGCTTTTAGATTGTTTACATATTGGGGATATGTGTTGGTGTTTTCATTCAGATTGTTTCTACGCAGCACAGACATTACAATTGAACTTCTGATATGGCTCATATACTCAATATTTATCTGCTTCCCTACATGTCTTAAGTATTCCTTTACTCCTTCAATTAGTTGGAACAAATTTTTGTCACGCAAATGGATATCTTCCATGGAGTTGCCAGGAAAACTCATGATCAGGATGGTTGGTGGTTCTTCAAATTTCACATTTGATATTATCATTTCACACATTTTCCCAATGTACACTTCTAGATTTTTATCATAACTATCGCTACTGAAGCAGGAGAAAATGTCAATATCAATGATAACAAACTTTGTCTTCTTTGAATCATTTTCATTGAGTTCTTTAACTACCATTTCCATTACTTTCCTATCCATACTTTTCCATTCCTTTTCAGGTACTTTTTTGTCAAAGGTTTGTGTTTGTTGTTCTAGCATTGTTTTTACTTCCATATTTTTTGATGACAGGAATATCTTGGTAGCGCCCAAAATATTTTTTATTTCACCCTGGGTATAACCAGTTTTCTTTAGCCTCACAGCAACTTCTTCGATGGAGTCATTTGATGATTCTCTATTATCATTTTTTGATCTTTTCTTTTCGTAGGGTTTATCCCTCATTCCTTGGTTGTAGCGTTTGACGCCCCTATCCTCATCTCTGGACTGACTTCCATTCCTAAAAAAAAATATAATAATTTTAATTATTTTTAGGTTTGCTATTCAAGAGACTTTTGATGAACAAGAAGCATTTTAATGTTTTAAAAGAAGTACAAATGGATCTTTCCCAACTTTCGACAAATTTAAATCCTGATGTATCTACCCCTGTACCTTCCATTATTGTATCTTCCCCTGAAAATAACATTTTACACGTCTAATTTTTCCAACAAATTTTCCACTTAATTTTTAGCAACAATTTTTTAATACAACATTTTATCATTTTATACTTTTACTCTTCCAATTTTATCTTTCCTAAACTTTCAATTTAATTTTATCCTCATAATATTTTAAAATTAAAGTTTTTTCTATAAAATATTTTGTCATACAATTTCGCTTTTTATCTTTTTAATCATAATATATAAACTACGTATATTTTTAATTTCAGAATTTTTGCATGTCAACAGAAAAATGTATCAAGTATTATCAAGTAGTATCATCTTACTTTATTCAGGTATTTTAGTTGAAAGTTTACTTTACTTGTGAAAATGTTTAACATTAGTCGTACCAATATCTGTGAAATGGCCTGCGGCCCGCAGCTACAAATTTTTAAAGATGAAATGTTACAAGAACTAACTGTGTCTACTATTGATGTTAATTTAGTTCAAGAAAATATACAAGAATTTGTATATAATATGATGTAAGTTATCATAATGAAATTTTAAGCTAGGCATTTAGAAAATTTTGTTGATTATCATTGGAAAAATTTATATCTAAACGTTAAAAAAGATTTCGTAGATTATCATTTGAAGATTTAATCTAAGCATTTAGAAAAGTTTAGGCATTTTTGAAAATTTTTGTTGATTATCATTGGAAAATTCAAATCTAAGTATTTAGAAAATTTTAAGCATTTTGAAAATTTTGTTGATTATCATTGGAAAATTTTCCCCTTAATAGCATTATGTAAATTATAAACTTTTACTCTTATTAATTTAATTCATTATCTTAGTTTAATTAAAATTTTATCTTAAAGAATTAAAAAGAATTTTCATAAGGGTTATATCTTTGTTTAGGGTCAACTACACCCTGCAGCAGCCCCACATTATCGACGACGCTCTCGCTAGGTTTTGGGAGAGGAACCCATTACTATCTCAACACAAGATTCAGTTGGGTTTGATAAACTTATTAAACACTGACGTGAGTTATCTTTCATACTAATTTATCTTATTTTCTTATATAGTTTTAATTATCAATATTAAATATCTTTCATTAAAGTTATCTTTCATAAATTAAGGCATGGCATTAATTAGCTTGACAAAAATCTTGATAAAAAGTTCAATGAGTATTTTATAATCACAGGATATTTGAGTATTTACATTTCTTTTTGAGTATTTAATTAAAAATATCACTGAAAATTGAGCATTTTTTAATACCATAAGCGTAAGATTATTTTTTAATACAATGTGTGAAATTAATTTCTGAAGAAAAATTTTCTTTCTAGGATGGAACACTTGTCTCTACTTTGTGTACGCAGTTATTGGGTATCAACGTAGCTATTCTTCGTTACCTACTTGTTTGTTATTCCTGTGTTATGGTTTTGCAGGTAACTTTACATGAACCCCATATAAAATTACCCCTTTTAAAATGAGTTTAACATTATTACTTTTCATTTTAAAAGTGTTATTACCCTTGACTTAATAAGGGTAATCTAATTAAAGTTACTTTTAACAGATATTTCATAACTTTAACTAGCTTCGAATTAATGTTACCGTAAATCAATTAATTCAAAGAAAAATTTGCTATGGAAAATAAAGACATTTCTTGAACGTTTACCATTTTAATTTGTTCTTTTGAGGGATATCTTTGAGCCCATAGACTTTTTGTTTAGGTTATCGTTCCACTAGTCTATCTGGTGACTTTTTTTCGGTGGATACACAAAACTTTGAAAGATTACTGCGACAGAAAGCGTGCTACAGAAAAAAACCCATCTAATGAAGAGGAATTCAAGTAATAATTTTTTACCTATCATATCTTTTCCTGTCTCTATCTCTCCCTGGTTCCATTTTCTTCTCTGAAATTTTCACATTAAATTATAATTTTAATTTATTTCACATTTCAAAATAAATTAAACCAAGAATTCTTGTAAAACTGTAACTGAGATTAACTGTTTTAATTTTGAGATATGTTTGCTTTTTGAGTATTTTTAATGAACTAATGTCATACCTTGCTACTTTACTTTGGGTTGACAATTTTTTGTCCTGTTTTAAAAGATGTTTTATAAAAGAACAGTCTTATGTTTGTTTTAAAAAGATGTTCTATTTAAAAGAACCGTCTTATCTTTGTTTTTCTAAAGTTTTTTCCGTTATTTATTATTTCAATTTTAAACAGATTTTTACATTTCTTTTGCTATTTTTTGTTAATAATCTATTTAATGATTTTTTTAACAATATTCATTTTAAATTGATATATCAACTGACCAAGTGTCCCTTTTTAAAGCATAATTTGTAAAAGGACAGTCTCTTTTTTCTTTTGACTTTCTAGCTTATTTTTAACTTTATTTTAACCAATTTTTATCACCTAAGTTATCATATCTCATAAACCACATTATCTTTTATGAAGAATAATTCACAAGTCTTTCATATTTATGACTTAAGTTATTTTTTATCATGTTTTATAAACCACATTATTTTACTTATAAATTTTCCTTTATAAGTGTCCTTTTAAAAAGTTAGTCTATAAAAGGACATTCTTTCATTTAATGTTTTCTTAAACAATCATTTTAATATGTCACCCCTTTAAAATGAATAATTTAGTGGGGGGGTGTTTTTGGTTTTATTTATTTGGTATTTATAATTTTCTATCTTTAAATTTTTCCGTTAGTTGGGGGGGTGTTGTTTTTTAGTTTTCGTAGTGTTATGTGTGTAACGTTTTGATCTTTTATTTTTATCTTTATATCTTTTCCCAACATTTGTTTTAATTCAAAGCAAATTATTTTGCACTTGTATTTTACTAAAAGAGTGTCCTTTTCTTTAATTAGAGACCCCACTTTAATTTTCCTGACCCTATTTTATTTATAATATATAGGACACTTCATTTTTTAAACATTTTTTCCTTCTAACCAATTTTATTGTTTTCATGAAAAATTTTCGATTTTATTTCACTTTTATGAAACCTCATTTTTAACATCATTTTACACACAAAACCTACTCTATGGTTCTTTATGTACAATTTTTAATTTTTTAGAAGAAATGATTGTCTTTTTAATTACCGCATAATTGTTTGTATATCTTTTTTTTAGCCATACATTTTAGGTTCAAATTTTAGACTATTTTTAGATTAGACTATTCAAAATAATCAGCAAATATCTCCTATTTCAAAACTATAATTGGTAACTTTACACATTTAAAATATAATTTTGTTTAATTAATCATATGACCTCAAAACTTTCTTAAATTTTTATGAATCATATACTTTTTCAAGTGTTTTAAAATTTTTATGAATCATATATCTTTTAATTGTTTATTTTATGACCTCAAAACTTTTCAAATTTTTATGAATCATCTACGTTTTCAAGTGTTTTATTAATCATTTTATCAACTAGTGTACATTTTTTATTTAATTACCCCTAATTACTATTAGGTCCACTTTACAGGTGTCCTTTTTTTTATGGTCTGATGATTATCATTTTAAAGCATTAACACGCAATTATACGTACGTTCAATTTCCTAATTTTTTCCCACAAGTGTTCTTTTCTGTTTTAATACTTTTTAATTACCATACATTCAAATTTTTACCTTTTAATTTATTATTTTATTTATTTAATTATCATAAAAATTATCTTTTTTAGAAATTTTCATTATTTTTTCACATATTCAGCTATTTTAATATGGAAATCGATTTTATTTTTCACTTGAAATTTAAATGGCTTGTCATAGTGTTTCATCCAAAGCTTCTAAATAGGGTTCTTCTTGAATATCCGACAGATTATCATTTTCATCTTTTTGTATAAAGATTTCTTCATCTGATTCACTTTCTATATTGTCAAATTTTTCTTCTGTTTCTTTAATTTTCGTTTTTATTCTTGATCTTTTTGATTCCATATTAGGTATATCAAAAATATTGCTTAAATTACTTAAATTAATGCCTCCAAACATCTCAGCTATATAATTTGGGAGGTTTAATTCTGCAATTTTTTCAAAATTAATTAACTTTACATCCGCTATATGCCTAGTTATAATTTGATTACTTACTGTTGATTCTAAAAGTAAAACATATTTCTTTGTTTTTATAACTTTATACAGAATAGTTCCAAAAATTGGTCTATATTTTGCACCATAACCACTATCATTTAACTTAATAATGACATAGTCATTTATTTTAAATTTGTGGTCAAATCTATTCTTGTTTTTCTTTAATATTACCTTCTGTTTTTCTTTTATAATTCTATTTCTACATTCTTTTACCATATTTAAAAATTCTTTATGGTAACTTTTTAATTTTTCTTCTAGATCAGAATTTACTTTAAGTTTATAATCAAACAAATATTCTCCTGGCTGTCTTATATTACCATCCAAATTTTTCACTGATAAAAACATAATGTTGTATGGGGTTAACTTACTATTTCCATAAGGTGTATGATTCAGCATATATGCTATTATAGATATAATATGATGGACGTCCAAGTATTTTTTATTTTCTCTAACTACCCTTAAAAGATAGTTAATTCTTTTCACCGCTATTTCCACAAAGCCCCTAACCTTAGATTTTAAAGCAGAGCTTTCTACCATTTTTATATTTAAATTTAATAAATATGTTTTTATTAGTTTAGATTTAAATAGCTGGGCATTATCACTTACTAAATACATAGGTAAATCAAAAGTACAGAAATGGTTTGTGAGGCAATTTCTTATAACATAATCTTTCTTTTCATTTATCACATATAATGAGATATAATTACTGTACACGCATTTAATTACTAGAATTGCGCTGGGTAATTTTGATTTCTTTTTTAAATGGCTTTCTATTATTGGAAACTCCAATAAATCAATATAAATGGTTTCATTAGGCCTTTTACTGTTAATAAAAGATGTAGACCCCTCTTTATATTTATGTACTAATTGTTTGTTTGTTAAACAACCCATACAAGAATTTGTCAAATTTTCACATATCATATTGGCATATTTTTTATTATTTATATAATAATTATCAAATATATAATTTTTTAATTTCTTTTTACCAATATGACCTAAAGAATAATGAAATAGGCATATGAATGGTAAAATTAGTTTTGTAGGTAACAAAATTTTCTTATCTATGAATTTCAGATCCATAGGATTTTGATTAGGACAATTTTTTTCTTGTAACTGTAAATTCACAAAGTCCTTCGTGTTCATAATGTTATTTAATTTATTAATAATATGTCTTCCTGGATCCGGCAATTTTAAGGCTTCTTGAATGTTTTTTATTACTTCTTTTGCTGGATAAATATCTTTTTTCCTTATCATTCGCTTTAAAGGTTTATCATAAGATTTTTCTTTTATCCTAGAATTTTGTTCCAATGATACTATTTCTAACATTTCATCTTTATATACTGGTTTAAATGTTTCATTAAATCCAGTATTTTCATTTTCTCCAGTTAATCTTGAAAAGATGTCAGCAAGATTTTCTTTATCTGTACAATGAATAAAGTAGATATTATCGTTGCTATACCAAGATGTAATTCTAGAACTTAGGTTATCTAATTTTGTAGTTTTCTTTATAAGTTTACTATTATTTAAGACTGCGGTAATTACATTACTGTCTATCAAAATATAAGTGGGTCTGTTAATAATATATGGTTCAAAATGCATTAAACATAAATATAATGCCCACATTTCTAGAAAAGCAATTCCTAGCTTTTCAGTACCTTTTGGTACTGCTTTGGAAAAATACCCCAAAATTTTTATAAACTTTTTGTTTTGCTCGTAGGTGTTTTCTTTTATTATTTTTAAAAAGTACGTTTTTAATTCAATTTTTTTCATAAGATCTGGAGAAAAATTTATTGTAGTTATTTTGAACCGTTCTGATTTGATTACTTTTATACCATAGTATAAGTTTTCTTCACAATTATACATTATTAATATTTCAGAAAGCTGGGATCCCACATTAAGACCGAGGTCATGGGTGTTGTTAAACATATGGATACTGACATCCAGGAGATTCGCAAAACCTGCCAAGAGGTATGTAAATTCATCTAACTTTTCTTCCATGTATTTTTTATCTATTTCTGTGTATGACTTGCAAAATAAATTATCTTCAAGCCGTTTTAATGCCATTTTTTCAGTTTCATTTTCCCGTATTGGAAAAAACCCTTCAAAATCTGTCAATTGACAGTAAATAAAGGCTAAATTCATAAAAGCTTGTATATCATTTGTAATTTGTGTTTTGTAATTTAAAATTTTTGCTGTTTCAAATAAGGTTTCCACAAAATTATCTTTACAAGTTAGTATTTGGAGATCTTCCCCTTCTTTTAAAAATTTCTTTTTATTTTCTTGTGTGAACTCAAAGCTTTTTATTTTGTGTACCAAATCTTTACAGGCTTCATTCATATTTAAGTTTAATAACACCCCTCCTGTAGAATAGAAGCTGCTATCACTAAACAAAATATTTACACTATTGGATTCTACAGTGTCTATTGATTGAATTTCTGTGTTGAGCTTTTCCTTAATTATATCAAAGTTTTTCTTTAATTCATCATCAAAAGTAAATGGTGAAAGTTTTTTGTATAATTTATTTAACGCTTCATGTATTTTTAAACTAAATATATTTCTATAATAGTTTAATTTTCCCAAAAACACTTGTAGTTTCTTTAATGAGTCAGGATATGTCATTTCTGTGATAGTTTTTATCTTTTTATCAGGAATACAAAATTTTCTGTTTTTAATTTTATATCCAAGTAGCTCTATTTCACCGTTGTCAATATCTATACAAGTATTAGCCTTTTCTGGGGATATCTTTACCCCAATTTTCTTTAATCTTTTGAGAACATTTTTTACCTTACAGACATGATCCTCTAAATTACCATCTGAGAAAATTATAATATCGTCTATAAAGACAATTATATCTTTTATGTAGCTAAATTTTCCATTTTCATCTAAATGTAAATATTTTAAAAAGGTTTGTACAATAAAAGCAGGAACACAATTTAACCCAGTTATAGCTGTATTAAATCTATATACTCCTTGGGGGAGTATAACATTGAATAGCCCCGTTTCTTTCGCCCTCTCCGAAAGGGGAATACTATAGTAGCATTTTTTTAAATCAAAAGATGACACATATTTGGATTTTGTTATCATTTTATTCAATAATTGTTTATAGTCTGGGAGCGTAGCAGCTTTAGATTGTTTAATACTTAAATTTGCATTCCTCATGTCTGCTATTATCCTTGGTAAACCAGTACCATCATTTCTAGTTTTTACAGTAAATATAGGTGCTCCAAAACTTTGATGTGGTGGCGCTACTTCAACTAAATTATTTTTTAATAATAAGTTAAAAAAATTGGTTACATGATTTTGGTCTTCAGGTGTCAAATTGTATGGTTTAGTATTTTTTACCATCTCACTTTTTGTTTCTACATCTAATTTAGGTATATTATCTGATAATCTCCCGCAATCAAATGTATGTCTTGAATAAATTGATTCATTATACAAATATTCTGCTATTTGATAATTACCGTCAGCATTTCCAGTTTTCATTAAAGCTGCTATTTCTTCCACCGTTAAATTTTTTATTTCTAATAATTTTGTTATATCCACACCACTAGAGTGGTCAACTTTTTCTTTAAAAGCCTCTATAAATTCATTTTTACTATTAGAGTGGCTCATTTCATCTGTATCTATATCTTTTTTATCTTTAATTATCTTTTCTTTCATTGATTTTACAATTTTCTTTATTTTAGACCATGAAGTTTGTTGTAATGGAGAATCAAAATCAGGAGAACCGTCGCCGATATGGTCCTTCGCAGGATGATCCAGATTCTGCATTAAAAAGGCCCCTGATAAGCCACACTGCACAGGTATATTTAACCTATTTTTTACTCTACATATCATTTTATCTTCCACTATTTTATCTTTTTCTATATACACAGGTAAGTTTATATTATTTTTAATTACATAATCTTTCATTTGTTCACCATTTATAATTTTTCCCACAAGATATTTTTCTTCTCTAGGTTTAAGCTGTAATTTTTGTCCAAAAAATAAGCTGGGTGTTCCTTTCATTGAAAATTCTAATTTTACAGTTTTATTTTCTTTGTCATATTGTAGTAGACCTCCAACTTTTTTGAAAAATTGTCTCCCCAGTATAAAAAAATCATCAATATTATTTGATATTCGAATTGTTAAATTAATATTTCCATAACCTGGTAAATTAAATGGTATTTTATACACTCCTATCACATTTATTGGATTATTATTTTCTATTCCAGTCAGTGAAATGTTATTTGGACCAGTGTAATATTTTTCATAGTCAGGGATATAATTCTGAATAAAATCCTTGGAAACAATATTATATTCGCTACCTGTGTCTAACTCAAAGATTATCTTGGTATCTTCAAAAAATATTGGGAAACAGAATTCTTTTGCTTTATCTATTTTTACTAATTTTGTTTTAAATTTTACTTTATTCATTGAATATTTCCGTTTATTCTTTTTATTTTTATGATATCTTATCTTTTTGTACTTTATCTTCTTTTTTATAGTTTTATAATTTTTTTTTTTATTTTTCAGCCAATTCCATATTAATAGTATCCAATTTATACTCTTTTTGGTACAGATATATGAAATCCAAAAGGTTCCTAGATTTAATACAATATCTATCTTTTTCTCCATGGAACTTATCATAAATACTGCTATCATAATTATCCACATAATTATAATTGGGCTTTCACTATTTTCAACAAATTTTTTAAATTTTTTCATAATTTCTATTTCTTTTAAATAATTTACCGTATTTTCTGACTTAATTTTGATATCTTGAACCCATTTATATCTCTTGGTTTTATTTATAATAGTTTTTCCCCATTGTTTTAATTTATTATACTTAAATACTTTATTTTGTAATTCAGGTATACTCGGACATTGAAGGTTTGACTCCCAAGTAATCCAACTATTGGCTGGAAAAATTTCCTTTTCCTTCAAATTACACGTATCTGGTTTTAATTCATCTATTTTTTTCATTATTTCTACATCTTTTACAGAGAAAGTAATGTTACTATAACTCTTTAATTTTCTTTTTATTGAATTCATATCTCTTTTCAAATATTTCCTTATCTGAATAATGAAAGTATCTTTGATTTTATTAGTTTTATTTAGCTTTATATAGAAAACATTATGGTTTATATACCAATGTTTGGATGGTTTAATTACCTTATATTCTTTTTTAACAATTTTCGCTTCTATGCTTTTTGACACATTGCTGCTTGTTATTTTATTTCCATGCATTGTTATGTAATTTCTAACAATATTGTACTTGTTATTTGTTTGAATAATTTCTTCGCTACAAATATTCATATTGAATTTTTCATTGTTTGATTTTGAACATTTATGATTAAAATATACATTTGAATCTATTTTTCTTTTTCTATTTATTAAATTGATACAGGATATTTTATTATTGTCTTTCTTGATTATATTTTCATCGCAAACAGGTTTTATTTTTATCCATTTTATTTTTTCCATTGGATAATCATTTATTTTATTCAACACTAATGGATGGTTTTGTCCTTGTTTATCATTTTTAATTTTTATTAAATTTAAATATTCTAAAGATTTGAATCTATTTTCATAATTTTTACATTGATAACACCTGTACTTTAAATTAAAAAGGTTCAAATACCCTATTAATTTACTTAAACACTTGTGCATCATTTCATTTTTTATCATATTAATATATAATTCATAATTAGCATAATTTTGGCCTAATTTTTTATAATTATTATCATTTACTTTTCCAACTATAAGTTTTTCTGAAAAACAACCATTTTTTAGCTCTAATTTATTTTTTGAGTCATTTTTATCATTAATTAATTTTTCAACTTTTTTATACCATTTTTCATTGAATTTATTTTTTATTGGTTGTTTTTTATTTTCTCTAAAAAATTGACCTTTAGGCATTCTTCTGGGGTATGGTGGTATTCATATTTTTCGGCCGCTTCGCACCTTTCACACGGTTTAGAAACCAATAGTTTCTTAAATATTTCACAGTTACTATCCTTATGTTGGCCCTTACATTTAAGACAATTTCTAATTTTTAGTTTTTGCTGATTTTTTTGTCTTTTATTTTCATCGGGATTAAATATACACTCGTCTTGAGTATGATAGTTTTTCTTACATATTTTACATTTTTTAAATGGCCTAGGCTCATTTTTTACTTTTAAAACATTGGAATCTTCATCTTCTTCATCACTACTTGCAGTAAGATACTCCTCCTCTATTTCATAATTTATTTCCGTGGTATTATCATCCTCTAGTTCATTTTCATCTATCCTTTTTATTGGAACTTTCTTTGTCATTGTAGTTTTGTTAACAAATCTGAGATATTTGTTTATTTGATCCCTATTAAGCAATATGAAATCATGGAGTGTTTCACTATTAAGATTTCTACCTAATTTAGCTTCTTCTATTCTCAAAATAGATAATAATTGAGTTGGTAGATATTTCATCATTTGAGAATGTATTCTTCTTTCTTTCTCACTAGCAGACATAACATTAGGAGGTAGATTATTTATTTTCCTTCTATACTCATCATAAATATCCTCTATGTTTCTTTTGGATGTTTTAAATGTTTCAAGCATATAATCAATGTTATGGTTTGCTATACGTCCATTGTTAACAATGTCACTGACAATGTTAAGATAATCTTTGGTAGTCAATTTTGCTGGGTTTATATTTTTGCATTCAATTCTATCTTTGGTATCCCTTGGGAGAGAATTGTGGAAAACTGCATTGAATTCGAATTGTGAAAAGCTATCAAAGTCGAATTCACCAAACTGGTCGATGTAATCGATCAGTCCTACATTTTTCAGTGAGAGGAGTTGATTTTTTATAATTTTTAACTTATCGCTAACTTTCTCAACATTGTAATATCTTAGGCTTGTATCTATAATTTTTGGTGTGAAATCATCACAATTATAATACTTTGACGAGTTATATTTATTTTCCAATGTTTGTATTTTTCCAATTTTTGATAATTGTTTGATAACATTTTGTTTCATTTTTTGTTTTTCTGCTTGATTTGATACTAAATATTCCTCCAATAGTTCCACAGCTTCGGTTGCATGGGTCAACGAGAGTCCCGCAGGGCTAGAATCCCTGTTTTCCGCAGATCTATATACTGTTTTAGCCTCAAATTTTTCTCCTCTAGCCGGTTTTCGTTTTAAATATTTTATTTCCATATTTAGATTATCAATTTTCTTTTGTAAATCTTCCATATATTTTTTATTTAAATAAGAATCTCTATTTTCTTGAAAACTATCTTTTCTAGATTGTCTAGAATTTCTTTCATTTCTTTCAAAATATCTTTCATTTTTTGGATATCTTTGTTCTTGTCTATAATTAAAACCTCTAAATTCATTCCACTGATTTTGATGTTGATTATTATCATGATCATTTGTGTTAAAATTTTCTCTATCAAAATTAAATTGATTAGAATTATCTCTATGTTGATTAAAATTTCTTCTTTCAAAGTTCATTTCTCTATCCCTTTCATCCCTGAGATTTCCAAGTGAAACATCATCAGTAAGCTCTGTAAAATTTGTTACATAACTTTCTGCTTCTCTGTTGCGCAATAAATCCATTGTTTCTGTATTAAAATCTACATGGTTTTCACGTATACTTTTGTAATTTTCTCCATTTGAATTTTCCAAGTTATCTTTATACTTTTGTAGCCTTTCTAGATATTTTTCCTTATTTTTAACAAACCAATTACTAAACTTCCTTCGTCTGGCACCTGCAAAGTAAGGATCATTTTGTTGTTCTGTGTCCGACATTTTTTATTTTCTTTACCTTTATGTTTTAAGGAAAATGTTTTTTACAGTGTATAAAATAAAACTTGATTACCGTTGAAAGTTTTTATTTTGATCAAAACCTTTTTTATTTTTAGCTTACCAAATTATATTTCAGGAACAATTTTCTTGGTGGAGACTATCTTTATTTTAAATTTCAATGAAATTTAAACAGGAACAATGTTTTGATGACTTTCCCGATAAATCAGGTAGAGTTATTTTCCAAAATTATTTTTACCAATTTTTAGATTAACAAGTAGAATTATCTTTTAAAATTACCTTTACCTAAAAATTTTACAATGTTTGTTTGAACTTTATTCTTATAATAGTTATAGAACCAAGAGTAATTTGACAGCTTCGAATTTTTTCAGTCCAACTTTGCCCTCTAATTTCAGAACATAGAATTCTTAATTTCCATAAACCAAGAATATTTAAGCAAAATTTTATCATTTAATTACTTTAACAATAATTATTAGCTTTATAAATTGAACTTTTCTTTTGTGTTCAATATACAAAACTTTTATTTTACCTTTTTTAATTATCTTTATATTTAGTTTTATAATTTAGACTTTTCTTTTGTGTCCAAAGTACAAAACTACAATATTATTTTCTTAACAATTTAAAAATGTTAGGTAATTAAAAAATTTTCAACTTCCCAACCTTTTAATGAAATGATATAATTACTATAATTACAGTGTATGTCCGGTGAAAAACACTTGTGTTTTAAATATTTACAACAATTTTCATGAAAGTTTTCAATATTTTAATATTTTGATGACGTATATTTTTAAAACTTTATTCTGAATCAGAATGATAGATATTATCAATTTCACTGTTTCCAATTATTATCGTTCCACCTAAATATCTTCTAAACTCAGGAAACCTGTCTAAAGTTCTATTTATTCCAAAATGACTAAATGTGAAAGGACCTGCTATTTCTTGATCTACTTCTTGTCTATTATATGATGAATTATTATCCAGATTCTCCGCTGTACCTCTATCTTCTATACCTGTATTACCTTGTCTTATTAAATTATATCTATCTTGAATTAATCTTTTAACTGCATAATATATAATTTTCAAATTTTCCCCAATTTTAAATGAGAAATTTGCTTCATAAACATAAAAATTATTATCTTGATTTATTGATTGATTAAAGGTTTTCTTTTTTACATCAAATTTAATAATAACTAGTTCAAAAATGTTGATTATCAACCTTAGGACGTAATGGAGCATAAATTCAATTTTTGTTGCCCCCTATTTTTAGTATACAAACTTTGTTTTTACTATCTTTTAGTCCTTATCAGACCAAATTATCTTTTTTTTTGTATATTACCGTAATTAGATTTTATCTTTTTGCCTCTATTTTTAGTAGACAAAACTTTATTTTTATTATCTTTTTGCCTTTATCAGACAATATTATCGTTAAAAAAAAAGGAATTAGATTTTTATTCACAAATTTTATTTGTAACCAACTAGATATCTTTTGAAATTATAAATTAGATTTACTTTAATTAAAAGTTACCATTCATCCGACTAAGAAATTTTGAAAAAAAATAAAATTTTACCAAGTCCAAAAGCAATTTTCCTTGATTCTTGACCGATGTGGTTGCCAATCTGTAATAAAGTCCGCTAATGATGGTAACAAAAATAGTTTTCTTCTATATTATATTTCAGTGTAATCAGTTTTATGGTTATAATCTAACTCCCAAATACAAAAATATTACAATAATACATCACATAACTACAAGTGTGGTAATATTTATTTTGTACGTCATAGAGATTAAAGTTTATTTAGTTCACATCAATTATCTATAATTTTAATACTTAAATTTTATTACTTTTACTTAAAAGGTGTTACACATTAATATTTGATTCCATATACATAATCACTGTCTTATCAAAATAAATCCTTTTTTTTTGTCAATGCACCAACCAAATAATCCCTCTCTCCATTTTTACCGTTTAAAAAAACCTGTAATTTTAGAGATTAAGACAATAAATGTACACACCAGATTAAGATAAATAAAATCACTCCTTATGTACATTAAACATTTTTGTAGATAAGATAGTGCAACCAAATTAAGAGTTTAAGGGTCAGGATAACTTGCAGTCCATTGTCCACTCCCTCCCTGTTAATTTGTTTTCAGTTTAAAAACTTTTCACTAAATTCCCTTTGATTTTGTTTAAGATCTAATTAGAGGGGGATTCGGTGTTCCAATAACAGATTGAGAGCTACAACCAAACAAACTGTTTTGTCATTGAGAGAAATTCCAAAGTCATGCCAGTCATATTCAGAATAAAATTACAGTAAGAATGTCATGTCTCAGTAGTCCTATATGATCCCGTCAATGTTTGATTGGAGTTTTCAACCCGAGGAAAAAGCAATAATAAAGCTATTAGAAAGAGGGTTGTACACATTGGCTTGCACAGCAATTTCCCAGAGGTGTGAAACCACAAGTTCAAATTTTGCAGAGTGATCCCTGTGGTAATTAGGTACAATTTATCGATGGCATCCTTGTTTTAATGTAGTCATTATACATATGTATTACCGAATATCTTTTTCAATAAGGGACAATTGACCCTCTATTTAATTACTTTTGGAGAAACTTGTGTATTTGTGTGTCTTGATGCACAGACACATAAAGGCTTTAATAAAAAGAATCAATTAAAGTGTTGTCAATTCTCAGTATCAGGTTTGGTTTCTTTTAGAAATTGTAGATACAACTGAATCAGTTGCAATTGATTTACCATTACTTGAATCTTATGTGGTATTCGGCAACCGTGAGCCATCTCTATGGCACCCCTGATCTGGGGTTCGGTGTAGGGCCAATGGCCCTCCCCCGAGTCCTGGGGAAGGGGTCTAGTGACCCCCTCCCTACGCTTAGAATTAATGATTTGAATCTGTCATGTTTATTATGGTTAACTGTATTCTTAATTCTCCCCCACCCTTTCCAGGGATGGGGGAATCATTATTGCCCAAACTGACCATTGTATATGTATTATTTATGCTTTTATGTTATGATTATTTATTCCTATCCATGTAATTCTTGTTTGTTGTATATAACTGCAGTATCTCTTAACCCTTCAATAAAGTGACAACTGAAAGTAGATGTTGATCATTATCTAGTGAAAGCTAGAGAAGCGTAGCTTCTCTATAGTAAGGTGTCCACGTCTGTCACACTGCCGTAATCTAATTGAACTCCGGTGTCTGCCATTGATCCTCGGCGGATACCACAACTTTGGTGACAGCTGTGTGAGATTACGGCGAACCACAAGTGTAGAGCAGACGCGCATCTGAGGCTAAGGTACTCCCAGCAGTGAATCTGGCAAAACTGACGCAAGCAACCTGAATTACCCACCCTGGACAGCAAAGTTTAACTCTGCATCCGGCAGTTGTGGAAGCAAAACAGCGAAATCTGACGAATAACCGCGAGCAGCGCTGATATCTAACGGAGAATTGAGCGCCAAAAGGGCTGAAACAGGCCTGCGGACCGGCTGAAACAAGCCAAATACGTGTAGACGGCTGAAAATAGGCCAACTTTACTGCAAGAAATAGCAGGATCCGAACCAGTGGCGCTAGCAGGACGGGACATTCCCTGCCGCCGATAGGCTGAAACATGCCACATAGCTGCAAGCTGCGAGCTAACATACGGGTGTAGTGCACCAGAACAGAGAAAAACTACGTCAACCCCGAGTATCCTGAGAAGCTACAACGCAGCCACCCATCTAGAAGACAGATATTATATCACATTTGCAGGGATTACCACCCTAATGTGATGGCCAAACAATAGATTTATGAGCAAAGCTTGGCAAACAAATTGTTGTGTTGTGATAAATCTAAGAATAGAACAGGCTTGGATTACTGTGTATTGTGATAACAGCTAAAAATAGAACAGAGTTGGTCAACAAATCTGTTATGCAATTGTGATAAGGACAGCAATAAAAGCTAGATGTAATATAATCAAAACAATCTCAAGCCCACAGCACAAAAAACAATACACCCCTTATTCCAAGGGAAGGGGAGGGGCCCCTCTCCATTTGAAGGCAAATACAATCAGGGTTATATAACAGATAAGCCTAAGATTAAGAAGCAAAGGCCCCATTACACCAGCACACAGTTACCCCCCTCCCTCACAGTGGGAACGGACGGAGTTACCCCCGTCCCCTCACGCGCTTCCCCCCTTCCTACCCACACTAGACTAAGTCCGTCTGTAGTGTGGAGCTAGCGATCGGATACACAGAGCGCCATTCACGGGTAGCGCAACAAAGTGCGGAAAACATCATAAATCCAACGGACGAAGCGGACCAATGAGGGAGCGAGCTGAGGGGTGAGAGCGCGTTTTCCCCGTGTGCGCGGATTTGACGGCGCGAACGCGCGTTACAAGGACAGAAGATTCCACGCACACACACACACACACTTTCACACCAGAGCGGAGCTACTCCATAGCATCTAACAGGGGTATTTTTAGCAAATAAAGAATTGCAAGTTTCTTTCCTCCTAGCTCTAGTGTGATAAGGGAAAACCCAATCAGTTCTTGACAGCAGTTCAGACCCTCAACATCTATCTACCTCAACACCTAACTATTGATAAGTACAGCTAAGTTATATCTTTGCAACTAAAACTCCCAACCTAGTGATACAAACAGTGTTGGCTGTTAGGCTAGGAAGCCTCAAGTGACAACCCATTCATTGTAGTCCTGTATAACTTTGTGCCCGCCGTTTCACCGTTGACCCAATGGACCAGCATCAAGTCCCAGGAGGTGACCAAGCCCCAGGATGGCTCCAGGATGACCCTCAGCCGGCCCCAGCCGAGTACCGCAAGCTGATGCTGAGCAATCTCCCGGAGTTTAGAGGGCCGCCCAAGCAGTCCTGGTCGGCACATATCCGCCGACTGGAGATGTCATGGGCGGCTTACCGCGTGCCACCTCATGATTCCCTCAACCGCCGCAACGCCCTACTACTGTCATTGGTAGGGCAAGCGGCGGAAATGGCGTCCCATCTGTTTGGCGAGGCAGGCCAAGCCTTGACCTACGAACAGGTCAAGACCGAGTGTGAATTGTTATTTCGCCCTGCTTTTGAGTCCCAAACGCTTAAACAAGCGTTTAGGGACTACAAGCAACACTCGACAGAACCTATACAGGCGTACATATCAACAAAGTGCGCCTTGTATAGGGACGCCTACAATCATGAGGATCTTGAATTGTTGGTGGACGAATTAAACCGTGGAATTCGTAACGCCAATGTAAAACGCCTCATGATGAACCATGAAATTGCGAGTGTACCTGAGTACACTCGCAAGGCCATGTTCACCGTGACCATGGTTACTAAGCAGCTGAAGGAAGGTGTGTGCTTAGTGGACTCGACCGACGGGCTGACTGGATCTGCCTGCATCCAGTTGCCCCAATATGACGAGTCGGAGCCAATGGAGATTGGCTCCTTGGCTCCGGGTCTCCACCAGATGGGGAAGGTCGCTCCAGATGACAAGGTTCCAGGCCGCTGCTACCGCTGCCAGGGGAGAGGCCACCGAGCTCGAGACTGTCCAACGCCTGTGGAAGTTAGCCTAGAGGAGAGGCGCACCCAGCCACGCCGTGACCGTTCTGCCAAGTGTGAGCGTTGCCACTATGACGGTCACACGGCGGCCGAGTGTAGAGCTGACTGGGCCCAGGTAGCCAGCCGCAGGCGCACCGCCGACAAAGGTGCCCCTCCAGGGAAGCCAAGCAGAGTGGCCCATATGGAAGGGAGCGCGCCCCCAGCACCACCACCGCAAGCAGCCGCCCCCAGAGCTGCGGACCGAGCCGATGGGATGCCGCAGTTCGGGACTGTCCCAGCTAGGATCAACGTACTGGGCGGCGCGGCTGAGCCCAACCGGGTTGGCCTAGGCTTCAGTCTTAACCATCTGGGGCCAGAGCTGATACAGCCCAACAACATAGCCGAGCCAGAGGTGCTGAGGCCCCAGCCTTTCAGCCTCAACATGATGGAACCTGCCCGACTGAGCCTACCCAGCAAGAGTGGAGGGGCGCTGCCCAGCGTCCCTGAGACGGTGTATGGGGAGGCCCTGGCAGCCGCTGAACGAGAGAGGCAGGAGGTGCTAGCCCGCACCTCTGCATCGATGTATGGGACGCCACCCGGCGTCGCCACCTGGGATGATGGGGGGGTGCTATCCAGCGCCTCCCACCTTGTGCCTGGGGCGACAACCGTCGCCGCCACCGAGATACCTGGATCCTGGAACGAGCCAGCCTCCAACCTGATGTCTGGGGCGACAACCGTCGCCGCCACCGAGAGACCTGAGTCCTGGAACGAGCCAGCGGTCCCAGAGGAAGGGGTGACACCCGTCACCCCCAGCCAGCCAGCGCCACCAGCCTGCAGGGAGAGCCCAGCTACATGCCAGCCAGCGCCACCAGCCTGCAGGGAGAGTCCAGCTACATGCCATCCAGAGCCCTCTACCAGCCAAGGGAACCCAGCGGCTCACCATCAGGATAAGTTGAATTTGTTAAATGTATTGAATCCAAAACCTTGTAAACACCCAGCCTTGCCTGTGCCCCCTGCACTTGAGGCTGGGGAGATTGAAAATTGGGAAAATAAGGACTTGCCTGTGCCACATGCACCTGAGTTCCTAGGGCAGGGGAGGGCATTGAGTAAGGGCGAGCCTGTGCCACATGCACTTCAGCCCCATGCCACTGGGCATGCCTTGGACCAGGGAAGGGAGCATTTAGGGCTAGGGGAGCCGACACCCAGGCAAGCGCCAGTCGCTTGCCAGTCTGTCATTGGGGAGGGTATCGGGGTGCCTCGGCCGCATACAGATAACGCTCAATGGAAATTTGTGTCTAGCCAGGAGCAGCCCAGCCGTGTCCAGCCCCAAGAAGCAGCCGTGACCAGAGCCGGAGATCCCCAGCCGCGCGCACGAGGAAGATGGTTACCTGGAAGCCTCTCCCATTGGTGGATGGTCCTGTGGGGCCTCCTGCTGGCAGCCGTGTGGCCTACAACCAGCTACGTCCTGGTGGGGTGGGACTGTGCCAACCCCACCCATGTCACGTCTTACAATAAAGAAAAGATGTGTGACACGGAGCCCCTACACCAGGAGGTGCCCCTGGGCCATGACATCCACGTCCTGCAGCAAGTCAAGGTGAGGGAAACCACTGGGTTCAGCTGTCAGCTCACCGTGTCCCAGTGGACATTCAGGTGTGGGGTATGGGGTCACCTCAAGGTGACCTCGGTCCCCACCCTCATGAGGCCAACCAAGATAGACCCAGAAGCGTGCCGAGACCTGGCCAGGAACCGAGTATACACGTTGCCAGGCAAGACCCAGCCACTGACGTTCCAGCTGAACCACCCCCTGTCCTTCACCATTGATATGGTGGGCGCCCTCGTCAACAGCCCCGAGGGGGTGGGTTGCGAGGGGGAGGACGTCCACTTTGAGGGCCAGCTCTACCGCAATGAA
Source organism: Acartia tonsa (assembly GCF_053477335.1). NCBI lineage: Eukaryota > Metazoa > Arthropoda > Copepoda > Calanoida > Acartiidae > Acartia > Acartia tonsa. Next base: position 35,739,132 of record NC_137261.1, read on the forward strand.
TTAGTGCTCCAGGAGCGGCGGCTGCTGGTCAAGGAGGAGACCTATGTGGTGGAGGATGGACGGGTGGAGTCCCAGTCTGACCACCTGACCCTCGATTGTCCCCATTCTGAGCTGTCCTGTATCACTGGGGAAGCAACCTACGTGTGGGACCACCTGGGAAGAGATTGCCCCTTGAGGCTGATCCGCAGCCTCCAGCCCAGCCTGGTGAGGGATGCATATCTGGTTGACCATCAGGCCCAGTTTTTCATCAACATGACCAGCCCCACCTCAATTGTGAACTGCGACTTCGAGGCCCATGCCACCAACCATCCAGCGTTGTTTGTGGCAGCTGACCCAGCCGCGGCTGCGCTGCCCCGAGTGTCGGCCAGGGATGTTGACGTTCCCCTTCAAGCACAGATCCATGCAGGTTATATTGGATTTACCCTGGAAACACGCATGAGAAGCACTGCAGCAGAAGAAGTAGCGGCCAACTGCTGGAAGCTCCAGCAACTAGATCCGGCCCACCCGGTGCGTGTCCAGGGGAGCACGTTCTCGGTACTGAGGGGAGACATCCTGCTGCAGCTGACCTGCCAAAGGCACAAGTATGTTGTCCGCGAACACAAGGAGTGTTGGGACAAAGTGCCAGTGGAGCCCACAGGTTTTGTAGACGCTGTGACGCGGGTATACAGTGAGCACGCCACCAAGATTCCCTGTTCCTCCACCTACCCCCTGACTGTGCACGCGGAGGAAGGCTGGATAGAGTTAACCCCTGCTCCCAAGAAGAGGCCACCCCCGCTGGATACGCCTAAGCAGTTGTTGACAGACCCCTTAGATGACTTCAGTTCAGGTGGTTTGTATTCACAGGCTGAGTTGAACGACTGGCAACAACTGCTGGCGTTCCCAGCATACAAGAGTGCCATGCTGACCGGCCTATCCTATGGCTCCTGCGTTCAGCAAGGCAGCTGTTCGGCCACAGGAGACCATGGGATAGTGTCCTACAACATTGACCGACTGGCGGAGGAAGGAGAGGCAGCCCTGGATGTCTGGGCAGGATTTAGACAAGCCATCCACGAGTGGGGAGATGGCGCCGCCATCCTGTGCTTGCTGCTGCTGATCCTCAAACTGCTGGGGGACCTAACCATCATTTCTCTGGCAGCAGCACAAGGAGGAGTCCGGGCAGCCCTGAATGCGATATCACAAGTGTTCCTGTACCACCCAGCCTTGTATAAGAAGGCGATGGCTAGAGCCAGGCTCAACCATGCCAAGTCCCGGGACTTTTCAGTGGACTGGGATGCCATTCCCATCGGCAGGGAAGCAGCCGAGGAAATGGTGTCTATGAAATCAACTGACAGCGGGCATGACCGCCCAGGTAGGCCAGGACCGCCCTCTGGCAGACCCCGCGGCCCCTCAGGAGGACAGGCCGCTGCTCAGACAATCAACCTGGCAGCCAGTGCCCCAGCCGCTGCCAACAACAACCCGCAGGTCCCACTGCTAACCGTTCCAGCAACAAATGTGCCACCACCAAACCTGATACCTGCCGGCGCTGACCAACGTATCCAACCCAAGTCAGCCTCTGCCTTCTATCCCACATTGGGAGCCCATCAACCCTAAGAAGATACTCACCACTAGGATTCCATTGAATCATTATCGGTTGTATATATATATTTTAGCCCTAAGGAGCGGGCCGAAGGCCTCAACCACTGTCGGAAGTCTGGTAGGGAAACCACCTTCCAGCCTTCCGAGGGGAGAGTTGTGGTATTCGGCAACCGTGAGCCATCTCTATGGCACCCCTGATCTGGGGTTCGGTGTAGGGCCAATGGCCCTCCCCCGAGTCCTGGGGAAGGGGTCTAGTGACCCCCTCCCTACGCTTAGAATTAATGATTTGAATCTGTCATGTTTATTATGGTTAACTGTATTCTTAATTCTCCCCCACCCTTTCCAGGGATGGGGGAATCATTATTGCCCAAACTGACCATTGTATATGTATTATTTATGCTTTTATGTTATGATTATTTATTCCTATCCATGTAATTCTTGTTTGTTGTATATAACTGCAGTATCTCTTAACCCTTCAATAAAGTGACAACTGAAAGTAGATGTTGATCATTATCTAGTGAAAGCTAGAGAAGCGTAGCTTCTCTATAGTAAGGTGTCCACGTCTGTCACACTGCCGTAATCTAATTGAACTCCGGTGTCTGCCATTGATCCTCGGCGGATACCACACTTACACTTGATTATCAGGCATTCTAATTAAGTGAAACTTGTAGCTGGCTAAAATAACGATAACTCCCCCCCCCCATCCACCCCCTTTGCCCCAATACCTTCACTCTGGCTGGATGAACGAACTAACCAATAAATGAGGTTCATAAAAGCAACCTAAATTGACGTCAAATTTTTCCCTGTCATGATATCCACGTTTATTTTACATCCATTTAATTTATAAATAACTTCTTTTATTTTGGCCATATTGACAAAATGCTACGAGGGAAGGCGAGTCTAAACACAGTAATGCTTCAGCCCTGGAATTAATTTTCTTGTTTTACTTGCCTTTTCAAAAATTAACATATTTGTCCATAATCCTTGCTTTGCTGCCTTAAGTGCCCAAAATTTGATATCAATTTAATTAATTAAATTAAAATTTCCATCATATTATATTTTCAATCAAATCCTGTATGTATGGTTAGGAAATAACAAATATAACAAATATAACAACAGCCATAAGTAGCGAAGCACAAAACAATAAAAGATGTCTAGAAAACAAACAATATAACAGTTTACAGTGTATTACAGTTGTGTGTAATTATTAAAATAAGTTTATCATTTTGCACGTAGAAAATATGGCATAAAAGGAAAAGAGAAATATCAGCATTTTGCCGCCCAAATATTCTAGGACCTAAAAAGCCTCCAATTAAAGAATGCGGGAGCGGTGAAGCTATTGATATTCAATTTATTTATGCCTATATTCCTAAATATATTCATAATTTGATGAAATCATGTTTTCGGATCAGAATTAAGAGAAATAAAGTGCATGGAAGAAGGGTTCAGTCATAATTATTTAAATTCAATTTATGAAGTCTATGTTTCTGTACAAATAAGTAGGGTTAAAATTCACAATTGTATGTAGAAATAAGTTGTCTTAATAATTTATTCAATAACCAATTCTCCAAAACTCTATTATGTAAAATAGTAAGTTTTTTTTGTCTGTAGCTAAAGATTTTAATAACAACTGAACCGATTAAAATCTTATTTTTAGCGAAGCTTCACACATGTCGAAAAATGGTTTTAGGCTAATAATAAAAAGCGTAGAATATCTATAATTACATCTCAAAATGTACGAACGTATAAAGCACTGTCTTTCTATTAGCGTTGATGATCGCTTGCCCGATTATCTAACATTAAATTAGTTAATCTTCGCTTCAATATTGTAATATTTGTTAAAGATGATTCCTTTTTCACAACTACACAACCACAATGTTGAATATCAATAAAGTTATTTACATTTTTTTTTATAAATCTTGAAATAAGTCTGCAGTTTAAAGATTTCTTTATCCTTAGAAAGCATCCTTTAAAGCCCCTAAAGTTTATATACCATTGTACTATAACAGCACATCTGCAGTGTAACCTAATAATGGACGAGGTATCACATAGCCCGGGCCTGAGAAACCCAGCAATAGGGTATTTTAATTTCCCGCCTAATTTTAAAGGTCTCAATGTTAATTATTGGGGTTGAACACCCTGAACAGCGCCAATAAGCATTATAGATAGAATTTTTAAACTGCTTTGTTATTTTGTGCCAAAATATTCAAATAATTTTGAAAAAATATGTTGAGTTTTAAAAAAAAAACTGATTGAAATGCTCAAAAATGGTAATTTATAAAAAAAACTTACTAAAATAGACATTTTATTATTGTAGGTATTACTGAAGCATAAGTGATAATGATATTAACCCACCCTCATTAAGAGAATTTATTATACATGCCATATAATTCCCTTTCCTAATGTATCCCCTCCCCTCTCCCCAAAATTCCAAATGTGTCACTTCTCCTTCGCCCCCCCCCCCCTTCATGGCAATAAATACATCATGCATGGTGTTCATACATTACTATTAAATAAAATAGGAAATGATCATAGATAGAGTTATGTGAAAAAGAGCCTTAACTATCTTAAAATATTCAATAATACTGTTATTCTTCTAATATTTGATTTAACAATATTGTAGGGTCCCCAATAGAATTTAAAAACTTATCTTTGCTGAAATGAATTGACACTAATTATCAAGCATTAGTAGTATGATTAGGATTGCATACAGGTCAGCAAAAATAAAATGCTAGCAAAAATTCATCTACCATTGTTAAACATAATCATAAAACTAAATTAATTTAAAGTAATTAAATTAATTCGTATTCTTCAATTAAAACATATAAATAATACATAACATATAAAACATAAACATGTAAAAGATTTTTAAAAGTTTTACAATTCCAAGTAAAGAGAGGGGCTACTCCATAATTTTCTTTGAATTACAAATTACCCTTCTGTAGATTACAATTAGTGGCTGAAATGTATGAACACTTAACTTAACTAGTGTAATAAACAGATCAACCCATCCTCTCCCTGCATTATATAGCCTTTTACCTCTTTCCTCTACCCCCCCCCCCTCTCATGGCATATATATAACTAACAAACTAACAACCCCTGCACTCATTGTTTTGCACTCAACCCCCTCCACTTAACACTTAAGTCAGGGTTGTATATTCTGCACAAGAATAAATTTTTTTACCACTGCCGTAAAAAAGGTTTTTTTTCTTCCCCCTACTAGTTTTTTACATCAAGAAGGGTGAAAAAATAGAAAAAAAACATTCAGAATTCTTAATTTTATTCATAGTATTATATTATCCCACATATTCTTTTAGATTTTTTTTCAACAAGGAAGAGAAAAATGGAAAAAAATGTTTTCATTTCTCTTAATTTTTTTTACATTTTTCCCCCCAACCTTATATTTATTATTCTTCCCCCCACTTTAGCAGGGTCAACCATGCAGAATATATACCCCTGGTTTAAGTTTAAACCTGAATAATTTACCTTGAATTTGATTGGAAGTCCAAAATATTAACTTTAAATTCTATTACTGGCTTTTTGAGGCGGGGCATTTGAATGTTTACCCCTAATAATATTATACAGTGATATTTTGTTGTAATATATCTTCAGGAATCACAATCAGATATTATCTTAGACTGATTAGAGGCGCCGAAATTTTGAATAACTTTGATTTCAATTATTATCAATAATTTTATCTGCCGCCGTAAGGTTATAAAGATAAAGTAATATTTATTTATCGCTTCGTATTAGACATCTTTCCGCTGATATTAAAATAAAAGATTAAAACCAGTTGTTTAGTCCCGAGTAGACTTAGGCCCGTGCTTACAAAACTGGTATCACTTTCTTTTTATTTTAATATCCGTTGAAAATTGTCTATTATTCTATAATTTTTCAGTTTTTTTGTCTGTAGCTTAAGTTCTTAATAAATACTGAACTTATTGAGTTCTCTATTTTATGGAAGCTTATTTGATGTAAGATTTTAGGTCCTATAAAGGTTTTAGCTATTTCATTTTTAATTTTAAGCCTTACGATAATTTAAGGCTATATTTATGCCTCTTCTAACCCCTTTAAATACAGCTCCCCTAGAAGCTAGCGCCACAGTTGCTAGTATGTAAAAAAATAGTAAAACATTTAAATTATGATTTTTTATTTAAAGGTGAAAAAAACTGAAATATCTCTTTTTTGCTTTGTTATTCTTTTTCATTTTTTTTATCATTATCTATGTTTTATTCCTTTCTTCTCTATTAAAATTAATTTTAATTAGTTTTTATTCTGTTCTACTAATTACAAACAAAATTATTTCATTATCAACTTTTGCAACCCACGGCCGAGAGATACGGATTGGTAAATGGATGACAATTTTATCCTCTTCCTATCTTCCAACAGGGTTCGGCATCCGCGTGTCAGTCTCAATGAAACCGTCATATATTATAACGTTAAAATTCAGCTGGATGTCTTGTCCATACTTTTCTTAAACAGACAATTCATCCTTTAAGAATTTCAGAATCTTTAACAAACAAGTGAATTTAAGTTTTAGGTTTATGGGGACAAAGGCGAGCAGTGCTTTTTAATCCTAACTAGCGGCTTCGCCCCTAGCCTCTAATGCTCTGTTGCAGCGACTTAGCTGAATTTGTATTTACGACGCTTTTGGCTGATATTCAAAACCTAATTGAAAGTTGGCACTGGGGCCCAGTTATATATAGCTCGTGTCCCCTCTATTCTTTTACTTTAATGTTCTATCAGCCAATCTATCAATTTATCTATCTAACTATTTTTTGACAACCAATATATGTATGTATCTATCTATGACACAATGTATTGATAATGCTAATTAGGGCCGTACCTTGTACAAATATTGGGCTTAATTATTATAATATTTTCTTTTATTTCATGTTTCTGATTAAAAGCTCATTATTTTTTATACAAAGAATGTTCTTTGTTTGTTTAGTCTCAATTAAGTTAGAATCATTGAAGGCCGGTACACAAGAATGGAGGGAACATTGGACTGAAAATTACTAGTTACTCAAAATTTTCAACTCTTCTACTGAAGAGTAACTTTTGTTTGTCGATGTACATTAATTTATCGTCTATTGTCTCATCTCTATGATATCTGGAATCCTATAAGATTGTAGTTAATAATAAATATAGGGGAAACGTGTATGTTCTTTAATTTTAAAATATGTGAGTTTATTCTACCACTTTTTATTTATCCCCTGTTTTAACATACTTTTAAAGGATTAAACACTTAATAAATTCTACTTTTAAATTTCTTTTATGAAACTTAATATGAATTTTAAACACATTAACAAGATTGACAAAAAGCACGTTAATTCCAAAAACTATTTTAGACTGTAGTTTATTATAATGTCATTTGAATAGTTTATTTGAGTAATGTTTTTATGAATATATACAAGCATGTATATTGTATAATGTATATTACCAAAACATTATATCTCATCTGTCTATACAGACGTACTTAAATCGATTGAAATTGTGTAATATGAGAGTTTAAAGCACGGATCTTAATTAATGATATATTGATGTTTATTCTCTATGATATTAAACAAGATTTTCGCTTCAATTAGTAAAAATTATCAATTAAAAAGTTTGGACACTTTAAGATTGAACCAACTAATCAAGAGTCAATAATAGTACCTTAACCCTTAACCCCATCCGGTTTTTTCTTTCTCATTTCATTTTCTGTGTGTGAAAGATAAAGAGCCCAAACTGCGTGACATTTTAAGTATGGGTATGACACATAACTGAAAGTTGGAATTTTTTTTGAATATCTCCATCCTGGCGGGCACAGGATGCCAGCAAACCTGGCAGGGTGATCCAGGTAAAGAGCAAAAAGATTTTTTTGACTTAAACAAAGCATTTTATCTTACTAAAATACTAAAATATCCTCTAGTAGTACATTCTCATATGAAATACAGGTGTTAAAGTCAATTTCAGGTTCCAGGTATGGTCCTGCAGGTCCTGATCCTCCAGGTCTCCATAAATCTTTAAAAGGCTTCTGTGACCGCAATTTTTGACTTAGAGACTTCAAATTTTAAACTTAAGCTTTCCTTACATGTCTACATAACGTATTAAAATTTCATAAAGATCCGCCGCCGTTCTCCCGCCGACCGCCGACTGCGGCGGCTGCCAAGTACAGCAGCGGCCGCTGAAATTTATGTTTTGATATTTCTAATATAAAATTTACATAAAGATAAACATTTTCTGTAAAAACATTGTTCTTCTAGCTTCAAAAATAAGAAAATTACAGCCGTTTGAAATTTTTCAGTAAAAAAGGACCTAAAAACAAAGGTTGTGAAGGGGTGAAGGAAGCGAAAATTTGATTCACTTCAGGTCGGAAATTCATTATCAAACAGGGGACTTGCACAAAACTTTTAAGCCCTCTAGCTCTAATAGGAACTGAGATAATTGGGGGGGGGTGCGTTGAACGCCCCCCCCCCCAACTGATTAAGGTGCGGCAAGGGACCCGACTGTAAAGGGTTAAGTTTTCAGGCCAACGAATAAGAATAAGTTTCTATTTTCTAACAGTTGGAAAGAAAACTATTTGGATAATGATTATTACATATTTTATATGATGTTTATTCTCGATTAGCTATTTATTTATTCATTTTTAAGCGGTTAGGGGCTCAGTACTGAAAGGGACAGCAAGGGGCTAGAAAACAAGCTTAATACCATCCCTAGAGTTGTAAAAAATATAATAATGAAGCACCCATACTACTTTATACAATAGGATTGAAAAAAAATCCTAATATTGCAAAATATACAAGACAATGGTGGACAGATATAAAAAAGACAAAGCAGTTATTGAGAAGCTGCACTATAAAATATGCGGATATCTATTTTAAACATTGGATATTTGTGTCTTCAGAATGATTGTGTGCAGTTTCAGGCATACAGGGAGAGATCAATGGGGGATAACTTAATCTGACCCAGAATTCTAATATTACTATATTCCTTTAAAAATAGCAGTACCTATTATATTATGTTTAAATAAAAATATGGAAATCATTCAAAAAGTATGTTTTTTAATAACAAAATTTTGTTGTTATGTTTTAATGGAGGAAAACGTAACTAATCTCTATTTGACCTATCCATTTATTCCTTAGCATGAAGAGCTTAAAGAGAGAGAGGCAGAGCTGTCACTTTTATATTTGATCACTTCCCTATTTTGTGACCTGAAATTTTTATACAGGGTGAACCGTGGAGGTTTTAAGGTGCCGTTTTTTTTTCTGCAGAGAGGCTGTTGTATAGTTTTTTGTTGTCTTAGTTGGTTTGTTTTTTGTTCGGCCTCTAAGTCCATCATTGCTGAGGTAAATGAAAATTTAAGAACTTACAAAAGACCAAAGAATAAAATTTGTTGAAACTTTACATCTGAAATAAATATTTTGTTGTTTAAGCCAATCTTATTTAGTCTTATTTATTGGCCCTTTTAACAAAGATACATTCAGCTTATAATTAAATTTCTGAATGATAAACTGCTACATCAATTTAAGATTTGATGTTGATTAAACTGGCATTTATTCAAAAGAACACCCTGTAACGTATAGATATAAAATACAAAAGTCAATATAAATAAATATTTATGTATATATATATTATATATATATATTATGTTTCTTCTATTTAAAATGTATTCTTTAATTAGCAGATTAATTTTATTGTTTCTAATATTAGTGTAATACTTGTTAGGCTTATTTTTTCATTAAAAACTTCCATTTTAGTGTAAGACCTCCTACGTTCAAACAAAAAGGCCTATGTGTTGTAATACATTGATTTTACGCGCATATAATACTCATCTTTGCCTTTTATAGCCTGACAAAAAGTTAGAAAATAAAAAGTATGTATAGAAAGTGATGTGACTAAATTGTATGTAAGCATGTTCATTTATACGGTGTACATACTCTTCAAAAGAAAGAGTAGTAAGAAAACCAAAGATAGAGAGAGTTATTTAGAAATTTTAATCAATTTCAATTTTGTAGAATGTAGTTATACATAAAATATTTATTAAAAAAAATAAGAATTTTTTGTAATTTTTATCCATATTTTTGATATTAAATATAAAAATCTAATTTGAGACAACACTTGAACACACCCTGTTGTTATAGTTTTTGTCTTGCAGGGAAGTTTATTTCAACAGAAAGAAACATCGCATGATTCAAATAATGAATACGTGTGCCTCTCTTTAAGTAAAAAAAACTAATTGTCGTATTCAACCATAGTTTTGGCATAGAGATGGATGGTGGGTCCCTCCATAGAAATAATAATAAACCTTTCCAGAACGTATGAAAAACTACATTGCATAGGAGAACCATGTCGATCCAGCAGTAAGAGATATCCTTCTGTAAAGACATACAGACAGACATACACATCCTGACCCTGTTACTTTTATAAAGAATGTAGAAGATCCTCGTGTTTTATAAAGTGTCTCGACGGCATGAAGATACAGACTAAGCTCAATATCGAGTGGATGCGCTAGAAATAAAGATGATAATTGGACACCTAGATAAAAATGTTGGTACGCCATACAAGCAGAATCATCAGGGATTAAGGATATGTTACACGAAGATAAAATATTTTCCTCATAGGAAAGTGACAAGAAATAAATATGATTTTTGTTTACTTTCTGCCTTTTGTAGCTTTCATATGTTTGGGGAGGGATAAGTCAGTGGTTGTTTTAATTCAAGGATTGTGAATTATTTTATCTTTAGATAACACATCCTTAATCCCTGAGGGGAGAGATGAGCAAAAGAATGATCATGAGGGGACTATAAAAGGCTCCCCGGCGCGAATATGTTGTAAATATCACCTTTTTACCATCTTATCATAAACCATATTTAAAGTCAAGTGGAACTAATACTCGCCTTCTCATCAGATAGATAATGCAAACAGAACAGCGCAAGTAATTTTTAAAGAATTTTGAGGTTTGGGAAGTTTTTTCAACTTTGGGAGTGCAGTTACTCTACTAGTTTTTTCCTTTAGAAAAAAAATCGTGTTATTCAACATTTAGTGAAATAAAGAGATATATTTAAAAAAACGAAATGGTATGTAAATTCCTAATTTAAAAATAAATTTATGATTTACATTTTATGAAATAAAATATTTATATTTTGAAATGGCGTTTTCACTTGAAGCAACTCATCCTTATATTTTCTTATAATCTAGGCGTGGTTGGGATACAAGGATTGTACAATTAAAGGTATATTATATTTCTCTTGAAGTTTGAATGACAATTTTCATAAATTCGGATATTATTGCATACATAGTGTAATATTTGGTAAAAACATAATAGATTCAGTTTCTTTTTATCTAAAATTCGAGATACCCAACCCCGTTTATTTCCTTAACAAAACTTTCTTGGTTTAAAATATTGGCAATATGGTTTTATTGTTCATTTACCTATCTCCGTATTCTTGTATTTATGGATAAAATTGTGTAACACTAATACTATACTTTGTATGGAGATTACTCTAGTTATGTTATACCATCATCACATAATATCCACGGATCTCAAGGGATAAAACAATGGACGATAGATTTGTGAACAATGAAAATCAACATTATTCACTGTAAATTAAAATAAATGGTGGTATAATTTTAATTAAAAGATGTAAATTGTGTGTCAGGAAACTTTGGGAACCAGTATAATTTACAAGAAAATGCTGCTCTTTTTAAAAAACACGTTCTCTAATTCGATGGTTTAAAATATGTTGGTACTACATTGGTTTGTTGGGTCTAACAGTGTCCAAATTTTTCTTCTAAAAATCCTTAGAAGGGTTAACTTTAAGATCCTTGATAAAAATGCAACCTTTTTTCTTTCAAAATCGAGTAAGCATATATGATAGCTAATATTAAACTATTCAATACTAAAATTGATTAATTTAAATCTTTCAGCCAACTTTTATTCTGTGTTTTAAATTTGATTCTTATTTAATTACATCTTTTAATTTAATGTAAATTCTTTATATCTGAAGGTGTAATCAATTAGGAAAGGTTATTATAATGGCCCCGGGGTATGAAGATGAGTTTAACAGTCAACAGTGGGGTAAAGGGGGAATTTAAATGGCTTTGGGATCAAACAAGGACATTTTCTTTTAAAACTAGAGAGAGGATACATTGAATTTTGTGGCCTCCAAAATTTTATAGAAATTTAAATTATTTGTTGACATAAAAACTTTGGAGACTAAATCTGTATCGCGTCAAACCTTTCAACTTATAATTATTAATCCACTGAATAAGTAATTCAAGAACACAGTAATAGTGTCTGAGTGATTATGACGTAACAAAAAAAAATTAGCCAATGAGAGGCCGTTATTGACCAATGGTAAAATTTATGGTGGCCTCTCATTAGCTAATTTTTTTTGTTACGTCATAATCAGTCAGACACTATTACTGTGTTCGTAATTCAATTTTTTGTTTTGGTGTTTTTATCCCTTTAGATAAAAAATGTGTTGAACTTTTAAAATGTTTAAATATTCAATTAAGAAAAATTAGGAGAAATAGAGTACTTAATAGATGAACATTTACATGCGTAGAAAAAGATATAGGAACTGCGTGCATAAGATGGATGAATTTATAATTGGTTTAATTGCAAGAAAAGTGGTAAATCTTCGTGGATAAGACAATGGACGATAAATTTATGTTCATCCCTAATTATATTAAGCAATTAAAATTATTGGTTAAAAAGTTTAACTCGATCAAACACAATCAAATAAAAGCCAAACTTTGGGGACCAGTACATTTTTCGGCTCCCTTAGAATACAAAAGACAATTTGAAATTAGGAATAGACAAAATATTTTGATGTTTTAAAATTTGGATATGTTAACAATTGTAAGAAATATTAAATTGTAATATTTCTTAAATTATCCTACCCTTGTATCCATGTAAAATTGTTTTTATTGAATAGTTAGGCCCAGTCATGCAACTATGCCTATGTGTAAAACATTAATAAAGTAAGGAATTAAAGGGATGCTCTTTATGCACTAAAAATACTTATGTATTTTAATTTTAATATTTCTGTACTACTTTGTATCTATATGTATTGTAAAAGAAAAGTAAGACAATACAAAAACTTCCATATCTAATAAGTGCAGTGCAAAACCTTGCCTAATCTTTCCTAAAGACTTTTAAACATCAACCCAACCAACCATTTAATCTAAACTTTTGAAGAAAAAACAAGTGTATTGCTCTTTCATGAGGCTTTAGCCTAGCGGGGCCCTATCCGTACGGGATACTGTCCCGGAGGGTCTTTCTTATCCCAGGCCCTATTCAACAAAATTAACATAAGGTATACAAGATTTTTCTTCAAAAGGTTAATTTGTGTTTTTGAGGAAATAGGAAAAAACTCTTTTTGAAACCGAAATACATAAGCAAACAACCATAGCTGTACTAAAATGTGGAAAAGTTGAACTGTAAATAATAACTTCCTTCCTGGAATTAAGGCCTCTAATATTAGGCCTACCATATATGTACAATGTTTATGAAAAAAATCAAGTAAACATAGATGAATTATTATAACATTATTTTATATACTTTCTATTTCTATTTTCTTAGTACCTGGAGACCTATTATACAATCCGCTCGCCGTCAAGGAGGTGATAGTTTCGAATCTATGCTTTACACTGCGTCATAACTAAAGACGTTAAAAATGGCTACTGCTAATATGTCAGGTGCGTGGCCCAAATCAATACCACTACAATTCGCAGTTGGAATTTAAGACAAAGGTCGATCAATCAAAGAGTTGGTTGTCAGTTGGATGTTACTTAATCTAATACTAGGGGTGTTTGGACAGAAAAGGAGAGATTTGGCTACCCTTAGTTATCCAGGGTTTTGTTTGAACTATACTATGGACAGCGGCCACGAACATACGATGTTATTGATAGGTAGGAGGCTCTATGCTTTTCAGGGGATTCTAATACTTATCATATGTACGATTATAACTATAGGCACATTTTTGTAATAATAATCAAACACATTTTTTGACCAATAAAATCCCCCCCCCCCCTGATATTGAAACTTGGAAGATAAATACATATGACTAGTCCCTCTAAGGGGCTCAAACCATACAGGGCCCTTTTTTTTACGAACCACTAATCTTAATTTTCTGTCCTTTGCTTAACCTTACATAACCAAGAATAAGTTTAGGTTCTACATGTGTGCTATAATGGAAACCAACCTAAACAAACATTTTAAGCAAGGGAGAAAAGAATAAGAATTCCTTTTTCATGACAGATTTTGATCAAAATTAATTGAATCTTTATTATACTTTGTCTATGAAAGAAATTTTATAGAGAATCTTAATACAAAAATAAAATGATACGTTATAAGAGAAAGGATGGTAATTTGTGTTCACCTTACTCATTCATACAATTTACAAGCAAATAACATCATTATTTGGGACTGGGGAATGAGAGGGATACAACTAGTACTGCACTATTTATCAGGGCCGGGAGGGAAGGTACATTGGAACATAAATTACTCTGATAACAGATTTCTACTGTTATCTTATTCGTTGACAATAAACTTTGGATACTTTTATTGAATTTTGATTTGTTACTTTTGGGCTATCAGAGTCCTATCTTTGAAACTAATAATTTATAGAAATGAAGTGAAGTATGGAGATGAATATTTATTTATTGTTCAACGTCATATTCCTTAAGATCTCTGAATACAAATATTTCGTTCTAACACCAAGAATTTTTTTTATTGGTGTATTTGATTTGCCTATCTTGAAAAATACTTAAACATCTATAATACAAAGTAGAATGATGTCTGTCTGTCTGTCTGTCCGTCCGTCTGTCTGTCTGTCCCTTAAGATCTCGATAACCACTGAACCGAACGGATTCTACTCTTCAGGGAATATACATACTGGTCCTGTGGTGGTTTTATGCTATTTTCTATGGGGGTGGGACACCCTCAACCCCCCCCCCAAAAAAAAAAAAATATTGAACCCATAAATTTATGGTTCGCAACACCAAAATATGTTTTTTTTAAAATATGTTCTAAATAAGTGGTTGCATCTCCATTTTTTTAAAATTACCTCTTGGGGCAAAGCCCCTAGAGGCTAGGGGCGAAGCCGGTAGTTGTTAAAGTATTAAGTTATTTAGAACTCGTCAGCCTTAGTCATATTAAGCCGCGCAGCTGACATAATTAACACAGAAGGCTTCAACCACATCCCACCTCAGCCACTCTTTGATAAAGCTTAAAGGAAGCAACAGCCAGACACACGTCACTCAATCTAAGGCCACCCTTTGCCGCAGCTGTACATTTTAAAATAAGTCGTCGCTGCAGCCAATGTCTAAAGACAAGGTTA